>NW_024070186.1:21643712-21816328 GCF_014754425.2 Oryx dammah | reverse complement strand
CCCTGCTCTGTGCCCCGTGATGGGGCAGTCCTCATGCTCTGTGCCCCGTGGTGGGGCCGTGCTCTGCTCTGTGCCCCGTGGTGGGGCCGTGCCCTGCTCTGTGCCCCTCTGCAGCTCCCTGTCCCCAGTACGCCGTCCTCCCAGCTCTACAGGAACACCTCTTGCTCTGGCTGCCGGATGGGCTCTTGGCTTGGCTGAGGCCCGGACGCCTCAGATTCAGTGCTGTGCTCATGGGCCCTCACAGGGCCTGCCCACACTGGTGTGAGGTGCCTCTTCATCCCACAGTGGCTTCAGGAGGGACTGTCTGCCTTGATTTTTAGACCCCATCACACTAAGTTGCCACAGTGGCCCAGTGTCAATGTCCAATGTTGTGGAAACAAGCAATGAAAGCCCAAATGCCCTCCCCCCTACAGGCTTTTCTGACTTCTTTTTTTTTTTTTGACTGCAGGTGGAATTTCTTTCCTAATACCTTCTAAAATGGTCATTAGGCTGGGAGGCTGGGGCTCCAATTCTCTGTGTACACAGGCTCATTTTAATAAATTCTCTGGAGATGGAGAGAGGGAAATGTGAGTTTTTCTTAGCATGATGGCAGAGACACCTGGGAAGTAGATGCCAACCCCGAGGGCTCTGGGGGTGCTCCCAGTTGTCCCCTGCGTGGTGATCACTCCCCAGCGCTGCCCACTCATACCTCATGTGTCAGCCCTGTAGCCCAGGGCCCTCCCGCCTCGCCTTCATTGGCTGAGGTGCCCAGACAGTTCTCAGGACTGACTCCCTCACTCCCACCCTTGCTGCATCTCTGGCTCTGTCTCCTGGGCCCCTCCCCTGCTCACGTACTCTGACAACACATGTTTACCACGTGCTTACTCTTTGTTGCCACAGAATCTGGCTGTGCCCTGAGGCAGGGCATGGAGGGTAGAGGGTGTTCCACCTCATCCTGTGTGACAGCGAGTCCCCCCACCCCCGGCCATGTCTGAGGCTGAACTTGCCTGAGGCCCCAAGGGGCTGGCATGAGGACCTGGGCATGCAGAGCAGGGTTCCCCACCAGACCTATCTGGGATCCTGCTGATGAGGCTTTAGCGGCCCTAGAAGCTCGGTGGGGTTTGGGCTCATGGAGAACTACTGTGGCTTCCTGAAGGTTGGCTCTGATGGGAATCAAAGAAGCCAGCGTTTGTAGGAGACAGGCCTGGGGGCCTGGGCCAGGGCAGGATGGCAGTTGCAGCAGGGCCCACAGACTTGGGGCAGCTCTGCGAGTGGAAGGGCAGGGAGGGGCATCACTCCTCAGTCACACAGGGCTGAGTGAAGGGGCCTGGGCCAAGCCGGGGCTGGACACACAGAACCGTGGGAGGGGCGAGCGAGCAGAGTAGGCCTGTGGGGTACAGAGGAGGGAGAGGCTTGAGTGGGCCCTGGGTTTCTGTCCAGACACCCCGGAAAAGTATCAGTACCATCAACACAAAGGGAAACGAAAAGCCGAGTGGGGAGTAATGGTGAACAGCCAAGTGAAGATGTTTGAAAATGGCTGTTATGTGAGTGGGCCCAGGAAGGGCTGGCAGGATCTGGATCCCTGAACCCTTAAGAGCTGATGAGTTTCCTGGGTCAGATTGTAGGCAGCAGGCGAAGGGCCAGGAGGAAAGGCCTTTCTCCATAGAATCCAAGAGGCCACGTGTGCTTAGGTGGCGTTCAGGTAACCACCTGGCACCTGAGGAGACAGGGGAGGGACTTCACTCACTCACTCACTCACTCACTCACTCACCGAGTCACCTGATCACCATTACCCTCTAGAGAGGCTGGGAAAGCAGTTTTTCTTTTACAGTTTCCAGGCCTACAAGGGAGTAGGAGGTTGCCAGTTGGTATTAGGGGAGTCCAATAGCACCTGCTATAGTGTTCATAAGTGAAGTGGCCCCATCGTACAACTCTGGCCCAGGTTTTAGTTGCTGCTGCTGCTAAGTCGCTTCAGTCGTGTCCGACTCTGTGCGATCCCATAGACAGCAGCCCACCAGGCTTCCCTGTGCCTGGGATTCTCCAGGCAAGAACACTGGAGCGGGTTTTAGTAATCCTTCCTAATTTACTTTGTGGGTTACTTGTAGATGCACTTAAAAGTCCTCCCCCCAGAACCTCTTTCTCCCTGAGAGCCAAGGAGAGGGCTTGTGCATTTGTGAGCCTGTGGGAGAGCTCTCAGGGAGCTTCAGGCCACACATCCCTCGGCATCGGTGTAGCTTTTGGAAGAACTGACTAATTTTGATGAAACTTAACCCCTTATTTCTTGGTGATGGACAGGGAGGCTTGGCATGCTGAGATTCATGGGGTCGCAAAGAGTCGGACACGACTGAGCGACTGAACCAACTGACTGACTGACTGAACCCCTTATATGGGCTTCCCAGGTGGCACCAGTGGTAAAGAACCTGCCTGTCAATGCAGGAGACATAAGCAATGTGGGTTCAACGCTTGGGTCAGGAAGATCCCCTGGAGGAGGGCATGGCAACCCACTCCAGTACGCTTGCTTGGGGAATCCCATGGACAGAGGAGCCTGGCGGGCTACAGTCCATGGGGCTGCAAAGACATGACTGAAGCGACTTGCATGCACGCATACAACCCCTTGTTTAAAGTTGGAAAGTATATATTGTTGGTTGATATTTTAGAGCACAGTCAGGAAATGAAAGAGCAATCAATACATATTTATATTGGTTGATGACTAGCACAAGCCAGTTCCCACTGGGAGGAAAGTGGCTATGGGGACTGTGTAACCTTTGAGGCTAAAGTATTGGAAAGAATCCAGGTACCTGCCCTGTGGCCTTCCAGCCAACTGCCCCTCCCCCAAGGTACTTGGTTGAGCTGCTGGCCAGGCCAGACCCTGCCCAGCATGTTTTCCTGAAGCTGCTGTCTCCCTCCCCCACGGCACCCATTTGCTGGTCTGAATCCCTAAGTTTCACCAGCTTCATTTGCATGCTCATTTGCATGACTTTACCCTGATACTCTCCTCTGAGGGTTGGTGGTGCAGGGCATAAACAGCAGCTTCATTGTCAAGGGCCTGCCATGCCCAGCTGCTTTCTGCCACTTGCCAAGATGCTTCCCCAGCCATGGGCCAAGGCCTGGCCAAGGCTGAAAGAAGACATGCATACATTTCTTTTCATGATTTCTTTTCCTGAGAAGAGAATCTCGAGTCAACTTATGCAAATTACCATGCAAATTTCTACCACAGATTTTATTACTGTGTCTTGTCAGAAAGTGGATGCAAAATTACATTTCATAATAAATGCACATAGCAAAAACGATTTCAACAAGTGCCTCAGGAAACATCTCTTTCCTTGGGCATGTGCTGGGCCAGTGGGAGCTTTAGTGCAGAGGGAGGCGTATAATATGCCATCATTCTTCACTGTGTGTCTGAGCCCCTGTTAACACTAGTTAACATACCTGCGGAAGAAGATAAACATGGATGCAACTACGAAATCTGTCTTGTTAAGGTCCCTCCTTTTTTGTATAAGATGAAGTGCCTGTCATTTTTCATAAGCAGTACAGTTGGCAATATTAAAAGAATAAATAAGCACTGCCAGGTTTGGGGTGATCTAACTACAGCAGTGCAGTCTGGCTCCCTTGGAAGGGCATCACGCAGTAGAGGGGGCTCACCCAGCACAGCCAAGGAGGGGAAGGGAGGGAAGGATCGTGGGGGTCATGGAGAGTCCCCAGAGGCAGGCCTGCTGCTCTTGTTATCTTGATATCCTCTTTACATCTTTGTGGAATAGTTCCCAGCAAGAATAATTCACTGCCTACTTCATAAGAGGAAACAGAATACAGAGAATGAATGCTGTGATTCCTTTGGAACTCATTTCTCTGAAGGCCAGCCTTTCTTGAAGCTCTGTGAACACTCATTTACTGGGATGTGAATAGCAATTATAAACACCAAGGTTCCCAGGACCGAGAGTTTGGGAAACATCGGATTACATGAAATTGTTCCTGATTCTTCCGTGCAGGGCTTCTCAGAGCCTTTACTGTGTCAGTGTGCTTTATGGCCCCCCACTACGGGCTGGAACATGAAACCTTTCCTGGAAACACTTGATCCCACAGTTCACTTTCATCCTGTGACGGCCTCTCTCATGAGGCTATGTTTCACAAAACCAGCCTGAGAAGAGTTATTGGAGGGTCTCCTGTAGGTTGAGTGGGTGGGTTTCTTCTACAGCTTCTCTTGGAAATCCTACCATCAGTCAGTCCTCATTTTGTTTGTACAGAGTACCTTCACATACTCTAACTCACTTGATCCAAGAGTCCTTGAAGGAAGTTATGATTGTCCCCATTTTAGAGATGGGAAGCTGAAGGTCAAAGAGGCTGTCATTATTCCAGGACAAGCCCATTAAGGCACCAGCAGAGGTCCCTGAAAACAGACCAAGGACCCATTTGGATGAGGCACTCAGCTAGCTGCCTGCCAGATCCTCCAGGGCTGGCCGTGCTCCGCCCCAGGCGGCATTGATAGAGCGTCTAGGTTTGTCGTCAGAAATCTGTCCTCCTCCCCCGTGGAGGCTCCTGGTCACCTCAGTGCCTTGGCCTCTGGCATCACCAGGGCTGTGTGCGTATCACTGATCTGGGCTTTACCTTCAAAGCAGAAATGACTTCCTCCCCATCTCACCTCACACTCATCCCTCACAATCTTTTTACGTCTGTTTCTTTCCACCTGCACATACATAGTTGCATGCACACCTGTGTGTCTCCACTCATATGTATACTCACACACATTCATACACATGTTCCCATCAGTACACAGACACTGCAGGACCTCTGCTGAACTTTGGAGGGAGTGGAGGTTGTGGCACGTAACAGGAAATCAGCAAGATTTCTGGGGCCTTTTGTAGGAGGATGTGACCTGCCTGTGGTGGTGGTTTAGTCGCTAAGTCATGTCTGACTCTTGCGACCCCATGAACTGTGGCCTGCCAGGCTCCTCTGTTCATGGGATTCTCCAGGCAAGAATACTGGAGTGGGTTGCCATGTCCCTCTCCAGGGGATCTTCCCGACCTAGGAATTGAACCTGGGTCTCCTGTACTGCAGGCAGATTCTTTACTAACGGAGCTATGAGGGAAGCCCATGGCCTGCCTGGGTAGCTAGTTGTTCTTTTTGTCTGGTGTTCTCATATTATCCTTTCAAACAATTCCTGTTGATCTGTTTTCAAATTTACTGACTCATCTGTCATTTGCTCTCTACTGTTAAGCATTTTAAAACTTCAGATATTGTATTTTTTGTTCTAAATTTGTATTTGCTTCTTTAAAGTTTCTCTTTTTCTGCTGAAATTTTAAAATCTGGGCGTTCATTGTGAGCATATTTTTCTTTATATGCTTGAGCATAATTATATTAGCTATCTAAAAATGCTTGCTGCTTTCAGCATCTGGGTCACCTCAAGGTTAGTCTCCATTTATTCCTTTTTTTTATTGAATATGGCTTTCACTGTATAGTCGTTTTGAGTTGTATACTGCACATTGTGATTAAGACTATGGATTCTGCTTGTTCCTTTGAAATAATATTCGTTGAACCCAGATTTTCAATTCTCCTCCCTGTGGTAGGCAGCAATTTAAAGTTCCGTTCGCCTTTGTTTGCCTGTCTGTCTGGTTTTCAGTCTTAAGCTGCTTATGGTCTCTTTGGGCCAGGGATTTGAGTAGCATTTTCATGCAGAATTTGGGGTGCCCTGTCTGTGGCTTTCTCATCTCCAGGATTTTCCGCATTTTCTAGCTGCTGTGATAGTTTTATGACCTGTTCTTTCATTTTTAACCAATAAGACTATGGGTTTCTTGCCAAATGTTGGCCCTCACCCCTCAGCTCCAGCTGGGACTGCCTTCAGGTGAATAAACAATCATAAAAACAGGAGGCTCACCCAGAGCCATTCCCTTAAGTTTTTGACTTCCCTCTAGATTCCACGTGTTTGTAAGTGCCCGTGTTTGTAAGTGCCTTCAGGGAGTGGTTACATTTTGCTCAGAGTTTATCATTGTAGTCTGCAGGATGGTTGGTCTGATAGGAATCCTGCCAAGGCCAAAATCAGAACCCCTCTTCCCTCTGTCTGGGATTTACTTCCCCATGCCTCCAATCCACTACTTCTCCCTCCTCCTGCATGCATGCCTGCTCAGTTGCTTCAGTTGTGCCAACTCTGTGGACTGTAGCCCGCCAGGCTTCTCTGTCCATGGAGTGGGTTGCCATGCCCTCCTCCAGGGAATCTTCCCCACCCAGGGATTGAATCTGCGTCTCTTATGTCTCTCACATGGGCAGGCGGGTTCTCTACCACTAGTGCCACATGGGAAGCCCCCTCCTCTTAGTGCCCCTCAATTACAATAGTCCTTCCCATCTGTCTAATCTGTGTTCTGATTAGTTCTGTGTGCTCATCTTAGCTTCTCCACAAGTTTGGAAATTCAAGGCTGAATCCTGAACTCTGAATAGGTGTTAACCATGTGGAAGAGCATTCCAGGAGCGTGAACAGCTCCTTATACACAGGGACCAGAGTCTATTTTGGTCTGCGAATCACACATAGTAAGCTCTCAAGAGTGATAAGTGAATGAGTATTACTTACTTACACCATATGCCAGAAAGGAGCTGCCCGGGGAAGACCATTACTGCCTTCTCCCTGTAGATCTGGCCTGTCTGGAAGTGATGGGCTAGAGCTGGCAGTAGTGTAGGGCCAGCTGCTTACGCCTTGTGTCTGGAAAAATAAATGATGCTGAGGAGCTAGAAAATTTCTGGTAATCAAGGCCATCTTAAAAGTTCTTGTTTCTGTTCTGCCCTTAGCTGACTTTTCTTGTTGTTGAAATGCAAATGAACTTCCTTTTAGGTGGACTCTGCCAAGCTATGGCCAAAGACCACAGATTTTGACACTAAGGAGCCAGACAGGATGTGACTCCCACACACACACTCAATGACAGCTTCAGAAATGAAGGGACTTCCGGAAGCAGAGGGAATACAGCTCAAGTGTCAGGAGGAGGGGCTTTGCAGTCAGGGAAACCTGGGCCCTAACCCTGCCTCTGCCACCCTACCTGGACGACCTCAAGCCTGAGTGAGCCTTGGTTTCTTCATCCATGATTAGTCCCTTCTTCTGCAGGCATGGGCATCTCCTTGTCTCTCACCTCGGGCAGGGAATCTGCCCCTCCTTCTGGGTACCATAGCCTCCTCAGACCAATTATAGCAGGAGCTCAGAGTCTGCACAGCTCTTTGCAAACTTTATTCCTCAAATGAGTTATCCAAGGGCTTGTCTGGAATTCTGATTCCCAGACTGACATCCCAGAGATTATGATTCTGTCTGTCTGGGCTGGATCCAGCAACCTGCATATTTAACAAGCTTCTGATGTGATTCTGAGGCAAGTGGTCCATGGACTACATGTTGAGAATTACCAAATCACTGGCCAGTGGGAGAAACTGACCAACGTGAGATCTTTCCAGTTTAGTAGAGAAACTGTTAGAAGAGGGGCCCCGAGGCCAACTTGAGGGCTTGGAAAATGACTTGCAAAGGAGTGGATCTTGATCTCTGACTAATTTTTAACCTTGTGAAAGAGCATTCGAAAAGGCGGGGAACAGCATTAGCAAATGCACAGAAACACAAAGTGACATGTGTGTAACAGTCCTGACCACAGTCTTATTGCTAAAGGGTAAAGTACAAGCTGGGCAAGCAGGGAATGAGATGAAAGAGGGGAAGCTAGGAGTAGGCTCTGTGCAGGCCAAGCTCAAGCATTTATATGGTTTCCTGGAGGCAGTAGGGAGTCATATGGTAAGATTTACGTTTTAGGAAGATAACGCTGGTGCTATGCGAAAGATTAATTATCCAGGAGAGGGACTTCCCTGGTGGTCCAGTGGTTAGGAATCTGCCTGCCAATGCAGGGGACATGGGTTTGATCCCTGGTCTGGGAAGATTCCACATGCTGCAGAACAGCTAAACCTGTGCACCACAGATACTTTAGAGACCACAAGCTGCAACTCCTGAAACCTGTGCTCCACAACAAGAGAAGATGCCACAATGAGAAGCCTTCACACTGTAACTGGAGTGCAGCCCCTGCTCGCCACAGCTAGCAAAAGCCTGCATGTAGCCACGAAGACCCAGAATAGCCAAAAATAAATAAATAAATTTAAAAATTTTTCCAGGGGAGAACCTGGGGGCAGAGAGATGAGTTAGGACGCTGTTGCAGCTATTCAGGTAAAAGAGGTTGGGGGACTGAACTGGGGCAGTGATGGTGGGAATGGAGAGAAACTGGCAGTTGAAAACACTCTGGAGGCAAAGTGTCAGCTCAGTGATCCTCCGCTGTGAGGGAGTGGACTGTGAGGAAGTGGACTGTGAGAACAAGGGAAGAAGGCTTGAGAACAAGGGAAGAACTCAGGAGGGCTTCCGGAGGCTTGGGCACCTACAGAGGTGGAGGTCCTTTCATGGAGATGGGGAAAGTAGAAGTAAGCCAGGAGAGGAGAGTGGGCTCCTTATGGGACACACTATGTTTAGTGAGGGGTCTAGAAGACCCGTGGATGGACATGTTCAGTAAGCGACCTGGATCTGGGGCTCAGGATGGAGGTGAGGCCTGGGATGTAGATTGGGATGTAAATTGGGATGTAAATGAGGTACCTGACACAAAACAGCTGGGAATGCCAGTGGTTTAAGGACAGAGAAATGAAGAGGATCCTGTAAGAGGCCAATGAGGAACAGCAATTAGGGAGGCAGGAGGAGCCAGAAATGAGTCATGTCATGAAAGATAAGGAAGCCAGAGTGTCAAGGAAGAGGACTGTTCCACTGGGTCAAGTTCATCTATCACTAGTAGAGTCTGGCCTGTAGTGTTCTTATAATTTGGAGACGAATGGCCATGACAATCACAGCCAGAGCAGCCTCAGTGAGCAGGGGGTCAGGAACCAGAGCACCCTGACTGAGCAGTGGGTGGGAGGAGAAGAGGTGGGGACAGCTGGTTTGGGGCCCTTTCCCAAGAAGCATACCAGTGGAATGGAGGCGAGAGATTGGCAGAAAGCTAGAGAGCCTCTTAGTGACAGGGACCGATTTTTTTTTTTTTAATGCAAGAATTTTAAGAATGTTTCTTGGATGAAAGGAAAGAGTGAGTGGAGAATGAAAGGTTGCAGACAGAAAAGATCCTTGATGGCCGAGAGGGTCAGAGCCAAGAGAACCCAGGGAGAGGCTTGCTTTGAAAGAAGGAGCAAATGCTCAGCACCTGGAGGGATGGGAATACAGGTGGACACTCATAGACATCTTTGCAAATACCTTTGAATCCTGGTTCTCCCATTTCCAGCTGTTGATGCTGGGTAAGGAATTTAACGTCTCAAATGCAGTTAACCCTTGAATAATATGAGTTTGAACTGGGCTGGTGCACTTTTATGCAATTGCTTTCAGTATTAAATGCTACAGAATTTCCCCATCTGCTGTTGGTTGAACAGAAGAATCGAAGTACATATACAAAGGGCCAACTATGAGTTATATGCTGATTTTCCACTGTGTGGAAATCTAACCCCTACGTTGTTAAGGGATCAACTTTACTCAGTTTTCTCAGCAGAAATGTACAAATACTAAAGAATATAACTCATAACAAGTGAACATAAGTTAATTAATACATATAAAGCCCTTAGGACAATGCCTGGCACATGATAAGCACTCAGATGTTTAGTCATTGTAACAACAGTAATTATTATTATTAGAGGGGGAAAAGCAAGGAATGAAGTGGTTTGTACCTAGTATAAAGTAAGAGTTGAGGCCATCTTCTGAGAGTAAGTCTCACTGAAGATGAAATGGGGCAAAGCAGATGGGAGGATGTTATGAATTATTGCTAATATGGATAGAAGTAGGAGGTGGTCAAGGACAAGTCACTTGTGTTTATATTTACCCACAGACTTACCTTTTCTTGTGCTCCTAGATTCCTTCTTTAAAGATCCAAACTTCCATCTGTAAAATTTCCCTTCAGCCTGAAGTATTTCTCATAATAATGCCTCACTGGTGACAAATCATCACAGCTTTCCCTTATCTGAAAATGTTTCTGTTTTGCCCTCACTGTTGAAGGAAATCTTCACTAGCTGTAGAATTCTGGGCTGACAAGATAGGGATGGTGGTGGTGGTTTCTTTTAGAATTTTAAGGGTGTTGTTCCATCGTCTTCTGCCCTCAATTGTTTCTGAAGGGAAACCAACCATCATTCCTGTCATTGTTTCCTAGCTGCTGTCAAGGTTTTCTCTTTATCTTTAGTTTTGAGCAATTTGACTATGACTTGGATGGGTGTGATTTTCTTTGTCTGTATCCTGTTTTAGGGTCACTGAGCTTCTTGAAGCTGTGCGCTGATGTTTCTAGTCAAATTGAAGAAGTATCTGGCTATGATGCATTTTTTGTTTTGCTTTTGTCTTTACTCTTTCTGAAACCCCAAGTGCATATTGTCTTTTATATTGTGCTTGAAGTTCTATTCATTTTAAATTTATCTTTTCAAAATCTGAGCTTCAATTTGAACAATTTCTTTTGATCTCTCTTCAAGTTTACTGCCCTTTCCTCTGAAGTGTCCTAGCTGCTATTAGTCAAACCCAGGGGATTTTTATTTCAGGTATTGTGGGTTTTTTTGTGTTAATATTTATGGATTTGGGGACTTCCCTGGTGGTCCAGTAGCTAAGACTCCATATTCCAAATGCAGGGACCTGGATTCAATTCCTGCCCAGGGAACTGGATCCCATATGCCACAACTAAAAGATCCTACAGGCCACAGCTCAGACCTGGTGCAGCCAAATAAATAAATATTTTTCAGAAAAGATTTCTGGGTTTTATTTTATTCTCTCTATATCTCTTGAAATTCACCCATTATATTCATCTTTTTCCTCTACATTTTTAGTGCATTTATAATAATTATTTTAAAGTCTTTGTCTGTTAATCCAATGTCTGGGTCATCTAGATATGTTTCTGTTGGGTTTTTTTTACCCTCAATTATTGGCTTAAACCTCCTGCTTCTTCATGTCAAATCCTTTCTCATAGTGTAGTGGACATTGTGAATAATACGTTTTAGATTCTTGAATTCTATTACCTTCCTCTGAAAAGTATTGAATTTTATTTCAATAGGGCATTAAATTATGTGCAACTAATTTTTTTTAAAGGGTTTACTTACCACGTTTAAAGTTTTTTTTTTTATAAGATAGGTCTCTTTTTGTTTTTCCCTTAGTCCTCTGATATAACCCTTATTTCTGAGATGATGTCCTTTCTCCCAAAGCTGACCCTTCTGGGGTTCTAATGAAAAGCCTGAGGTGTTACCAAGTCCTTCTAACTTGGTGGGACTAGAGAACTACCTCAGGGGAAAAGCTGGTCAAGTATAAGATCTCACTTTGTTTTCTTCCCTTCCTGTAGAGATTATAACCCCTCGATTTGTCTGCCTGTTTGGGTCACTTTTCAGTGATTGCAAATTATTTCTTGTACTTATCCAGGGTTTATAATAGTTGTCTTGGGTGGGTTTGGAGAAAGCAATGGCAACCCACTCTAGTACTCTTGCCTGGAAAATCCCATGGGTGGAGGAACGACTTCACTTTCACCTTTCACTTTCATGCATTGGAGAAGGAAATGGCAACCCAATCCAGTGTTCTTGCCTGGAGAATCCCAGGGATGGGGGAGCCTGGTGGGCTGCTGTCTCTGGGGTCGCACAGAGTTGGACACGAATGAAGTGACTTAGCAGCAGCAGCAGCAGCTTGGGTGGGTTAGTTTAAAACAAATTATTTAATCATCATCGGAAGCAGAATTTAGGGAGACGTTTTTAAGCAGAGCTGATGGCTCAGCTGTGTCCAAGGACACGTGCTTTGGCACCAGGTTGCGGGAAGGGCTTGTTGCAGTGGCTCAGCAGCATGGTTGGGTGGAAAGTGTGGCCAGAAGAGGTCTAAGAGAGTGGCAGATATTTCTCTGATATAAAAAGAAGCATGAAAGTGGGACTAAAGGTGGGAGAGAGCCGGAGAGATAGGAAGTTGGTCCTTTTAGCCTGACTCATTATTACTGCTGACTTGGTCAGACTGTTGTTAGCGGTAATAAAGTATGTGAGTGTTCAGTAGATGGCTTTTATGATTATGGAGGCCACTGAGTTGAGCTTACTAGGGCCTGATCCACATGGCACAATCCTTGTCATGTCATCTGGTGACTTCTCTGTCCTCCATGGAAGCACATATGAGGTGAAACGGAATTGTTCTTACATCATCATCAGGAACATCACCATCACCATCCATGCTGCCTACCCTTTAGGGGTATGTTTCTCTGTGGTTCTTTGCTCTATTAGTTAGGTCAGAGCTAAGGTATATTAGAAAGAAACCCCAAATAACTGTGGCTTAGGCAAGATAGTTCAGTTCTCTGTCACACAGTAGTCTAAGAGTTTCAGACTGCAGAGACAAGCTCTACAGGGCAGGAACTCAGGCTTCCTCTGTCTTGTTCACCAGTCATCAGTACTCTGTCACTCTCACCTAGATGGGCCAGTATGACTTATTATCACCTGTTTTTATTCCAAGCAGTGGGCAAGGGCAAGGGACAGCTATGTGTACATCCCGCCTCCCATGAGGAACCCATCTCAGAAGGTACACATGTCACCTTCACATCCCATTGACCAGAACTTAGCCACCCAGCTACAAGGAAAGCTGAGAAACATTGTCTTTACTTGGGGCAGCTATGAGTTCATCTTTATGGCTGGAGCCCTAATACTGTATAAAGAGAGACTTCATGTTGGGGACAGCCACCAGTCCCTGTCACCAATCTTGAGGTCATGAACCTGGTTTTTAGCTCAAGGGTCACTTTATGGAAGGAGCTTGGCAGTCGCTGGGGAATCCACTGAGCTCTGGAGTTGAGGGATGTCCACCTGCTCTGTACATTTCTCCTTGTGGGTATCAGCAGACAAGGATCGTTGCTCTAACATATACTAATAAAATGGACGTAATGTAGCTGTTAAGGAACAAAGCTCATTCCACAAGCAGCTCGTCAATTCCACATTCCCCAGCGGCCACACCATGCTGGAAAGGTGTACAAAGCTGGGGTTGAAAGTGCCCAAGTGATGCCAAGATTTCACGCCGATCCTCTTATCTCTGCCATTGGTTGGCAGAGTCACAGTAGGGATAGGCTTTAACTTTCCTGGTCTCCAGAGTAGAGGACTGAGTTGTGTCTAAGGTATTTGTTTAGCATGAATGTTCTAGGATTGTATGATTCCTTGACACTTCCTGTCTTTGCACTAAAGCAAGCTCCCAGGAGGACGCAGCCACCTTAACTCCTTTGTGAAATGGGAGGGAGTCGGGGGTATACACAGACCTGCTTGCAGTCAGCTAGGGGCCTGCAGACCTTTTCTATTTCCTTGGGTTTCTTTGGTTGAGGTTTTTGTAGTCAGAAGTCAATTTTCCATTCAACTAAGCTTATTTTTTTAAACCTTATCTTTAAAAAAAAATACTTTAAATTCTGCTTTTAGAACTATTATATGTCCATTGTAGAAAATGGAGACAAATATAATGAAGAAAATCACCCATAGTGTCAGAACTTGAACACTGGTACTACTAAGGCCTTAGTGTGTCATGCCTTCACTTCGGCATCTAAGAAAACATGAAAAATGCTTGTATCTCTACTTGAGTTAATCGAGCTGATGTTTTGTAATCTGCTTGGTTCTACTTAATGATCATTTCCTGAAATCCTTAAATATTTTTTCAAGAATGTGATTTTTAATGAATGCCAAGCTTTCATCATATGGATGAACCACACTGTACTTCACCGGTGGCCCGACATTCAGGCTGTGTCTGAGTCTTCATTGTTATTAATTACGTGGCAGTGACTGTTCCACGTTGACAGCATCTTGGCTCCTGTCACAAACACTGGGTGCTGGTGAGGCCCATAAAGGTTGGGTGGCCTGTTTCAGGCCATACAGCAATTGAGCGCTGGGCCCTTCCCTCTGGTCCAGCTGCCTCCCCTGATGCCAGGAGAGTGGAAGCACAGGCGTGACATAGACAGTTGACTTCCAGTGTGTTGGTTTGGGTAGAAAAGAGCCAGTGGGGTTTCCCTGCAAGATGCTGCTGTGGCTGGTTGTGATGCTCCTGTGGGAAGCCAGCTGCTCTCTGCCCCTACACTGGCAAGCTGCCCTGCTCCTGTTCCATGCCCACCCACCTGGGCAGCAGTGAGCCCAAGCCAGGCACCTGAAGTCCAGGTCTGAGGAGAGAGGCTTTTGCAAGGGAGGCTGGGGGGCAAGGAGGTAGGCAGGGCACAAGCAGGCTGGGGCAGGGAGACCATGCAGCTCCTGCTCCTCCAGGCCCCCACCTGAGTGGGACAGGAGATCCAGTGGCCTTGTTCCCAAGTAAGCTTCCTCCCTTGTTCTCTTATCCTTTTTCCAAAGCACTTTTCTCTTCCTCTCCAAAGAGTGTGTCACTCAAAACAACCTGTCCTCATCCTTATTTATCTCATTTCCTCTAAGAGGGATGCGAGGATTCACTGTTGAGTTGGGGTGTGGGACAGCAAAATAGAACCCACCCAATGCTTGGCCTGGGTGACGACCCCTTTTGCTGGCTGTGTCCCTGCCTGGATGACTCAGCTTTTGCCCCTCTGCCTGAGACCTTTCAGTTTTGACTGTTCTGGCCTCTTCTCTAACAGGCAACCATTGGAATTGACTTCTTGTCAAAAACCATGTACTTGGAGGATCGTACGGTGAGTGCCTGACTGGAGACCTGGGAGGACAGGGAGGGCTCCCTGGGACCTGTCACCTGGGGCCTGTCCTGGGCACCACTAAGAGCGCATGCCTGCCCAGAGCTGGCAGTGCCAGCACTGCAGAACTTTCCTCCAGCCCCCCGCTCCCACCCTGAGGACCTCACCGTGCCCTGAACCTCCTGCCTACTCTGCGACAGGTGCGACTGCAGCTCTGGGACACAGCCGGCCAGGAGAGGTTCCGCAGCCTGATCCCCAGCTATATCCGGGACTCCACGGTGGCCGTGGTGGTGTATGACATCACAAGTGAGTATGGGGCCTGGTGGCTGGGCGGGGAACAGCTCACAGGGCTCCAGGGCCCAGGTGCAGCCCCAGCCAGGGTGCAGCATGTGTGTGTGTGTGTGTGTGTGTGTGTGTGTGTGTACATATATGTGTGTGTGCTTGTCGTCCGATTGCAGAAGGGCAGGTGCTCAGAGTGGAGAGTGAGTTGCTTTGGAGCCTTCCCCCATCCTCCTGCACCAGGCGCGGCGTACTGGACCAGGGTGGCCCTGTTCAGAGCAGAGGCCTGTGTGTGGAGCAGAGCAGATGCTCACAAGGCTGGCCCTTCTCCTGCCCCTCAGCACCGTCCTGGGCCCTGGCTGCCAGAAAGACCCCTAGGAAGCAACTCCTTCGTATGGTGTGTGTGTACACGTGCAGCTGTGAAAAGATGCTGGTCCGTGGGCCAGCCTTGACCTGGCAGCCGTGTCTGTTAGCAGTACCCCAGCTCCTTACAGGGCTCTCTGTGAGGGGAGGCCCAGTGGGTCCCTGGGGGCCATGGGTGGGCTGTTCATCTCATGCCCTGTGGCTCTTCTGGCCAAATCACCTGTTCTGGAGAGAGAGACACCGCCCTGAGGGAGACTTGTGTGCTGGGAGTGAGGGCTAGGGCCCGGCGCAGAGCCCCACTGTCCAGGCAGGTGTCATGGCACACACCTCACAAGCCCTTGGGCTGCAGTCAAGCTTATGGTGGGAGGATGCTCCAGCCTGCTGCCTCTAGCCCTCCCCCCATCCTCCCACACCGTCTCCCTGACCACAGGCTCCTTGCACACCTGAGAGCATGGAAGTGGGCCCCTGAGGAGGCCTGGGCCCCTGATGCCAAGCAGAAGAAGATCAGCTCTGGGAAGCCCAGGTTCCCAGGAGAGGGAGCTTCGCTTCCCCTTGGGCCTGCAGGCTGCTGAGTGGTAGGCATCACCCTATGACTGTTCCTCTGGGAGCCTGTCTCAGCTCCTGATGAGGAGGGGCCTGCCCTGAAAAAACTGGCCTCTCCTGGCTTTTGTCTGCTCCTGGGCCCACTTTCCACTCCCCTTACTTGCAGGGCCTGAGGGTGCTGTTCGGAAACCCCTCTGAGCTCCTGTCGGTGGGAGGCCACCCTGCAGGGCCCTCCTGCCTCAGGGCTGCCGTGGTCTCTCCCACACGCAGTGTCACACTTTCCATCTCAGCCAAACCCGCTGCACTCGTACCTCACCCTGCTCTGAGCCTGCAAAGTCAGATCTGACTCTCAGATGGGCCCGAAAACCACTAGTCCATGGAGCGAATCATGACCTAGTGGCCTTCCAGGTGCCATGACCTCTCCCCAGTGGGTGGCTCAGCAATGGGAGGGGTTTTGGGGGCCCGCAGCACAGTTCCACAAATACACCCAGGTGTTCTCAGGAAGGTCCAGGCCTGCCGGTCTGTGCTCCCATCTGCCCTGCCCAGGAGTCTGACGGTGCACGCTCTCCCCACCTACCCTTCCCCTCTCCCACAGGGCCACCTCTCATGCCATGCTTTATCCCTACTTTCCACCTCCAGATCTCAACTCCTTCCAGCAGACCTCTAAGTGGATTGATGATGTCAGGACAGAGAGGGGCAGCGATGTGATCATCATGCTGGTGGGCAATAAGACGGACCTGGCCGACAAGAGGTAGGTACAGGGGGCTGTGGGCCACCCCCCGCCCTCCTCTGCAACACCTCCTGGATGGGATGTCCTGGGACTTGTAGGTGGTGAGCGCCCTGTCTGACCCAGACCCTAGCATCTGGGAAGGGCCCCGTTGGGGTCCCGAAGGCTTTGAAAGCTCCCATGTGCCTGGCCAGCCCAGCAATGCATGGTCTAGGCCTGGCCTCAGCTCAGTCATGGACACAGTGGCCCTCGGGCTACCACTGGCCCTGTTCCTGGGAAACACCTGTGCTGATGCTGGGGTGAGTGTGAAGGGCCTGGTCCCCAGGCATGAACACACAGAGCTTCCTGGTCCAGCTGTATGTCTGCGTGTAACACTGTCCCTAAAGAGGCTGCCCTCTAGGAATAGGGCTCACCTTGGCGCCCTTTCTTTATCTCCTGGGGCAGATAAAGCTACCAATCATGGACTGAGGGCCTCCCGAAATGCACTCTTACCATTTAGGGAGTATTCTGAATGAGAAGCTGCTTTATTAAAATCTTGTCCTTGAAGTGACGAAAACAGAGCTCAAAGCCCAGCTTCTTTGCAATAGGTGACGTTGGGGCCATTACTTTTGACCTCAATGTACTCATTTGGCAAATGGGGCTGGTGGTACCACCCAGAGAGGTGGTCTGTGGCTGGTGGAGTGTGACAAATGTGTGCTCTGGCAGTGGTGATCTTGGGAAAAGTGGGTAGGGGCCAGCAGCCCACCAGCCACACAGCCAGCTCCCAGACTGGACAGTTCTGCCAGGGAGTGGAGTGGGGATGCTGGCTTCCTGCTCTGCTCTGCACCTCATGTGCCCTGAGGGGGCCCTGGGGTTCAGCCCTGGTCTCAGGCCAACTGAAGTGCCCTCATCATCTGAGGCCGCTCCCTCCACCCCAATCAGGGGCTCCTTCTCTACTGAAAACTGGTTCCCCTCATCTCCCCTCCAGGCAGATAACCATAGAGGAGGGCGAGCAGCGTGCCAAAGAACTGAGCGTCATGTTCATCGAGACCAGTGCGAAGACTGGCTACAACGTGAAGCAGGTGGGAGGTGCTGCCTTGACCAGGGGCCCACACTGGGCTTCTGGTGCCAGGGGCTAGTGACCAGGTGGCCCACCTGATGGGGAGTGAGTCCCTCCAGAGCTGACTGCTCGCCCTCAGGGTATCGGAGGCTATGGGATCAGCTGCACCCAGCAGCCAGCCTCGCAGCCCCTGAGCTGCCATGGGTGTCCAGCCCCCAGCTTCTAGGCAGCCGAGAAGCAGCACTTTCCTACCTGTTCCCTCACTTGGGATGGGCATGCAGGGAGTCCATCCACTCAGCATTTTGGGGTTCCTGCATTGTGCTGGCAAGTGCCTGGGGCTGTGGTGGGCCAGGTAGACTTGGGGAAAAAAGCCCACCCTCAGTGCGGTTAGAGCTCACAGGCGGGGGGGCCTGCAGAGTCAGACTCCTCAGAGGAGCCGTAGAAGGGGTGGGGTTAGGGCTGAGCCTCGGAGAAAGAGACTTCTCACAGATGGCATTCAGCAGGTCAGTGGACTTGGGTGGAAACAACTGCACCTGTCTCTGCACCACCCCCTGACAGATCAGCAGCATTTTCTGTGGCCATGAGCGTAGCAACAGGACTCTGTGTGTTAGTAGTTCCCCTGGCTTTATTGGTGTCTCAAGTCTCTTGAGTGTTTCCCCGCTCAGTATCTCAGGGGGTCCTCTGCCGGCTCCGGCTCTTTAACACATTCCTGAGGAAGCACAGGTATTGCTATGTCAAGACTCTTTAAAGAGTTAAGAAATTTATTTCAATACTAAATGGTTTCCTTTACATAAAACTTGGGCTTTCCTGGTGGCTCAGATGGTAAAGGATCTGCCTGCAATGCAGGAGACCCAGGTTCAATCCCTGGGTTGGGAAGATCCCCTGGAGAAAGGAATGGCTACCCACTCCATTATTCCTGCCTGGAGAATTCTGTGGACAGTGGACCATTCATTTCACATGCTTGAAAGGAGGCCATAGCCTTCACTAGCCTGCCAAAGGAGTTTTTGGTTCAGAATAGGTGAGGATCCCGTATCTTCAAGGAAAAGAGGACTTGGGTAGCTGACGAGGAGGGGGCTGCCCGGGCAGGGGACTGGCATGGGCACAGGTGGGGCTGGAGGGGCCTTGGGGCCTTGCCAGGGTCACTTCTGCCCTGCCGCCCCCAGCAGTGTCCAAGAGCACTAGACAAGCTGCCATATAGCAGCTGGCCACACGCAATGAGGGTTTGAGGGTTTACCCCACCTGGGCAGTGCTGTGCCAGTGGGAAGTGGCAGAGGAGCGGGAGGGACAGAATGAGCTCCCAGACCCAGGGGATGCCCCCGCCCCAGTTGGAGGGCCTCAGTGTTGCTCTGTTCACTCACACCCCCTTGCCAGCCTCCCCCATCCCTGGAGGCCTACAGGAGACACCAGGTTGTCGCTCTGTGCAGTCCTGATGGAAAGGCCTGGAGGGCGGGGAAGCAGAGGTCAGTGGTCCAGAGGGCAGGTGGCCTCTGCCCTCAGCAGACAGAGATGCTGATGCCCCCTTTCCAGAACATTCTGGAAGCCAGGCAATGGTCTGAGCAAGAGTTGTGTATAGTCAGTTCAACTCTGGGTGGTTCAGAGGAGTCTCCGTGCAGTGCAGGCTCCTGGACTCTGAATGTGAGCCTGTCTGCTCTCAGAGACCCCCATGTGACCCTTAGAGCTTCTGTTTGACTGGCAACTTGGCCATCGACAGAGGCTGTGACTATTTTGACAGCCAGACAGGCGGAGTGGGGCTGCCTGGGGCATGGCCATGGAGGAAGGCTCGGCGAGTGACTGGACTTCTGCACCCCCTCCTACCCCTCTCTGTACCCCACCCACCAGCATCTTCCCCACTTGGGCCCTCACCCTCACCACGTTTGGTCCTGTCACCCAGCCTGGGTGGTCCCACGTGACTGGGCTCTGCCGTGAGACCATGAATGAGCCTCGCCCTGTCTTCAGAGAGCTCAGGCAGTTCCTAGTTCAGAGCCCACCTAGTTCCCACAGTTGGTGCTTGTCAAGAGATGGGCAGAGCATTCAGAATCTTCTGTCTTGTGCTTGCTGTCATCGCCCTAGTTTCCATCCCCTAGGTCCTGCCAGCACCCCCTGACACGCTGCCCACCCCTGTGCCAGTGAGCACATGCACTCAGACACACACCCCACAGCCCTCCATGCACACTTACAAACACACAGGCTCGGAACCCCACATGTGCACAAACACGTCGCACACACGTACCCCCCCACACACAGATGCTGCACATCCACGTCCACACCACACACACTCCTCTACACACAGTCCACGCAGTCACACTCGCCCACGCCCAGGCAAACCCACAATATCACACTCACACCCCCATGTCCTTATTCCCTCTGAACAGTCTCCTCCACTCTGACTGTGGTCCTGGCTCCTAGAAGCCAGCTGCCTCGATGCTGTGGACTCGCAAGACTCCCTGAAGAGAGGGTCATTGTCAAAAGGGCAGGTTGAAAGCCACTTCCTCACACCTGGCCCCCAGGTGGGCGTTGGGACAGAAGCTCCCCAGGGCCTAGATCATTTTCTGCCGGAGGGTGGATCCCTGGCCATCACCATGACCCACACTCAGCCCACGAGACCCTGAGGCCAGCCTGCCTGGGTGAGAGGCCTGCTGGGGCCCAGTGCCGTGAGGGGTGCTAGGGGGTGGGAGGGAGAAGTTGGGTGCAGTCTCTGCTGTCCAGGATGCAGTCGGCGGGACAGGACAGGAGTAGAGCCTGAGGTCGGTGAGAAGAGGCAGAAGGTGGGCATGCCAGGAGCAGAGGGGGAAGGATGGGGCTCATGCTGATCTCCCCTCTCCCTAGCTCTTCCGACGTGTGGCCTCGGCTCTGCCTGGAATGGAGAATGTCCAGGAGAAAAGCAAAGAAGGGAGTATCCTTTTCCTTTGACAAGCGAGTGAAAGATGTTGAGAAGTCATTTATTCATGGGTTTATCACATGATATGTTAGAACAGTAGACAAGCCCTTGCCTGGTCCCCAGGCCAGCCTTCCTGATGGGCATCTGTGCTGTGGAGCCTCGTATGTACAGGAATGAGGCTGAACTCCGAGGTCTTCAAGACCCCCGTCCAGCTTGAACTAAACAAGCTTCCAGAACAGAGTAGGGGTGCCAGAGGGATGTGTGTGGAGTGACAGCGTGGGGCAGGGAGTGAGAGATAGTAACTGCCCTTTTTTCTAGTGAACACAGATTTGTGTTTCACGTGGACAAGCAGAATCTCCACTTCCATGCACTCAGACATGATCTCAGCATGGTTCAGCCTCCTCTACGTGAGACAACTGCCTCCTCAACCCAGCCCGGCACAGCCTGGGGCCTCCCCACTGCCCCGGGGACAGGGTCTGCACACCACTCATCCAGTCCACTCCAGACCTTGGGCCACACTCAGAGGCTGAAACTGAGGCTCAGAGAGGTGGTCCGATTTGCCCAGTGGAAAGGAAGTCAGCTGTTTCTTGTCTTTTTATTAGTTTACCTATACTTTGCCATGTTATAAAAAAATGTATGTTTATGTATATGTACGACTACATACACACAAAGCAAGATAAAAATATACAAAAGAACATTGAGGCTTAGGGACCATAAAAAGAAAAAAAATAAGGAAAGTCATGGACAAGGTCATACGCAGAATATATGCCATGGCCAGTGGCAAAAAAAGTGGTAAGGGGGGAAAAGGCAAGGTGTCTTTAGGGAAGCATGGTTTTCTATGCTACTTGACTCCTGAAGCACCTCTCCCATCACCCTTACATAGGGGCCACAAAACCTCCTTGGGACGTGGGCAACTGATCTCCTAGCAGGACTGCTTCCACCCAACTCTGGCGGTTGGTGCTCCTCCAACCCACACTCCCCCAGGCATCCATGGAAAGGGCTATAGAGGGGTTGTGGCTTCTCACAGCAGCAAGCTCAGAGTCTAGGACCTCCTCTAACTGGAGCTTGAAGTGAGGGGGTCAAGGTTGCTGTACCCACCTGAGCAAGGCCCAGGTAGCCCTGTGATTGGTGAGGTGGGCTGTACACCCAGCCGGCAGGCTCTGCACCTCCTGTGCACTTCGGGGTGCAGTTGACAGGGAACAAGGCCAAGGCTCCCCACCAGGAAGGCTTTTGAGAAAGGGTCTGTCTAGCCTGTGTTTACGTAGTGGTCCCACAGCCCCAGGACAAGCTTTACTTCTGGTAGACAGAGGTAAGGCTGTGGGGGACGGTGCGGGAGGAGGAGGAAGGGTGGAACCTGGCGACCCTGCATCCTACCCACCCAGGCTAAACGAAGTGCGAGCGCCTGGGTGCTTGCGGAGGGACAGAGGGGCTGTGCAGGGCAGCTGAGTGGGTACCGTGGCAGGAGTCAGGTGGGAACTTCTCCAGGAGTCATCTTCCTTAGCCCCGCTCCTGCAGTGATTGACATCAAGCTGGACAAACCCCAGGAGCCCCCGGCCAGCGAGGGTGGCTGCTCCTGCTAATGCAGCCTGACCCCGGCTTCCTTTGACACTACTCGCTTGTTGTGTTGCTTCCTATTGGTTAGCTTCCTAAGGGGGGTGGGAGATGAGCTTATCCAGATGGGAGGAGTTTTCTTTTCTCTCTGTCTCTAGGAGTCGGGTGGGTGGGGAGGGAGGCTGGGCATCAGGGATCATGTCACTCTTAACAGCTGTTACTTAAACAACTATTTTTTGGTTTGGTTGTAATATATTGTACTTTATTAAGATTGCCAAAAACTTAAAATTTAAAAAAAAATTTAAATCATGTGTATACAACTTTTTGCCAGATAAAAATGTAGTCATTTTTATTTGAAAGATGTGCTTTTTTTGTTTTTGTATATTTGTAAACTTACAGAGAACCTTTTCCACACACCTCCTCCTTCCTGTCCTCTTTTAATGGTTCACCACCTCTGCCCTCCTCCCACCCCCAGACCAATAAATTTAAACAATTAACTGGGCAATTTATTTAGGCTCCAATCCCCAGGCTGTCTGGCCCAGACCAACCAAGCCTCACCAAAGAGGCCCTCCGTAGTTAAAATCAAACACTGATGGAAGGAAACAGGCTCTGAAGAGGCAGCTCTGACTCCGTCCTTCTGTGGCCAGAGTAGGACACGAGCCACAGCCCCGAGCTGAAGTAAGGCCTGTGAACTGCAGGGAGCCCAGGCCAGGCCCACTGGAATCACTTCTGCCTGTTTCCCCTCCTTGAAAAGCCTTGAAGGGGGTGGAGGACACTTGCCACAGGCAACCGTCTATGCTCTGTGATCCACGCAGTGACCGGCAGAGCAAGAGGTCATGGGCAGGAAGGAAGGACGGGGTGCTGTTGGCAACTGTGGGCTGGGGCCAGGTGTGGTCTATAGACTGGGGACACCATATGTAGTCATGAAAATGTTTTAACCAAGCCGTCCAACGATCAGCAAACGTGTCTGGTTTGAAGCTAAGGGAAGGGCAGAAGGAACCTCAGTGTGTGCCCCTGAAGCCCTCCTCCTTGGATGCCAGGGAAGCTGGAGCCTGTTCCACACAGGATTGGCCCGTCTGTGGTGGGGGAAGGGAGGGTCTGCAGACCTGCCACCAGGGGGATGCATGTTTGCCGATCCTTGGTTGCTAATACTGTTGAGTGCTGATTTGGAAAAGCTGACTTCTTGACGTATTTCTGTCTCCCTGGAGCAGGGCAGTTGACATTTTTGTGCACAGACCTTTGCAGATACTGTAGCAGCACTCTGGTCGCTTGAGGGTAGGGCTGAGGTGGGGTCCCCAGAAGGCTTTCCAGAGAGCCGTCCTGGCCATTTTTGACTCATTTCTGAGAAGGACTTAGTCCTGAGGACCTATCTGTAAAATCTTTGAAAAGAACCCTCTTTCACTAAATGATGCTGCCGCTTGACCAGCATTCCAAATAGATCCAGACTCACCAACTCCGAGTCTGCACAAAGCCAGGCAGAGGGCAGCCACTCTGGTCAAAATCAGTGAACCCTGGCTCTTCCTCCAGGCTGCTGTTAGGCTTGTCATAGACAAGCTAAATGACTATCTGGCATACGGTAGGGAGTAAATTCCACCATAAAGCAGGATCCCAACAAGTTATCATGTTGAATTTGGAACTTCTCAGAAACTAATCCAAAATGGCAGCCACTAAGTGCAGCAGGGGCCTGGCAGGACTCACTGACGCTGTGTCCACTGGGCCTGTCACACACTCGGCTGAGGAGACTGTGTGTCCGAGCTGATCTTCAGAGAGAAGCTTACCTTCAGATGAAGCAAGAGGAAGCAGGATTCCCACGGAGCTCCTCTTCCAGAAGGTAAAGACCAACGTATGAACGAAATTCCAGTGTCACATGTTGAGTTTTTATATGTGTGTACATAATTATATATAGAGATAGACTTGTGTATACACCTTCCACACACATTCTCACAAAGATACGTGTGCTCGATGTATATTCTTGTTTTTCCTGCTCTCAAGTTGGAACTTGCATTGTGATACCAGTTTTGGAAATCCAAAAGTACTGCAATGTGTTGAAATAAGAAATACTTAATATTGTCCCAAAACTTGTGATTGTCTTGCCATCAATAAAACAATGCGTAGATGTGTTAACTAAAGGCAAAAATAGAACCTGGGAATATGCACACTATTTCTGTCTGTACTTATATGCACAAGTGTGCATGCCCGTGTGGGCCAGTACCCCCACCATGGCACACCCCCTCCCCCCAAGTGGTGCTTGTTGGAAGAGTGCTTACTTACCTCGTGAGAATTCACAGGAGTCCAGGTGACAGCACCAAGCCTGGCTGGCAGTGAGGGCCATTGCTTGTGGCCCCTAGGGCAGCCCAATTTGCAGGGATCTCATTGGGTCTCAGTGAATGAATGGTGGATTTTTATTTTCTTGGTACTATAAGAGTACTTTTTCTTTAAAACTTTTTGTTCAAAAGGTAGAAACTCAGTCCCCTTCTCATGTTTTTTTTTTTTTTTTCCCCATCACAGTCTAGAATAATAGTAAGAGATGAAGTAGATATAATGTGGCTTGATGTGGCCTCCGTGAGCCCTCCTTTCCCAACACATACACGACATCCTCTCTCCTGAGCCCAGTTCTCCCAGCCCTGTAGGAGAGGGTGGGGAGGGCAGTTGCCTCCCCTTATCCTCCTATCCGGGTGGCACCACATTGTTCCATGAGTGCCCTCCTTGGGCCTCATCTCCACCCCTCTTCCTGGATCTGTCAGGGCAGCCAGACCTCCAGCACAGAAGGGCTTTGGCTCCTTGGCTCCCATTGGGGGCAGGTGCCATCACTGTCCTCTTGCTTGTAGGTAGGATCTTGTCTCAGACTTAAGGTTCAGTAATGAAATGATCAGGTTCCCTTGAAGAGAATGTCATGAAATTCCTCAGCATTCCTGGTGAGAGAATCCCATCGTTGCTGGATCCAGGTGGGCTAACACAAGGCAGAGAGGAGGGACCCTTTTAGGAAATGATCTCAGTTGAGCCGATGGTTCAGTCTCTCTCTCCACAGAGCACACTTGACCTGGGAGTATGGCAGGCTCATCTTCTGTAGCCCTCTCTTTTACTTTGAGGAATCTCAAAAAAAAAAAAAAGGAAAAAATGCTGTCAGTAAAGCTCCTGTTTTGTGGACATCTGAAAAATCAAGCATACGGTGGAGAAAGCAGAAAGCGTGTTTATGAAGGCAGATGTGCCAGAGTGAAGGGGTGGTCTCGGCATCTCGGGTGCTAGAGCTGCAGCTGTGTCCAAGGTTAGCGAGCATGCTGACTCGGTCAGAGGCCTCCCTGCCGTCACCATCACCGCACTCTTTCTCAGCATCCTCAGTTGGTCTGGGATGGCCCAGGTCTGAGGAGCAATGGCCAGATCGGTTCGAGTGTTTCAGGCAGCAGAAACAAGGATTGGTATGGTGGTAGCCAAGAGTGCGGACACATATTGGATGTGATGTTGTCGTTTGCCTGGTGGCGGCAGTGCGGGGAGCCCCTGCCCTCAAGTACCAGGTGTGACAGTAATGGCACCGCTGGCTTCGGTGTCCTGCAGGCAGAGAAGCCTCATTTCTCCACGTGGCAGGAGGCAGGTGAGGGTGTCAGGATGTGAGAACAGGTAGCTGAGGGCTGTGAGGCGTGTCTGAGCCACACGAGGGGCAGCCGAGCTGAAGTGTCTGGGCATCAACCAGTGCGCACTCGTTTCCTAACTACCTCTCCCCCAAGAATGTGAGACATTGTCCCCTGGCTACAGCAGAGTGAGGAGGAAGGCTCACAACCCTTCCTGCAGAAAATGCAGGAAGACCAAGTCCGAGAAGGGTGGCCTGCTTGTGGTTACCCAGGAAACTGCAGGCAGTCAGAATCAAGGGGTTTTCACTCATCTGTCGCTGACGTGTGGGTAACAAACGTGACTGCGCTGGCACACAGGGCTACAGGGCACGTGTGCTCCCCAGACCAGCGTATCTGAGTACATTTCAGGCTCCTCCACTGAAAAGAAGGGCCAGCCCCCGAGCCCACTCTGATTGTCATACCAGGGCACCCTTTGGATTTTTTGTTTGAAATAAAACTATTTCAGTGATCCCAAACCTTGAGCTCTCAATGCATAAACTCCCTGGACACCAGACAACCCCCTACCCTGCCCCTGCTGATGCTCATGGTAGGGTGTGGTTTATCCTTGCAGTGGGATTGGAAGCTTCCTTCTAGTGCGAAGCCTCCATAGGTTGATGGCCAGCGTGTATCGCAAGGTGTGTGTCACCTTCCTGCTCACCCGGCCCCATGGAAGTGACTGGCCATGAGGAGCACAAAGGATGGCATTCCCATCTCACTGGCTCAGCAGGCTTAAATGGCCACATTGACTTTACATAAAACTGTGTAAAATGTGGAAGACTCAGCATGTTGATCAAACAATAAACTGTCCTGATTCTCAACACAAAGCCTCTTGTTTAATGTTTCTAAGCGGTGTGGTCATACATTGGTGGAGGGTGTGTGGAAAAACAGATTTCTTCAAACGCATGCTCCATGAAGAAGACCCTCCTCATGTCTGGGTGGTGTGTTCACCACCTTTTGCTTTTTCCCTCCTGCTCCTCACTGGGCTCTCAACTCAGAAGGGGAGAAGGCAGGACATGCTGAACTTTACCGTAATCTCCATTCTGCCTGAAGGCTGATGGAAAGGGCAACTCCAGGCAGAACTGAGGCTCAGGGCTATGTGTTATCTCTTGTCATCCCTGCTCTCCACTCATGGTGGCTGAGGGTTAGGAAGGGTGGGTATAGGGGCTGGATCTCTATTCCCATGACTTCTGGAAAGTATTTAAAGGCAAGAATTTAAGATGAACCATAATCACCTTTCAGATGACATGAAGCTACCTCATACGCCTCCAGCGTCATCTCACACCAATTAGAGAACAACCCTGAGACAGCCCTTCAGGTCTCAGTCACCTCCAGACTAAAAGGGGCCCTGAAGGCCAGGGGACCAACCCAGAGAGAACACAAAGGCCAAGATCAGGCCCACCACTGCCCTGGACTGGGAATGCTGGGAATCCTGGGGCCAGGATCTTCGTCAAGTTCAACTTTACTTTCTCCTTTAAAGGTTCTAAAAGTTTCTGGAGCACCCTCCAATTCTCCACCTCATGGAAGCCATCTCTGATTAGGAGGGGTAGGCAGTAAGATTCCCTGCCCACTGAGCCCAGCTTCCCTGGGTGCCAGGTGTAAACTGTGAGGTGGAGGCATTACCAGGCAAGTCGAGGAGCTGAGGCCTGAGAGCCCTTGTGCATATGCCTGTATGGACCAGACAGCTTTCCAGAGGAATGCTGTTCCAGACAGCTTTCCCCCAGACTGGTATTCAGGGCAATGTGACCACAGACAGGAAAGGGAGTTCGTCGTCTCGCTGAGCATCATGCTTACACGCACAACATCCAGCAGGTGAAGGAGGCACGCTGGGGCTTCCCAGACGTGAGTGTGAAAACGGCAGTTGTGAATGTCCTCCCCGCAGTGCCCTGCAAGCCGTCAAGGTGTGTTGCTTGAGGTGGTCTCCTCTCACTGTAGCTGTCTTTTGGCCACCCGTGACCAAGGGTGCAGAAAGGAGCTTTGATAATCCTATGACAACCCCCAGTTTTTTTTTTTTAAAGCATATTTCAGTTGAAACAAAAAGATCTGAAGTCGAAAGAACACCAAGTGCCTCACATACGCCAAGATCATGGTGGTGGGGTGGGGTTGGGGAACGCCAGGATCCCATGAGGCACTGAGGCCATGCTGGGGCAGCATGGGTGGTGCAGCCAGACAAGGAAGGGCCAAAGTGAGGATGGTACTGAGGCAGCTGACCTTGGGGCATGCAGCATGGTGGGAGGGATGGCGGGGGGCGGGGGGTGGGGGGGAGAGAGGGGTTGCAGACAGGTTGGTGCAGCCAAGAAAGAGCCCGTGCTAATGAGAGGGGAAAGCAGGGGCTATTTCTTCACCTGAGAATGTGACTGTATGCCCACAAAAGCAGGAAGTGTGCCACACTCAGAATCCCCAGATTTGGGCACGGTGCTTGGCATTTCCCGAATGAATGTTGGCATTTTCTGAACGCCATACATGGCTCGTGTGAGTAGTCAACAGGTCAGGACTTCATAGTTGAAAAAGGAAGTGAACTACTCTCCTGTGCGAAAGTCAGGTGAGGTAGCCACCTTTCTCTAAGTGCTCAAAGGGCTGAAACGGAAGAGGTAAGCACTGTAACTGCTGCTAATACACCTTTAGGCGAGAATGGGCATAAACCCATTGAAGCCTTGATTTCATTCTAAATTCAAATTGTAAAGAAAAAGTACAATATTCTGGCTGAAATGATCTCAAACCAACAGCACACAGCCAAGTGCCTTTTACACACAGCAGGAGCACTGAGACAGAGAGCATGGGGAAATCTAAGGGCAGACCGCAGGTAGTCCCCAGCAACAGCAGTTAATGCTGATCAGAAACAAAACCCCAACAAACAGTCAGGCAGGAGAGGGGCTACCAAAGCCCCAGGATGTCCGTGAAGTGTTCAAAGAGCTGGAATGAACAGGCAGCCTCGGTCTGCAGGTGTCCTCTGTGCCCACTGGAGACTCCATCCTGGAAGCGGGTGGTGTTTACCAGGGCAGTCAGGGCACACTGCCCTGCAATCTGCACGTCCCCACTCGCAGAGCACAGGTTCTTTCGCATCGGGAGGTAAAGGCCCAGAGAGCAGCCTCAGTGCCTCCAACATGCAGTGGCTCAGACACTGCCACGTTCCCGTCTGTGACACACAGTCAGGCTGAGTCTGCTGGCCCTGTGACCTGACAGCCCTCTTTCCGCTCTAGCCATACTTGGCTCCCAGCCCAAGAAGAAATGGGGCTACTTTGGCTGAATGGCTTCAGGGCCACAGGAAGATAATTTGACCTCCCCACTGATAACCCAAGCTCCCAAGGACGAGTCACCGTGGCCCAGACCCACAACAATGGGATGACTGTGGCAGAGTTAGGAGGCAGAATGAGGCTGCCCAGAAGGACTATGTAACCTGGCTGCTTACTTCACCCTGAGAGTAAAACTAAACAGGGCCTGAGACGTCCCTGGCAGTCCTGTGGCTAAGACTCGGTCCGTGGTCCCAATGCAAGGGGCTCGGGTTTGATCCCTGATCATAGAATTAGATCCCACGTGCTGCAACTAAGAGTCTGCATGCCACAACTAAAGATCCAGCGTGCCACAACTAAGACCTGGCACAGTAAAATTAAAAAAATAAACAAACATGGCGTGTGGCCCAAAGAACGCAACAGAACACATTAAGGCCTGTGTGATACTCCAGGAGGCCAAGTCACCTGAGAGACTGCTCCCTGGAGTCCCACGCATGCAGATTCCCGAGACCACACGAGGCCTACTGCTGAACTGAACGCTCAGCAGCAGGGTCCTCAGACGAGCTATTTAACAAGCATCACTTAATTCTGATGCATGCTAACAGCTGAGAATCACCGTCTGAGATGTAACCTTCCTTTTTCAAAAGATCATCTTTAAGGTCTTGAATAAAATTCAACCTTGCTCCCCTTCTTCAATCACTTGTTTTATGTACTTCTTCCTCTAATGAAGTGAAACACTTTATCACCTCTGGAAAAAAACAACAAAATAGCTGACAGCACACGCACGCCCCTTAATGGAACCATCAAGCCACTGATGTTTATTTAGGTGAGCATTGCCTTTGATTATGTGAACATATCACATTTAGCACATACCTTTTGAGTTTCTGGTTCATTCTTCTTACCTACTTCCTAAAACTACTTGGCTAATAAGGAAAAGGCAAGAAAAAGTCTGAAAGACAGTAAGACATATCAGCAGTGACACTTCCCAGTAAGAACCCACCAGGGTTGGACTCTAATGGCATCTCTGTGTCAGCTTGGGTTTATTTCATACTCCAGCAGCAAGCTGTGTGATGCAGGGTGTGGGGGCGGGGAAGGGCAAGGGGCTCTGAGGCAGAGCCAGAGTGACACAGGAATGGAAGGCAGCAGGCAGAGGCATGGGCCACAGCACATGTATGCGGGGACCACACTCACTGGGATGTCACTGGCTCAGTGCCATTCTCCACTGCCGCTCCCCAACCCTCACCGCAAGGTTAGAGGGTCCCACGGCATACTCCCGGAGCATCCTGCACCTCCCCTTTTACGGCTCTTTCCTCACTGTGCTGGGATTAGCGTTTCACCTATCCACAGCCACCCTTGTCTCCTCTTTAATCTTTAGTGGCTTATCTCTGAGTGTTTGAAGTAGGGATTGAAGTTTCTATGTACGTTACCATCATTAGGCCCCAGAAATGTGGAGACAGGCCTGAATTCTAACACGTGCGCCTATCTGTATTCACTCTACCATTCTATGTAAATGCTCTGAGCTAGACAGTTTTTATTTGGGGGAGCGGGGGGCTATGATGGGTTTCTGTTGCTGCACAGGCTTCTCTCTAGTTGTGGCAGGCAGGCTGCACTCTAGCTGCAGTGCGCGGGCTTCTCACTCTGGTGGTTTCTCTTGCTGTGGAGCACGGGCTCTAGGGCGTGTAGGCTGCAGCAGTTGGCGGCTCCTGGGCTCTAGAGCACAGGCTCGATAGTTGCTCTGCAGCATGTGGTATCTTCCTGGATCAGGGAATCGAATCTGTGTCTCTTGCATTGGCAGGCGGATTCTTCAACACTGAGCCAGCAGGGAAGCCCCATAGACAGGTTGTTTTATTTACCAAGAAATACATTAATCATTTCTCCTGCACTCAGTGCACAGAGTCTCCTGTACTCAGGCGGGTCTCCTGCATTGCAGGAGAATTCTTTATGGACTGAGCCACCAGGGAAGCCTATATATTAATCATTTATAAAAAGCCAATTATAAAGCCATACATTTTAAAAGATAGCAAAGAACATCACTTTGAAACTGCTTTAAAAAAAAAAACCATCAGTGAATGTGCACTTTAAAAATCTACAGACAACTTTTTTCATCTTGTATTTGTTCCACAGCATTCATGCTATGAGTACAAAATAGGAGCTCATCAAATAGCACATAAAGATACAGCCCAGGAGCACTCATGCATCAGAAAAACAGAACAGCTTCTAAATCTCCATATGTTCCCTAGTTAAGGGAAACCACTAGAATGGTCATTTCTAGTGTACATTTTAGTAGCATTTGGGGATTTAGCACTTACAGTTCCATCGTCTAGGAATGACTCCAAGAAGTCATAACGTTTCTGAAACCTAAGTATTACAGGGCTAGAGTGTGGACAAGTCACTGAGCTGATGAAGAAGAGACCACTGTCAGCATGGCTTTGCTGTTTTCAACCTGCCTTAACATGTCCGGAGACCATGTTGTAATTGTACCAACAAATCTGAAGATTCATGTACTGCCCATGAAGGGTAACTGGAAATCACCCAGATCCACACAAGACAGGTCTGTTTCCAGATAAGAGGCCAAAGCACAGAAGCAGAGGATAAGGAAACACTTTAGATGACATCATATTCTCATGATAGTATCCTCTCTATGTGAGGTCCACTTGTTAGACCTCGCCCTTACATCAAGCATATACTAAAGGGATCTTACATACACTTTAAAAAGGGAAGACACAAATCAAATAAAATAACTAGTTTGAAAGGAATATGGGAGAACTGAACTTAAAAAATAAAAAAAAAAAAAATTCCACACTGGTTTCAACAATAATTTGTTTCCAGAATAAGGAAAAGTTCCTAACTATATTTGAAATATTCCCTCCAGACTACCAAATCCTTTTCCAAAACTGTCATTCACACATACACACATTCACATCTTGTGTTTGGATCTAGTCCTCAGGCGATTTTAGCCAGCCACTTCTCCAAGTCCTGGATGTCAGCAGAGCCAGCATCCCCTCTTCCACCCTTGGCACTGCACTCCAGGAACTCTACTTTGAGAGGCAACTGTGAGAATTCAAATTCTTTGCCTTTCTTCCCCAGCTGAGCAGGGGCAGTGCTGGAACTGTCCAGGGTGCTTGGGGCGGCAGAACGGGTAACCCGTAAAGTATTGCTGTGAGACAAAAGGAAAATGAATCAGGAAGCAAAAAGACCTTAATTCTTATATAACAATTAAAGCCCTTTAGAAAATCACATTAATTCCTAAATATTTCAACACTCACTTAAATACTGAATCATAAAACTGTCAATTATGCTATTAGGATTGTTAAATAATCTTTTGCTTTACAAGTCATAGGTCACTCTCTCAGACAGACAGGATAGCAGTTCAACCCAACATGGCCAGATGGTGGCGGTTTAGTTGCTAAGTCATGTCTGACTCTCTGTGACCCCATGGACTATAGCCCAACAGGCTCCTCTGTCCATGGGATTCCCAGGCAAGTCTACTAGAGTATATTGCTACTTCTTCTCCTGGGGATCTTCCTGACCCAGGGATTGAAACCGGGTCTTCTGCATTGAAGGCAGTCTCCTGCATGGCAGGCAAATTCTTTACCGAGTGAGCCCCCAGGGAAGCCCACATGGCCGGATGACAAGGGGTCAGTAATGAACCAAGGTCACACCAACCTTTTTTCAGCACAGTGCCCCTTCTACTAGGACTGCCTGCATGATGCCTTTTTAAGATATATTTTCACATTACCTGCTGGTTTCAAAACCTTAAGTTTCTGAAAGTGAAGTGTGGGTAGGTAGATATTTACATATTTATCTTGAGTCTATCTGGATACAGAGCTTAGAAATCTACAAACTGCAGGTTCTCATATTCAGTCCAATCTCTTCAGCTACTAACACCTTCCCAATTTAAGTCACTGAACTGCCCCCTGCAGGCCTTAATAAGAAGTGCACAAGCAAGGCTCACTGGGTCTATTTCTCTCCCCAGAAGCAGAGGAACATGTGCAAACAAAATAAAGGATGACTTAGTATTATAAGATTTCATTAAAACTAATGTAGAATCCATACAAAAAACTAAGTACCTTTTTCAGAAAGACACACATATGGGAAAAGTATTTTAAAAACAATTAACACGACGAAAAACATTTGAGGAGGAGCACCTTAAAGCGCCTTCTAAGTAAGATGTTAGGTCCATGGGTCTTCATCTCACTGATTCTTTAAATTCAATGTGTGTCACATACACTCTTTTATATGTAAAATATTTTACAAGAAACTCAAAAGGAAAAAAAACCCAAACATTATATTCAGCTCTTTTCATTCAGAAAACTATGAAATGCTTCAAAGCTGATAAGGCCTAATTCTCACAAACACTGGATTAAACTAAACTTAGACTCCTAATTTAACTGATATTAACTTTTATAACTTTTTAACATTTTATTTCACTGCCTTTATAATACATCATTTCTTTCTGTATTGTTTTTCTATGGCTCTTTAGAATGAAAAGCAAACAAATCAAGGGAAACATGTTTTAAACATGGGAAGACTTGAACTATGCTGTTTTTTAAAAAAAATGGATACACATGAACTTACTTACAAAACAGAAAGAGACTCACAGAGAACAATATTATGGTTGCTGGGGGAAAGGATGGAGGGTAAGGGATAGTTAGGGAGTTTGGGATGGACGATGGATGTATACATCGCTGTATTTTAAATGGATAACTAAAAAGGACTTATTGTGTAGCATATGGAACTCTGCTCAATGTTATGTGGCAATCTGGATGGGAAGAGAGTTTGAGGGAGAATGGATATATGTGTATGTATGGCTGAGTTCCTGTACTAGTCACCTGAAACTCTCACAACCTTGTTAGTTCACTATATCACAATACAAAATAAAAAAGTTAAAATGCTATACAATTTTCAAAAAATGGATATACAAATAATATTATTACTTTTCCCCAAAGATAATGCTCAAAACTGCAACAGAAATTTTAGAAAAACAGATCATCTAACTCCAATTTTTTTAGCTTTAGCAGTCTCAAAAGAGTGAACATCAAGATAGGAGAACAGATGATGAACATGGAATTTCAGAAGGGATAGAAACCATTGAGTAACACCGGCAAGACGGCAGAATGGGAGTTTTCAGTACAAGTCCTCTCACAGAAACATCAATTTAAATAACCATCCACACAGAATACTTTCATGGGAGCTAAGGAATCCGGGTCAGAGATTACAGCACATGGGTATAACACAGAAGTAAGAAAAGACGCACTGAAGAGGGCAGAAGGGACAGTTTCATATCACCATGTTACTGCTCCTGCAAGCCTGCAGAGTGTAGCATGGAGACATATGATTTACACAGGAGAGGGAGAGTGAAATGAGCACCCCTGTGCCATGGAACCCAGCACCAGGCCAGCCCCAGTAGACTCAGGCACCTGTCCAGCCAAGACAGGTTCAGTTTCCAGGCTAGCTTCCATGGACTCAGGCAGCAGGCCCACCTACCCACAAGCCCAACCTGCCCAAGAAATCCAGTAGCAAGCCCATCCAGATCTCGTGCTGGACAGACTAGAGAAGTACTTTCTCTGACAAAGCTAGTCTATAAAGACTAGAAGGGGTAATTATGTTTTCAAATGTGCAGCACCAAAGTAAGGACACAAGGCTCCTAAGTAATCAGGGAGATATGACACCACTAAAGCAACATGATAAAGCCCCAATAACTGGCTCTAAAGAAATGGAGATCTGCAAACTGCCTGACATATAATTCAGAATAATCATCTGAGGGTCCTGTCAGCTATAAAAGAACACAGACAACTCAACAAGATGAGGGAAAGAAAGAAAGAATACACGAAAAAATCAGAAAGCCAATGAAGAGACAGAAATCATGAAAACCAAAAATTCTGGAGCTGAAGAACACAATGACTGGATGTGAAAAACTCAGAGAGCTTCAACAGTAGACTCAACCAAGCAGAACAAAAAATTCAGAGAGCCTGAACACAGGTGATTTGAAATTACTCTGTAAGAAAACCAAAAAGAAATGGTAAAAAAAGAAAGAAGAAAGTCTTGTGGGACATCATAAAAGGAACCAATGTATGCATTATGGGGCTCTCAGAAAGAGCAGAGAAAGACAAAGAATCAAAAAGCTTATTAAAAAAAAAAAAATGACAGCAAATCCCCAAATATAGGGAGGGAAATGAACGTCCAGATCCACTAAGCTGCTAAAACCCAAATGGATTAAACATAAAGAGAGCTTTAATGAAACACATTATAATCAAACTAACAAAAGTCAAAAAGACAGAAATTGCTCAAAGCATTAAGAGAAAAGTCAACTGTCACAAACAAGGGAAACTCCACAAGACTAAAAGTGGATCTTACAGCAGAAACCTTGCAGGTGGGTAGAGAGTGGGATCCAGAGTACTATACCCAGAAAAGCTCTCCTTCAGCTATGAAAGGCGGACAGAAGCTTTCCTAAACATCACCACTAGTCCTACCTCATAACAAATGCTAAAGAGAGTGAATCTTCAAGGTGAAGTAGCTATGACTACAAGAACTAATCAATGGATACACAATATAAGATGTAAATTGTGACATAAGAACATAAAATGTGGCAGAAACAGAAGTTAATGTTTAGAATTTTTGTATACACTCCAAGCCAGGCTTCAGCAATATACGAACCATGAACTTCCAGATATTCAAGCTGGTTTTAGAAAAGGCAGAGGAACCAGAGATCAAATTGCCAACATCCGCTGGATCATGGAAAAAGCAAGAGTTCCAGAAAAACATCTATTTCTGCTTTATTGACTATGCCAAAGCCTTTGACTGTGTGGATCACAATAAACTGTGGAAAATTCTTCAAGAGATGGGAATACTGGACCACCTGACCTGCCTCTTGAGAAACCTATATGCAGGTCAGGAAGCAACAGTCAGAACTGGACATGGAACAACAGACTGGTTCCAAATAGGAAAAGGAGTACATCTAGGCTGTATACTGTCACCCTGCTTATTTAACTTCTATGCAGAGTACATCATGAGAAACACTGGGCTGGAAGAAGCACAAGCTGGAATCAAGATTGCTGGGAGAAATATCAATAACCTCAGATATGCAGATGACACCACCCTTATGGCAGAAAGTAAAGAGGAACTAAAAAGCCTCTTGATGAAAGTGAAAGAAGAGAGTGAAAAAGTTGGCCTAAAGCTCAACATTCAAAAAACGAAGATCATGGCATCTGGTCTCATCACTTCATGGGAAATAGATGGGGAAAGAGTGGAAACAGTGTCAGACTTTATTTTTTGGGGCTCCAAAATCACTGCAGATGGTGATTGCAGCCATGAAATTAAAAGACACTTACTCCTTGGAAGGAAAGTTATGACCAACCTAGATAGCATATTCAAAAGCAGAGACATTACTTTGTCAACAAAGGTCCGTCTAGTCAAGGCTATGGTTTTTCCAGTAGTCACATATGGATGTAACATTTGGACTGTGAAGAAAGCTGAGCGCTGAAGAATTGATGCTTTTGAACTGTGGTGTTGGAGAAGACTCTTGAGAGTCCCTTGGACTGCAAGGAGATCCAACCAGTCCTTGGTGTTCACTGGAAAGACGAATGCTGAAGCTGAAACTCCAGTACTTTGGCCACCTCATGTGAAGATTGGACTCACTGGAAAAGACCCTGATGCTAGGAGGGATTGGGGGCAGGAGAAAAAGGGGACAACAGAGGATGAGATGGCTAGATGGCATCACACACTCGACGGACATGAGTTTGGGTAAACTCCAGTAGTTGGTGATGGACAGGGAGGCCTGGTGTGCTGTGATTCATGGGGTCGAAAAGAACTGGACATGACTGAGCAATTGAACTGAACAGATCCCTGTGAACATAGGTGCAAAAATCCTCAACAAAATATTAGCAAACCAAATTCAACAGTATATTAAAAGGATCATGCATCATAATCAAGTGGGATTTGCCCAAAATGCAAAGATGGCTCAACATTTGTAAATAAATGAGATACACCACATTAACAAGCTGAAGGATAAAAATCTTATGATTATCTCAATAGATGCAGAAAAAGCATGTGACAAAATTCGATATCTTTTCATGATAAAAACTCAACAGTTATAGAAAGTATATATCTCAAAATAAAAATGCCATATATGACAAGTCCACAGATAACATCATACTCAGTGGTGAGAAGCTAAAAGCTTTTCCTCTAAAGCTAGGAACAAAATAAGGATGCCTACTCTTGCCACGTCTATTCAACACAGTACTGGAAGTCCTAGACAGAGCAATTAGGCAAAAAAGAAATAAAAGGCATCAAAATCAAAAAGGAAGAAGCAAAATTATCTCTGACTTCAGCTGACATGATCTTAAATATAGAAAACCCTAAAGACTCCACCAAAGAACAGAACTAATAAACTCAGTAAAATTGCAGGATACAAAAATCAGCATCCCAAACCAGTTCTGTTTCAATGCACTACTAATGAACTATCAGAAAAAGAAATTAAGAAAACAAGTGCATTTATAATAGCAAAAACAATAAAACAATAAAATACTTAGGCATAACACAAAGCAGATCAAAGAGCTGTAAACTGAAAACTGTGAAACAGTGAGGAAAGAAACTGAAGACACAAATAAATGGAAAGATATCCCTTGTTCATTTACATTGTTAAAATGTCCATCTATAGATTCAGTAAGCTCCAGGAGTTGGTGATGGACAGGGAAGCCTGGCGTGCTGCAGCACATGGGGTCACAAAGAGTTGTACACGCCTAAGCAACTGAACTGATAGATTCAATGGACTCTCAATCAATATTTCAATAGAATTTTCCACAGAAATAGAAGAAACAATGCTAGAATTCATATGGGACCACAAAAGAACTATAATGCTCAGAGTAACCAAGGAAAAACAATAAATCTGGAGGCATCACACTTCCAGATTTCAAATTATATTGCAAACCTACAGTAATCAAAACAATATGGTAATTTAAAAAGACATACAGAACAATGGAATAGACAGCCCAGGACATACCCACACATATGCAGTCAACTAATCAACAAAGATGACAAGAGAAAAAGACAGTCTCTTCAATAAACAGCTCTGGGAAAACTGGATATCCACATGCAAAACAATGCAACTGGACCCTCATGTTATACTATATACTAAGTCAACTCAAAATGGATTAAATGCTTAAATACAACACCTGAAACCATAAAAATCCAAGAAAAAAACACTGACACTGTGGCAGTTATTTTAAGATATGAGACTAAAAGCAAACAAAAGCAAAATAAACAAGTGTGATTATATCAAACTAAAAAGCTCCTGCACAGCAAAAGAAACTACCTACAGAGTTGGAAGATAACTTATGGAATGAGGGAAATATTTGCAAACATGTATCTTGTAAGGGTTAATATCCAAAATATATAAGGAATTCATACAACCTAGTAAAAAACAAGCAAATAATTCTATTTAAAAAATGGGCTAAAGGTCTTCCCTGGCGGTCCAGTGGTTGGGAGTCGGCCTTGGAATGCAGGGCCATCAGTTCGACCCCTGGTCCAGGAGGATTCCACATGCCACGGAACACTAGGTCCATGCCCCACAATTACTGAGCCGAGCTGAGTCCTAAAGCCCACGCTCCACAACAAGAGAAGCCAGTGCAATGAGAACCTGCATACCACAACAAAGAGTAGCCCCAACTCGTCACAACTACAGAAAGCCCACATCCAACAATGAAGACCCGCACAGCCGAAAGTAACTAAATAAGTAAAATGTTTTTTAAATAGGCAAAGGATCTGAACAGACATAGAGGACATACAGTCAACAAGTACATGAAAAAATGCTAAACATCACTAACCATCAGGGAAATGCAGATCAAAACCATAATGAGACAGAATTACTAACATTAAGGGAAAAAAAAAAGATAAATGTCGGCAAAGATTTGCAGAAAAGGTAACCCCGGTACATTGTTGGTGGGTTTAAATCGGTACTGATGTAATAAAAAATAGCACCGAGATTCCTCAAAAAATCACAAACAGAACTACTACCACATGATCTAGCAATTCCACTTCTGGATGTTTATCTAAAGGAATTAAAATCAGGATCTCAGAGAGATGTACATACACGCACGCCTACGTTCACTGCCGCTTTACTAACAATAGCCAATATATGGAGCAACCTACATGTCCACTGAAGGACAAACAAAGAAAATGTGGAACATATATACAAGAGTATTACTGAGCCTTAGAAGAGAAATTCCTGCCATTTGTGACAACTTGGATGAACCTAGAGAACATTATGCTAAGTGAAATAACAAACAGAATAAGACAAATATCATATGATTACAATTATGTGTGGAATCAAAACCTGTCAAACACAAGCCAAATGATACTGCCACACATCTTGAAAACAAAAAAAACATGTTACAAAATAGTAACACAGATTTTAGTATGTTTCTGAAGTGTTCCTTTCTTATTCTGTCAACAAAAATTTCTATGCCTTTCAAATTTTTTGTTTGTAAAAGCTTTCATATCTACTATAAGCTATAGCTAGAACTAGAGGGAAAACAAATTGAGCTTACAGTTTCAATAAACCTGAGATTTTCTTTCCATGAAGATGTTAAATATCTATAAACATCCCATTGATACTTTTTATAATTCCATTAATTCTGTTGTCAATTTTTAAACAAATATATTTCACAATAATCTTCAGGGTAATCGTGGTAATCACACAAAACCAAAGACCTTAAGCAATATATACATATTTCCTAAGTGATAAGATATACAATTAACCAGTAGCACTTATTTTTACTTACATTTCTTTTTCAAGCTGCTGCTGAATTAACTTTGCTGATTTTGCCATTGTAATGTCTGTAAAGAAACAAAAGACACTGTTTAAAACAGGGTCTCTTCCCAAGACTTCCTGCACATAGGGAAAATTCCCATTTAAATTTAGGTTTCTTTGCCCCACCATTAAAAAAAAATTACTTTATATTGGATTATAGTTGATTTATGGGCTTCCCTGGTGGCTCAGGTGATAAAGAATTTGCCTGCAATGCAGGAGACCCAGGTTTGATCCCTGGGTCAGTGAGATTCCCTGGAGAAGGAAATGGCAATCTACTCCAGTATTCTTGCTTGGGAAACTCCACAGACAGGAGCCTGGAGGGCTATAGTCCCTGGGGTCGCAAAGAGGTGGGACACCACTGAGCGACTTTCACTTTCATAGTTGATTTGTAATGTGTTAAGTTTCAGGTGTGCAACAAAGTATTTCGTTTACACATATACATATATCTATTCTTTCTCAAATTATTTTCCCATTTAGGTTATTACAGAATACTAAGCAGTTCTCTGTGCCTGACAATAAATCCTTGTTGGTTATTTATTTTAAACATAGTAGTGTGCTTGTGTTTAGTTGCTCAGTCATGTCTGACTCTTTGTGACCCCATGGACTGTAGCCCAACAGGCTCCTCTGTCCATGAGGATTCTCCAGGCAAGAATACTGGAGTGGGCTGCCGTCACCTTACCCAGGGATGGAGCCCAACACAATGACTGAACCCAGGTCTCCACATTGCAGGTTAATTCTTTACCGTCTGAGCCACCAGGGAAGTCCATAGTAGTGAATATATATCAATCCCAAACTCACAACTTATCCTTCCCTCCCTTTATCAAAGTAAGCACAAATACTTATATTATAATAATGCTTATAAATATATTAAGCTGGTGACCCTAAAATTGACCAGTCTTTCATAAAAGTTTTCTACATCTTACAGACATTTTAAATCAACACATATAAGTCCAGCCAATGTTCACAAAAAGAAAAGCTACCTGCTTTGTGATTTTAACAAAAGCTTTCACTCCAACAGAAATACTTGACCTGTAATAAGAAACTAACATTTCCAGCTGATACTAAAATGGTATGTTACAGCATCAAGTGCACTCTGATAATAAAAGGCACTGGTTTGGCAACAGCAAAAGACAAATAAATATTACTTCCTCTTTTTATACTGAATAAAAGAAACAAAGAAGTCAGTTAATGACCTTAACACTGTTCCTGATTAGTCAGTCACTGGTAGGCTTAGTACTAGCTCCCCTTTAAGAAATGCACTGGGCTCTTTATAGAATGAGAATATTAGGTATGAAAAAGGCCAATAGAGATCAGCTAGTCTATCTCATCTTAACTTTTTTTTTAGAAAAGAAGTTTTTCTTATTATTGAGGTCACACTGGTTCACAACGTTATATGTTTCATATGAAACATTATGATTCAATTTTTGTATACACTATTCTGTGCTTACTACCGAAAGTTTAGTTTCCATCTATATTTTCAAGTGTTTTTGTTATCTTTGGATGAATACCCAGAAGCAGACTAACTGGATCACATGGTAGTTCTAGTCTTAACTTTTTGAGGAATATCCACACTGTTTTTTACAGTGGCTACACCAATTTACATTCCCATCAACAGTGCACAACAAGGGTTCCCTTTTCTCCATATCCTCACTAACACATATCTTTTTGACAACAATGACTCTAATGGGTGGGAGGTAATGTCTAACTGTTGCTTTGATTTGCATTTCCCTAATATTAATGATACTCATCTTTACTAGTGATGAACATCTTCATATGTGACTGCTGACCATCTGTGTCTCTTTTTTGGAAAAACCTCTATTCTGATCTCTGCCCATTTTTAAATCAGGCTGTTCATTTTTGTTGTTGAGTTATATGGGCTCTCCCCTATCTGCTCCCATTCAGTACACTGTCTCTTTCATTTTGTTAATGGTTTCCTTTGCTGTGCAGAGCTTTTTAGTTTGATATAGTACCACTTGTTTATTTTTGCTTTTGTTTGCCTTGCCTGAGGAGATACACCCAAAAACAAATTGCTAAACTTAAAGTCTGAATTTCCTGTTTTCTTCTAAGAGTTTTATGGTTTCAGATCTTCTGTTCAAGTCTTTAATCCATTTTGAGTTAATTTTTGTGTATGGTGTAAGGAAATGGCTTAGTTTCATTCTTTTGCGTGTGGCTGTACAGTTTCACGTGGCTGAGAGTCGGACGTGGCTGAGTGACTTCACTTTCACTTTTCACTTTCACGCATTGGGGAAGGAAATGGCACCCCACTCCAGTGTTCTTGCCTGGAGAATCCCAGGGACGCGGGAGCCTGGTGGGCTGCCACCTGGGGGGTCGCACAGAGTTGGACACGACTGAAGCAACACAGCAGCTGCAGTACAGTTTTTCCATCAGTATTTATTGAAGAGACTGTCCTTTCTCCACTTTATGTTCTTTACTCCTATGTTGTAAATTAATCGTCCCTGTATGTGTGGGTTTATTTCTGGGCTCTCAATTCTGTTCCATTAACCTCTTTTTCTGTCAAATACCATGTTGTTTCAATTACTATAGCTTTGCAGTATAATATGAAATCAGGGTATGTGACACTTCTTCCAGCTTTGTTCTTTTTTCTCAGAATTGCTTTGGCTATTCATAGTTTTTATGAATTCTATATAATGTAAGGAGCTTTTATTTATGTGAAAAATGTCATCAAGGATTTTGATAGGGATTTTTTACAATGAATTTATAGACTGCTATAGGAAAAATGGATATTTTTAACCATGTTAATTCTTACAGTCCATGAGCATGAAACATCCTTCATCTTTCCATTTCTTTAAACAAAGTTTTATAGCATATTGCAGAATCCTAGCTCCCCAGCCAGGGACTGAACCTGTACCCTCAAGCAGTGAAAGCACAGAGGCCTAATCACTGGCAGGAAATTCCCATCTTTGATTAAATATTTTCTTGGGTATTTTTTTATTCTTTTTGCTGCAATTTTAAATGATAGTGTTTTCTTAATTTCTCTTTCTGCTTGTTTTTTGTTGCTGTACAGAAACACTACAGATTTTGTATTTTGATTTTGCATGCTGCAACTTTACCGTACACATTTATTATTTCTAACAGGCTTTTGTGGAGTCTCCAGGTATGAGACTGGTAAAAGTGGGCACACTTGTCTTGTTCCTGATCTTAGAGGGACAGCTTTCAGTTTTTCACAGTTGAGTATGTCAGCTGTGGGTCTGACATGCATAGCCTTTATTATGTTGATGTACATTCTTTCTATACCAATTTCATTGAGTTTTTATCACACATGCATGTTGAATTTTGTCAAATGCTTTTTCTGCATTTATTGAGTTGATCATTATTTTTTAAATGTTGTAGCATGTTGATTTGCAGATGCTGAATCATCCCTGCAACCCTGAAATAAATTCTACTTGATTATATTGTATGATCCATTTAATGTATTATTTCATTTGCTAATACTTTGTTGAGGGTTTCTGCCTCTACGTATATCAGAGATACTCACCTGTAATTTTCTTTTTTTGTATTATCCTTGTCTGGGTTTGATATCACAGTACTGTTGACCTCAAAAAATGAGTTGGGAAGTGTTCCCTCCTCTTCAACTTTTTGGAATAGTTTGGCTCAGATGGTAAAGAGTTTGCCTGCAGTGTGGGAGACCCGGTTTCAATTCCTGGGTCGAAAAGATCCCCTGGAGAAGGAAATGGCCAACCTCTCCAGTATTCTTGCCTGGAAAATCACATGGACGGAAAAGCCTGGCAGTCTACAGCCCATGGGGTCCCAAAGAGTTGGGCATGACTGAGTGACTTCACTTTTACTTTCAAGAAGAACAGATATTAGGTCATCTTTGAACATTTGGTAGTATTTACCACTGAAGCTGTCTGGTCCTGGACTCTGTTTTTTTGGAAGGTTTTTGATTACTGTTTTAACCTCCTTACTAGTGATCCATCTATTCAGATTTCCTACTTTAAGATTCCATCTTGGAAGGCTGATTGTTAAGAATGTATTCATTTATTCTATGTTGTCTAACTTGTTCACAGAGCTACTCACGGTATTCTCTTGTAACTCTCTGCATTTCTGTGACACCTCTTGCAATTTCTCCTCTTTCATTTCTAATTTTATTTATCTGAGCCTTCTTTTTCTTAGTGAGTTTAGCTACAAGTTTGTTGATTTTGTTTATCTTTTCAAAGAACCAGCTCTTAGTTTCATTGATCTTTTCTACTGTCTGACTTTTAGTATTTCCTTCCTTCTACTGACTCTGGACTTAATTTGAAGATCTTTTTATAGTTCCTTTAGGTGTAAGGACTGTTTGGGCTTTTTCATTTCTCTTATTTCTTGAGGTAGGCAAGTATTGCTATAAACTTGTTCTGCTTTTGATGTATCCCACTGATTTTGATATTCCATATTTTCATTTATCTTCAGGTATATTTTTTCCTCCTTTGATTTCCTCATCAACCTAGTATTAGGTTGGTGAAAAAGTAACTGCGGTTTCAGACCATAAGCTTTAAATCACTATAACGAGGTTCAAACACATCTTTATTAATCAAAATAGGAACCATTACAGTCAAAACGTTTTTGCCAACAAGAAATGTTTGTTTATTCCTGTAGCATAAAAATCTGTGCTTTGAGATTCAACAAACTCTTGGAAAGCATTTTCTGCCTCCTGCTGGTTGTGGAAGTATTTTCGCTGCAAAAAGTTCTCAAGATGCTCAAAGAAGTGGTAGTCAGTTGGCAAGAGGTGCTAAGGGTCGGACACGACTGAGTGACTTCACTTTCACTTTTCACTTTTATGCGGTGGAGAAGGAAATGGCAACCCACTCCAGTGTTCTGGCCTGGAGGATCCCAGGGACAGAGAGTCTGGTGGGCTGCTGTCTATGGGGTTGCACAGAGTTGGACACGACTGAAGCGACTTAGCAGTAGCTGCAGCAGGTGAACATGGCGGATGAGGCAAAACTTTGTAGCCCAATTCGTTCAACTTCTGAAGTGTTGTGCAACATGTGGTTGGGTGTTGTGAAGAACTGGGCCCATTCTGTTGACCAACACTGGCTGCAGGCGTGGCAGTTTCCAGCGCTGCACATCGATTTGCTGAGCATACTTCTCAGATTCAATGGTGTCACCAGGCTTCAGAAAGCTGTAGCGGATCACCAAACAGTGACCATGAATATTTTGGGGGCAAGTTTGCTTTGGGAAGTGTTTTGCACTTTCTTCTCAGTCCAACCACTGACTTGGTCATCACTGGTTGTCATGTAAAATCCACTTTTCATCTCATATCACAATCTGATTGAGAAATGGTTTGCTGTTGTTGCATAGAATAAAAGATGACACTTCAAAACGATTTTTTTGATTTTCAGTCGGCTCATGGGGCATCCACGTACCACGCTTTTTCACCTTTCCAATTTGCGTCAGACACCAAGTAACTGTAGAATGGTCGACAATGAGTTCTTCTGTAACTTCTTGTGTAGTTTTAAGAGGATCACCTTCAATCATCTTCTCTACTAGTTGCTGTCAATTTCTAATGGCTGACCACTGCATTTCTCATCTTAAGGCTCTCGTCTCCTTTTCAAAACTTCTTGAACCACCACAGCACCGTACATTTGCTAGCAGTTCATGGGCCAAATGTGTTGTCGATGTTGCAAGTTATCTATGCTGCTTTACAACCCATTTTGAACTCAAATAAGAAAATAGCCCGAATTTGCTTTTTGTCTAATACTCACTTTCCTAGTTTAAACTAAATATAAATAGCAAGTAATGTCATTAGCAAAAATTAATAATAATAAAGCGAGAAATGCACATTAAAATGATGTATAAGATAACCACATATAAAGAATGTATTCCGATATCAAACAGCAAAGTTCAACAATGCATAACCGCAATTACTTTTGCACCAACCTAAATAGATGTTTGGCAGAATGTTGTTTATTCTTATTTGTGATTTTATCAGCTTTCTTTTTGTAGGTGATTTCTAGTTTTATATCTTTGTGGTTCAAAAAGACGCTTGATATGATTTTACCCTTAAATTTATTGAAGCTTGTTTTTTATCCCAACATATTGTCTATTCTTGAGAATGTTCCATATGCACTTGAGAACAATGTGTATTCTGCTGCTTTGGGAAGGAATGTTTCGTGTTCTGCTCTAATGTTTCACTTAAGGCCAATGGTACTTTGTTAATTTTTTGTCTAGATGATCAATTTATTGATTTAAGTGGGAAGTAAAGCTCCCTACTGTTACTGCTGTTGACTTCTTCATTTATATCTGTTAATAATTCCTTTTATACACTGGTGCTTCTGCTTATATGCTTAAATATTAATAAAAATTACATCTTGATGGACTGTCCCCTTCATCAGTATATAAGTTCATCCTGTTCTCTTGTTTAACTTGAAGTCAATTTGATCTGATCTGAGACGGCTACACCTGCTTTGTTTTGCCTACTATTTCTTGGAGTATCATTTCCCATCCATTCACTTTGAGCCTATGTTTCTCTTCAGAGCAGAAAGCCTGGGGACAGGATGTAGTTGGATCTTGTTTCTCAATACATCCAGCCACCCTGTATCTTTTGATTGGTAAATTCAATCCATTTATATTTAGTCTGATTACTGATGAATGGGGCTCTCCTGGTGGCTCAGGAGGTAAAGAGTTCACCTGCAATGGAGGAGACCCAAGTTCAATCTCTGGGTCAGGAAGACCCCCTAGAGGAAATGGCAATCCACTCCAGTACTCTCCCCTGGAGAGTTCCATAGACTGAGGAGCCTCGCAGGCTACAGTCCATGGGGTCGCAACGAGTTGGGACATGACTGAGTGACCTAACGCTTTCACTTTTTCACCGATAAATGAGGACTTAGTACTGCCATTTTATCTTTGGTTTTCTGGTTGCTCTATATATCCATTGTTTCTGCCTGACATCTTAGTTGATGGTTTACTATCATGTTTTTCTTAGCTTCCTCCTCTATTATATTTCATGTCTCTAGACATATTTCGTGGTTACCATTAGATTTGTATAAAACATCTCATAGATACTTAGTCCTTTTTCTGTTGATAGCATCTTATATTCATTTGCCATTATATGAGTTCTATTCTTTTTCTCTTCCCCTTTTACATTTTGTCATCTCAAATTATCTCTTTTTATACTGTGAGTTCATTACCAAATTCCAGTAGCTATGGGTATTCTTTACTGCTTTTTCTCCTTTAATCTTTATGCAATAATTGTTTAGCAACCTATTCTGATGTAAAGTTGCAATTTTCTGAATCTACCTCCCTCTCACCTTACTCTAAGTTTTTGTACTTTTGCCTCTTCATTTCAGGTAGAAAAGCTCCTTCCAATATTTCTTATAAGACAGGCCTAGTGGTAATAAACTCCAGCTTTTGTCTCAGAAAAGCTTTATTTCTCCTTTATATCTGTAGGGAAACTTTGCTACAAGGATTTTCAGCAGTTTTTCTCTTTTAATATTTTGCATAGGTCATTCCATCCTCTCCTGCCTATACAGTTTCTGCTGAAAAATCTGATGGCCTAATAGGGGTTCCTTTGTAGGTTACTGTTTTTTTCCCTGGATGCCTTTAAAATTCTTTATCATTGAATCTTGACAATTTTAACATAATGTGCCCTTGAGAAGGTCTTTTACCATTGAGATATTAAGTGTTCTATTAACTTTATGGACTTGTATATACAGTTCCTTACCCAGGTTTGTGAAATTCTATTCTTTCTTTAAATAAATGCTCTGCTCCATTCTCCCTCTCTTCTTCCTCTGGGATAACCATTATTCTTATGAAGGATGATGAAGTAGGAGAATTAACATGAGATTCTAGGTTTATCTTCAAGCTCACTAATTCACACTTCCTTTAGGTCTGCTCTAGTTTCCAGTGCTTACTAATGCATTCTTCATCTCATTTATTGACAGAGTCAGCTCTGGATCTTCAGTGTGGTTCTTTTTTAGACTTTTTAGTATTTTTGTCAAAGTATTTCTTCTTTTCATTAATTGTATTTCTAAGCTCACTGAACTGCCTTCCTGAGTTTTCTTGTAGCTTGGTGAGTTTTTTCATAACACCTGTTTTGAAAATTCTCTATCAGTTAGAGTGCAATCTTCCATAACTTAAAGTTTGGTTTCTGAAGAACTTTCATTTTCTTTTTGTGACACTGTGTATGTGGTTTCACGTGGTACTCAACAAGTTAATCCTCTGCCAGTGCATTTAAAGTAGTAAATACCTTTCATACTAAAGGGTTTTTGGTTTTTTTTTTAACCTCTAAGTTGGAAATTAGAGGCCTTTCTTTTATTTTTCTTGCTCTAACACAAGTTTTTCGCTTGTCATACTTGAGCTGCCTCTGGCTATATTTCAGAACTGACACTTCCCACCCTCCACTACCTCTGCCTGATTGTACTATCACTGTCACTGCCTGTGCTCCAGGGTGGCCTGGATGGCCACTGCTGCGAGAGGGAGGGGTTGGCGAAGGGCGGAGGAGGCAGGGTCATGGGCACCTTCTCCACATCTAGGGTTGGCAGGTTTACAACTCACCACTGCTGTGACCCAGGGGATTATGGTCACAGGACCCACCATCACTGCTGCTGCTAGGTTCCCTGTGGTCAAAGGAGCCACTGCAGCCAGGAGGCTGGAGTCACGTGTGCTGTCTTCCCTGTTGCTACAGGGGTCTCTGGGGCTTCCGGCTCAGCCACTGTGGCCAAGGGCCAAGACTGCAGGCACTTGCTTCACTGTTCCCTGAGTTCTACCTCCTTTATGTATTCCAGTCCATCCACCTTCAGAAGTAGATTTCTGGATCTCTCCGGTCCTACTGTGCTAGGCAGAGGAACCTTTGTTGACTTACGAATGTTTTACAAGTTGTAGAATGAAGGGGAGAGGCAAAGAGGGTGTCTCACCTCATGATGCTGACATCACTTCTAATCTGGTTTTAAAAGTAATGAAACTAAAGCCTAGTTTTATTGGCTGAGACTAAATAGTTTTTCATTCTTATAAAGCTAAAGAAAAACACTTCCGCAAACTCTCCTTGATGAAATGTGCTACATGGCAAACTTGTTTAAAAGGAGACACTCTATCCTGTCCTTCCTCGATTGTGTATCTGATAAGACTGATTGTTGATCTGATGAACTTGATAAATTAAAATTATTTATGATAAAAGAAAACACTGTATAAATGAATGGTAATAATCATTCCTTTGTCACTCTTTAGAACAGCCTGGTAAGAGAGACTATAAATAAATTTTAAGATTTAAAATCCTCAATTTATAGTTCATTAGCAATTGTTTCTCGTCCTCAGTAATAACAACTGTAGATAACTATTAATTCTTAGTAGGAATCCCAGAAAAATCTCAACTATTATTGCCAGAAAACATGACAGTACCTTGCTTATTACAAGCGATTAAGAATGATGGTGTGTTCTTCAGACCTATACTGTCAAGGAGGACTTGATACAGAAACTCAGCCACGTCTTTTACCTCTCGCTGGAAGGCTGCACTATCCACAACAAACACAATAGCCCTGGAGGGGAAAAAGAGAAAAACTGGCATGTGAGCATGCAATAGTACAGCACTATGTTGAAAAAATGATATCCTTAATTTTGTTCAATTAAATCCTAATGAATAACACAAAATAAGCTCACATACAAGTGTGTGCACAAGTAATCATAAAACCTAAGTATGTAACAAAGGACTAGTGAGTGCTACCATGTATCGATATTTAAAATCCTAGAAGATGATCCTGTTAAAGTGCTATATTTAATATGTCAGCGAATTTGGAAAACTCAACAGTGGCCACAGAACTAGAAAAGGTGAGCTTTCATTTCAATCCTAAAGAAGGGCAACGCCAAAGAATGTTCCAACTACCATACAATTGCATTCATTTCACATGCCTAAAATCCTTCAAGCCAGGCTTCAGCAGTACGTGAACTGAGAATTTCCAGATGTACAAGCTGGGTTTAGAAAAGGTAAAGGAACCAGAGAGCAAACTGTCAATATTCACTGGATCATAGAGAAAGCAAGGGAATTCCAGAAAAACATCTGCTTTACTGACTACGTTGAAGCCTTGGACTGTGTGGATCACAGCAAACTGTGGAAAATTCTGAAAGAGACAGGAATACCAGACCACCTTACCTGCCTCATGCAAAACCTGTATGTAGGTCAAGAAGCAACAGTTAGAACAGGACATAGAATAATGGATTGGTTCAAAATTAGAAAGCAGTACATAAGGCTGTATATTGTCACCTTGTTTGTTTAATTTATATGCAGAAATGACTGACTGGATGAACACAAGCTGGAATCAAGGTTACCAGGAGAAATATCAACAACCTCAGATACAAAGATGACACTAATCTAATGGCAGAAAGTGAAGAAGTGAAGAGGAACTCAAGAGCCTCATGATAAGGGTGAAAGAGGAGCATGAAAAAGCTGGCTTAAAACTTAACATTCAAAAAACGATCATGGCATCTGGTCCTATCACTTCATGGCAAACAGAAGGGGAAAAAAGTGGAAGCAGTGACAGATTCTATTTTCTTGGGTTCCAAAATCACTACAGATGGTAATAGCAGCCATAAAATTAAAAGATACTTGCTACTTGGAAGAAAAGCTATGACAAACCTAGACTGTGTATTAAAAAGTAGGAACATCATTTTACTGACAAAGGTCCATGTAGTCAAAGCTATGGTTTTTCCAGTAGTCATGTACAGAGTTGGACCATGAAGAATGCTGAGTGCTAAAAAATTGATGCTTTCAAATTGTAGTGCCAGAGAAGACTTTTGAGAGGTCCTTGGACTACAAGATCAAATCAGTCAACCTTAAAGGAAATCAAATCTGAATATTCTTTGGAAGAACGGATGCCAAAGCTAAGGTTCCAAAACTTTGGCTACCTGATGCAAAGAGATGACTTACTGGAAAAGACCCTGATGCTGGGAAAGATTGAAGGCAAAAGGAGAAGAGGTGGCAGAGGATGAGATGGTTAGATAGCATCAATGACTCAATGGACATGAATGTGAGCAAACTCCAGGAGACAGTGAACAACAGTGGAGCCTGGCATGCTGTAGTCCATGGGGTTGCAAAGTTGGACATGACTCAGCGACTGAATAACAGAAATGAATCAATGACTTTATCTAGAAAGACAATAGGAAACGATGCTTCCTCTCAAGTCCAGGAAATTGTCATATACAAAATCATGTGATAAGACACTAGGACAGACATTGTATCTGCTAGGAAACAAAGAGGAAGATCATTTACATAAAACTAGATCAAGACAACCTAAAGAAGGGTGTAATAGCTGAGTGAATTTTAGCCAGACAAAATATCACTGTGGCACAGGTTGTCTAGAAAGTAGTTTGTGCAAGGCACAAATGCCCTGGAGAACTCAATGTAAGCTAATACACAGACAGGTGGGGAAATGAAGGAGAGTTAGGTCAGAGACAAGAGGGATGTGATACACTGATCTACACAGTTTATGTTTTTCTGTCTTACAAAGAATGTTGTTGTTTAGTTGCTAAGTCATGTCCAACTCTTTGGTGACCCCATGGATTATAGCCCCCCATGCTCTTCTGTCCATGGATTTACCAGACAATACTTGAGTGGGTTGCCATTTCCTTCCCCATGGTATCTTCCCGACCTAGGGATTGAACCTGTGTCTCCCACATTGGCAGGAGGATTCTTTACCGCCTCTTACAAAGAATATTGGTGCCTAAATGAAAGATAAAACTAAGAGGATAATCAAACTAGAAGCAGAGTGATCAGGTAGGGCCTAACCTAAGGCAGCAACAGTGAGAATCCTCATTTGCCAGAAATAAAAAGGCATCAAAGCTAAAGCAAAGCAACCCAGAAAAAGAGCAGACAATAGACCTTAGGGACAAGTAATTGAATGCCTAGGAGATGTGCAATGACCAACACATGAATGCTCTGTGTAAAGCCTAGAACTTAAAAGCAGTCTAACAGAGGGTGGTGGGGGAAAATAATCCAAGAATTGAATCACTAGGCCTCTTGTGCCACACACAGAAACACAATACGAATTTACATTTTCTCATGTAAGATCCTGAGGCAGGAAGACTGCTCCAGACTCAATGAACCCCCATGGCCTCCAACAGAAGGAAATATGAATCCCTTCTAGAGAGAGGCTTTTGTAACCTAAAGCAAAAAAAAAAAAACTAACCCAGCAACCACAATATCAACAACAAAATCTCATCCCCTTGAACAGGGGTTCTGGATCTAAACTACAAACACAATAATAAGTAGTAAATAAAATATTTTAAACTATTTAATAGAATACTAGATACCATAAGAAAAGAATAAAGATAGTACTAAAAAAAATACTAGACTAATTTTAAAAGATAGGTTTTTAGAAGCAAAGAACAAAATAACAACTTAATAGAAAAGATTAAGTTGCTTAATGGCTTAATGGCAAAGCCTTTGACTATGTCAACCACAACAAATTGTGGAAAATTGTTAAAGAGATGGGAATACCAGACCACCTAACTTGCCTCTTGAGAAATCTGTATGCAGGTCAGGAAGCAACAGTTAGAACTAGACACGGAACAACAGACTGGTTCCAAACTGGAAAAGGAGTACGTCAAGGCTGTATATTGTGACCCTGTCTATTTAAGTTATATGCAGAATACGTCATATGAAATGCCAGGCTGGATGAAGCACAAGCTACAATCAAGATTGCCAAGAAAAATATGAATAACCTCAGATACGCAGATGACACAACCCTTATGGCAGAAAGTGAAGAAGAACTAAAGAGATTCTTGATGAAAGTGAAAGAGGAGAGTGAAAAAGTTGGCTTAAAACTCAACATTCAAAAAACAAAGATGATGGCATCCAGTCCCATCACTTCATGGCAAATAAATGGGGAAACAATGGAAATCGTAACAGACTTTATTTTTCTGGGCTCCAAAATCACTACAGATGGTGACTGCAGCCGTGAAATTAAAAAGCACTTGCTCCTTGGAAGAAAAGCTATGACCAACCTAGACAGCATATTAAAAAGCAGAGACATTAGTTTGCCAACAAAAGTCCATCTAGTCAAAGCCACGATTTTTCCAGTAGCCATATATGGATGTGAGAGTTGGATCATAAAGAAAGCTGAGCACCGAAGAATTGATGCTTTTGAAGTGTAGTGTTGGAGAAGACTCTTGAGAGGCCCTTGGACTATAAGATCAGATCAGTCAATCCTAAAGGAAATCAGTCCTGAATATTCACTGGAAGGACTGATGCTGAAGCTGAATATCCAATACTCTGGCCACCTGATGCAAAGAACTGACTCCTTGGAAAAGACCCTGATGCTGGGGAAGATTGAAGGCATGAGGAGAAGGGGATGACAGAGGAAGAGATGGTTGGATGGGCATCACCAACTCAATGGACATGAGTTTGAGCAAGCTCCCAGAGTTGGTGATGGACAGGTAAGTGACAGTTAATGGACAGTTGGTAATGGACTGCTTGCTGCAGTACATGGGGTTGCAAAGAGTCAGACACGAATGAGCAACTGAATTGAACTGAACTAATGGAACAGATAAGCAGAGACTACTACAGCTAAAAAGGATAGAGTAAACTACAAAATAAAGGTAAAAATATCTTACTATATGCAAGGTGAAAAGACCTGGAAGGTATGACAGAGAAGAGACAAGAAGAGTAGAAAAAATATGGTTTAATGATGCTAATGAGAGTTCTAGGAGAAGAAACTGAGTAGAAAGAGAACTACCTGAAAAGATACTGTTGAGAATTTTCCAGAACTGAAGATGCAAATATTTCAGCTAAAATAGTACACTTGAACTCCAACCACAATAAAGCTAAATCATCCCTGAACAGAAGGATAATCTACCCCTTAACACAGGATAAAAATAAGATTCTATATCATAAAATGACAAGTAGATTGAGCACTGCTTTCTAATCTACAACAATAGATACTTGAAGTCAGGAGTAATGTCTTCAGTGTGAAAACAGAGCTAAGAAAATTATTCAAAAATGAAGGCCAATGAAAAAAGTTTCAAATGAACAAAAAATGAGAAATTTTATCTCTTGTTCACCATTCTGCAAACATATCTAAAAGAAATACATGAAAGAAAACTGAATCAAAAGGAAAGAGTAAGAGGCAAGAAGCAATGAAAAAAATCCATAAACATCCTAGTAATTGTAGGCAGTCACTGAATGGAGCAGAAAAAAATCACTGTTGGGGGTTAAAAAAGAAGAAAGAAAATTAAAATGAAAGATGTAAGGAAGATCAAAATAAGGTATTTTAAGATTCAGTTAAAGAAAGCTAGTATTATTGATTTTTAACTTTTGTTAAGCAGTCAGTGTTTAAAAAAAGAAGTATAGAAGATAACAATGAAAAACAAGAAATAACATAGTTTCAAATCAGTTGAGGGAGAAAAATGAGATGATTAGGGAAACCTGATCATCAGGTAAGATTAAAAACTCAGAAGCTACAATTTAAAAACAAGAAATCACAGATCAATATACTATACCTATCCTTGAACAGCATGGGGTTTAGGAGCCTGACCTTCTAATCAAAAATCTGTGTATAACTTCAGTTGGCCCTCAATATCTGAGGTTTGATACTGGTTGATTCAAAGCAACCACAGATTGGGTGGTACATACTAAGTGAAAAAATTCCTCCTATAAGCAGTTGCACATAGTTCAAACTCATTTTGTTCAAGGGTTCACTGCAGTATCTTTTGAATTTGTATTTATTGTGATTATGATTTGAGCTCATTTGTATCTTCATACTTTGAATGTTTTAGTAACCCAAAATACTTGGATCAAAGAGTAATTATAATTACACTGTGAAATGTAAAAAATTTGTAGCTGAAATTGAGAAAAGAATTTTTAATTAGAAATTAAAACCCAATTACAGCAAAATTTACCAGTTCTAGATTTGTATCAATTGTTTGAGGAATAAAAAAAAAATATCACACACCTTCCAGTTTTCAGTCTGGCATGAAAAAAGCTGAAAGTCACCACTGCATTCTAAAAAGTAAAAAGCTAACCAGACTGAAAAATCCATAGCACTTAAGTTCATCAGAGAAGTGAGGTTACAGGGCAAAGCACTGCCCCTCAAACTGGAGAAAACAACATATATACACGGAAAAGTACAACTTACTGGAGTATAAACTCATGAGCACAAATCTCTGTGGCACCTAATGTGAAAACCTGATCCATAACTGATGAATTGCTAGAAGGTCAGCATGAACAAGTCTGAGACATAAACCCCAGGGAGACCTACACTTTTATAAATTTTACCTCCAGAAGCTTGACTAGGTTCTTGTGATACATAGTAGAGAAAAATCCCCTCATGCTTCTGGCAGAGGGAAGGGAAAAGAAATCATTTTGAAATATGCTAGACCTTGATGAGGTCTTGGAGAAGGAAATGACAACCCACTCCAGTATTCCCGCCTGGGAAATCCCGTGGACAGAGGAGCTTGGTGGGCTACAGTCCATGGAGTCACAAAGAGTTGGGTAAGACGACTAAACAACAATTACAAATGAAGTCTACTCTCAGGAGAAGCTATTTAACCAGAGCCTAATTTGCTGGGATTTATAAGAGCCTAACTGACCTGCAGAAAGGGAAATATCCAGCTCCACACAGCTCTAGCATTCCAGTGGGAGAAGAAAAATACCCATCTCCCACCCTCACTACCAATCCTATCCCATTTAAGGGGGCAGTGGGAATCAGTTGAGAATCAAGTGTGAAGCTCACAGTCCAGATACAGGCCCATTGAGACTGAGATCTAGTCAAAGGATGCTTTCTCTCCTCTCACACTTCACCAATTACTAATGGCAGTTTTTACCCAGCTTACTGCATGTCTATCAAGAAAAATTACATGACACACTAAAAAGTAAAAAAGAGTCTGAAGAGAAGGGGCAAGCAACAGAACTTGACTCAGATATGGAAGAGACGTTGGAATTGTCAGTCCAGGAATTTAAAATAATTGTGATTGTGTGAATAAGTGTTCTAGAAGATAAAGAAGACAACATGCAACACAGATGGGAAACGTTAAGGAGAGAGATGAAGTTCAAAAAAATAACTAAAAAGAAATGCTACACAGCTTCCCTAGTGACTCCGTGGTAAAGAATCCACCTGCCATGCAGGAGACACGGGTTCAAACCCTAGTCTGGGACGATCCCATATGCAGCAGAGCAATTGAGCTGGCCGCAAACAACTACCAAGCATGTGCAGAATCGGGGAGCTGCAACTACTGAGCCCACGGGATGTAACTACTGAAGCCCATGTGCCTAGAGCCTGTGCTCTGCAACAAGAGAAACCACCAAAGGCCCATGCATGACAACTAGGGAGTAGCCCTGCTCGCTGCAACTAGCGAAAACCCTGTGCAGCAATAAAGACAAATAAACAAAATTATATATAAAAACAGAAATGATACAGATCAAAAACAAACTAACAAATGAAGAACATCTCTGATGAAACTATTAGTAGATTGCATACAACTGAAGGAAAGAACCTCTAGCTTCAGAGATCTCAAAAGAAACCTGAAAAAAGAAAAAGAAAAGAAAACAAAGACTTAAAAAACCAGAAGAGAATACCTGAGAACTGTGGGAGAACTACAAAAAGTGTAACATATATGTACTGGGAATTTCAGAAGGAGAGGAAAGAGAAAAAAGAAGAAATATATAAAACAATATTGGCTGAAAACTTCTCCAAATTAATGTCAGACACCAAACCACAGATCAACAGAAACCACAGGAAGCTCTGAAAACACCAAGCAAGATTAATATCAAAGGACTATAGCTAGCCATATCATTTTTAAACTACAGAAAATGAAAGATAAAGGAAAAAAATCTCAAAATAAGCCAGAAGGGAAAAGACCTTATGCTCAACATTCAGAAAACGAAGATCATGGCATCTGGTCCCATCACTCCATGGGAAATAGATGGAAAAACAGTGGAAACAGTGTCACACTTTATTTCTGGGGGCTCCAAAATCACTGCAGATGGTGACTGCAGCCATGAAATTAAAAGACGCTTACTCCTTGGAAGAAAAGTTATGATCAACCTAGATAGCATATTCAAAAGCAGAGACATTACTTTGCCGACTAAGGTCAGTCTAGTCAAAGCTATGGTTTTTCCAGTAGTCATGTACGGATGTGAGAGTTGGACTGTGAAGAAGGCTGAGCGGCGAAGAATTGATGCTTTTGAAATGTGGTGTTGGAGAAGACTCTTGAGAGTCCCCTTGGACTGCAAGGAGATCCAACCAGTCCATTCTGAAGGAGATCAACCCTGGGATTTCTTTGGAAGGAATGATGCTAAAGCTGAAAACTCCAGTACGTTGGCCACCTCATGAGAAGAGTTGACTCATTGGAAAAGACTTTGATGCTGGGAGGGACTTGGGGGCAGGAGAAGAAGGGGCGACCCAGGATGAGATGGCTGGATGGCATCACTGACTCGATGGACATGAATCTGAGTGAACTCTGGGAGTTGGTGATAGACAGGGACGCCTGGCGTGCTGCGATTCATGGGGTCGCAAAGAGTCGGACACAACTGAGCGACTGAACTGAACTGAATATAAGAATTATATCCAGTTTCTCAGATACCATGCAAGCGGGAAGCAAGTGAAGGGAAATATTTAAAGTGTTAAAAGAAAAATCCCCAAACCTGCAACTGTATACCCTGTGATGTTTATAGCATTGAATGCGTTTATTAGAAGAGAAGACCTAAAATCAATAATCTAAGCTTCCATCTTAGGAATCTAGAAAAAGTAGAGCAATTTAAAGTAAACAGAAAAAAGAATAAAAGAGCAGAAACCAATGAAACTGAAAATAGGACATAGAGAACGTCAACAAAACCAAAAGCTGGTCCTTGAAAAGATCAATAAAATTTATAAACTTCTAGCCAGTCTAACTAAGAAAAAGAGAGGACACAAAATGGACGTTAAAAGGATAATCAAGAAATAATATAAATAACTCTATGCCCACAAATTTGATAAGCTAGGTGAAATGGTCCGATTCCTTGAAAGATACAATCTGCCAAAACTCATGTAAGAAACAGACAATTTGAACAGCCCTATATCTATTAAAGAAACTGAATCAAAAATTAAAAACCTTCCAAAACAGAAAGCACTAGGCACAAGCAGGATCACTAGTGAATTCCACCAAATATTTAAGGACATTTATACAATGTTATTATGTCAAATATATTCAATTAAAAAAATTAAGGAAGAAAACATACAAATTCTTTACACTTTCTTTCAGAAATAGAAACAAGGAATATTTTCTTGTTTATTCTATGAGGCCAGAATTACTTTAAAATACAAACCAAGACATCACAAGAAAACTATACACAAATATCTTTCATGAAAGTGAAAGTGAGAGTTGCTCAGTAGTGTCCAACTCTTTGGGACCCCATGGACTATACAGTCCATGATTCTCCAGGCCAGAATACTGGAGTGGGTAGCCTTTTTCTTCTCCAGGGGACCTTTCCAACCCAGGGATCGAACCCAGGTCTCCCACATTGCAGGTGGATTCTTCATCAGCTGAGCCACAAGGGAAGTCCAAGAATACTGGAGTGGGTAGCCTATCCCTTCTTCAGATCTTCCTGACCCAGGAATCAAATCAGAGTCTCTTGCATTGTAGGCGGATTCTTTACCAACTGAGCTATGAGGGAAGCCCATCTTTCATGAACATACATGTAAAAATCCTCAAGAAAATACTGGCAAATCAAATCCAACAATTTACAAGAAGAATTATACACCATGATAAATGGGTTTTGGACCCAATATCAATGTGGTGGATGGAGATTTCCCCTATCATCAAACAATCCTGTTGACACCAGCTGGGTGTCCTACAACTCAACATCAGGTTCCACAGGCTAAGGGCTCGACCTAAGATGCCAGTCAAAAGTCAATGTTGTTACCTGTACTTCTGACTGACTGGCTATAAATCAGAGGTTCCCATGACCCCCCTTCTTAGATTCAATTAATTTGTTAGAACAGCTCACAGATGGAGAAAGAAATGGCCACCCACTCCAGTATTCTTGCCTAGAGAATCCCGTAGACAGAGTAGCCTGGTGGGCTGCTGTCCATAGGGTCACCTAGAGTTGGGAGACGACTGAAGCGACTCTGCATGCATGCATTGGAGAAGGAAATGGCAACCCACTCCAGTATTCTTGCCTGGAGAATCCCAGGGACAGAGGAGCCTGGTGGGCTGCCATCTATGGGGTCGCACAGAGTCAGACACAACTGAAGTGACTTAGCAGCAGCAGCAGCAGAATTGCAGAATACAAAGTTGATACACAAGTGAATTGCTTACCCAAATATCAGGAATAGGAATGAACAAATGAAATTTAATACTAAAAACACAATACCACTTATATTAGCATCCTACAATATGAAAGAGATACAAATACATACGAGATCTACATGAGAACTATAAAACTCTGATCCACAAAACTGAAGTAGAACTAAGAAAATGGACAGGAAGGCTAAATAGTGTCAAGATGTCAGTTCTCCCCAACCTGATTTATAGATTCAACGCAACCCCAATCAAAATCTCAGCAACTAAGTTTGTGGATACTCACAAACTGATTCTAAAGTTTATATGGAGAGGCAAAAGATCCAGAATAGCCAACAGAATCCAGAAGAACAAAGTTGGACAGCTGACATTACCAACTTACTATGAAACCACAGTAATGAAGACAGCATGGTATTGATGAGAGAACAGATCAATAGACCATAACAGAGTCCAGAAAGAGACCCTCATCTATACAGTTAAGTGATCTTTGACAGAGGAGCAAAGGCAATAAATGAAGCAAAGATAGTGTCTTCAACAAACAGTGCTGGAATAGACATCTACACACACACACAAAATGAATCACATACTTAAATGTAAACCAAAACTGTAACTCCACACTGGAGAAAACCAGTGTTGAAACACCAGTGTAAAAGCAGCAGATGATCAGAATTTCTGAAACTCAACAGTAAGAAAACAAACAACCCAATTTAAAAAGTGGGTCAAAGATCTTTACAGACACCTCACCAAACAAGATTTAAAACAGCAAATTTATTTATAAACAGCAAATCAGTATACAAAAAGAAGCTCCATATCCTATGTCATTAGGGAAATGCAAATTAAAACAACAATTAGGTACCACTATATACCCATTTAGAATAGTCAAAATCTGGAACAATGACACCACTAAATCCTGGTCAGGATGCACATCAACGGGAATACTCATTCATCACTGGTGGGAATGCAAAATGGCATGGCCACTTTGGAAGACAGTGTGGGAATTTCTCACAAAACTAAACATATTCTTACTATGTGATTCTGCAATTGTGCTCCTTGATATTTACCCAGAAACGTATGTTCACACAAAAACCAGCTTTATTCAGAACTGTCAAAGCTTGGAAACAACCACGGTGCCCTTCAATAGATGAATGAATAAACTGTGGTAAACCCAGACAATACATGTTATTCTGCACTACAAAGAAATAAGCTATCAAACAGTGAAAAGACGTGGAAGAGACTTGAACGCATATTACTAAGTGAAAGAAGCCAACATGAAAAGGCAACATACCGTATGTTTCCAACTATTTGAAATTCTAAAGAAAGAAAACTATGGAAACAGTAAAAAGATGAGTGGTTGTCAGGGGTCAGAGGAGAGAGGGATGAACTGGCAGAGAACAGGATTTCTAGGGCAGTGACACTACTCTCTATGATACTATAATGGAGAATACATATCACTGTACATTTGTTCAATCTCCTAGAACGTATAACACCAACAGTGAACCCTAATGTAAAATACAGACTGTGTGACTTTGATATGTCAATATAAGTACATCATTTGTAACAAATGGGTGAACATTTGTAATTTCACTAGATGAAGGATGCTGATAATAGGCAAATGGTTATATGGGAAATCGCTGTACCTTCTGCTCAATTTTGCTGTGAACCTGAAATTCTCTAAAAAATAGTCTAAAAAAAAAAAAAATCAAGTAACAATCTCAACTATGACAGACTGCTCATCATCACCACCTTGTGGGCAAGGAAGCAACAACAAAATATATGACATTTTCAAAAATAAGGAAATCTTCACTTATTCCATCCTAACAAAGCTTCCATCAATTAAAAGACATTATTTCAGGTTTGACTAAGAAAGAAAATACTGCCATCTGAACTATGATACCATTAACTGTACATGGCATTCCAATGTCACAGATTTTAAAATGAGTCTTAAAAATCAATGAAATGTAGTATTCTGATTTTCTTCAAGTTTCTATCAGCATTGGAGACTAAATAAGAACAAAGCATCTTAAACTGAAACACAAGAAATTTAGGAAATAAGAGACAGTAACACTAGGACAATACTAAAAGAAGTATGAAAATATTCTTCTATACTTTTCAACCATCGATTTTAGGTAATTTGAGGACAGAAATATATAATGTTGGATTTTAATATCTTCTAGGATTCCATCTAGCTTTAAAATTCTTTTTCAGATTTTAATAGTTCTACACATTATTAAATTTGTCCTCAGAGTAAATGAAAAATTTAACATGATAAAAGGGGTAAATACTTTCTGAACCTCCTGAGAAATACTTTCAAACATTAATATAATCCAAGTGAAGGCAGGCTTGCAGCCCAGAAATGCTGACCCCAGGGTGCATGCTCTTTCCACTCCAGGACACCAGGCTGCCTCCAGCATACCACAAGGGCAAACTACGTGGCTGGCCTTGATACACAGATTTCAGACAAGCCCATCCCACTTCCAACATACCTGGCTGAAGCCTTAAATCGCTCTAAGAACTGAAGTCTCAAGCTCTCATGTCCAGGGAGGTCAATCAGGGTCAGGTTAGTGCCCTAAGGATGGCAGCAGTAATATTAATGTTTTGGTACTGATTCACACTCACAATATAAATTCTTCACATGTCTCAGGTATGTGAATGGTACCTAATTAATTAATAAAAAATGTCAATGTAACTGATTAATGAATCAAATGTTCACAGAGCATCCTCTATAAACCACAGAAGGCTGTGGAAAATGTAAAATTACAACTCTGATAAATGTTCTAAGGGCATGTGAGAGACTTGACCCTGTATGGGGAAGTAAGGAAAGTCCATCTGGAGCTGGGGAAATGTACCAGTATGAATAAAAGCAAATACGTGTGAAAAACACTAACAAATACTCACAAGCTAAATAATGTGATATAAGAACCTATACTTTATCAGATAGCAGGATAGCCAACCTTTATAAAAACAAAACACCTTTTTATATTTCTACTGCAATCTAATTTTAAAATATATGTCCACGAGACACACCATTTTTTTGTTCTGTTAATATTTTGTGTCAATTGTTGATTCAGGTGACAATCACTGAACAAGGTGGAGTTGTGCCCCACTGAGCAGACTGACTGTTGCCCACTTACACGCTACTCATTCTAAGCTTTCATTCTTGAGCTCAGGTTCAAGGCAGATGTGTCCATGCTCAATGCTAGGACTTGAGTATAGCCCTGGTACATGTATCAGACCAATGGATCATTTCTCAGATGTTCCTACTTTCTCCGCAGCGAGCCTCAACCACTATTTAGGAGGAAGGAGTCAGTATTATGCACACATTTGACATAATTACTGCTAAATATATTGTGACTTGTAATTTAGTCTATGTGATCTTTTATAGGTAATACACAAAGTATGTAAGACTTTTTGTTTTTTTAATACCAGTAAGAGTCTAGGGACCTCGGGTTGGACCCACTATCACATTGCATAATCAGCATCACATCACATACTTTCAATATAAACAATCCATAAGATACATTACTCAGTCATAAAAAAAGAACAAAATAATGTCGATGGACCTAGAGATTGTCATACTAAGTGAAGTAAGTCAGATACAGAAAGACAAATATCATGATATTGCTTATACATGAAACCTAAAAAGAGGGTAGAAATGAACTTATTTAAAATACAGAAGTAGAATCATGGATGCAGAAAGCAAACTTATGGTTACCAGGGGATAAAGGGGGGATATGAAAAAACTGGGAGACTGGGACTGACATACACACACTGCTATATATAAAATCGATAACTAGTCAGAACCTGCTGTATAGCACAGGGAACTCTACTCAATACTCTGTAATGACCTATATGGGAAAAGAATCTAAAAATAAAAAGAGTGGCTATATGTATATGTACAACTGATTCACTTTACTACACCTGAAATAACACAATATTGTAAATCAAGTATAAAAGTGAAAGTCGCTCAGTAGTGTTTGACACTTTGCAACCCCATGGACTATAGTCCATGGAATTCCCTAGGCCAGAATACTGGAGTGGGTAGCCTTTCCCTTTTCCAGGGGATCTTCCCAACTCAGGGATTGAACCCAGGTCTCCCACATGGCAGGTGGATTCTTTGCCAGCTGAGCCACAAGGGAAACCCAAGAATACTGGAGTAGGTAGCTGATCCCTTCTGCAGCTATCTTCCCAAACCAGGAATCGAACCAGGGTCTCCTTCACTGCAGGCGGATTCTTTACTAACTGAGCTAACAGGGAAGCCCTGGTATCAAGTATACTCCATTAAAATTTTTTTTAACAATCTCCCAATATTGGAGACTAGGGAAATCAGAGGTAACAATTAACAAAAATATCAGTTAAGAATTCTCAATGGGTAACTGAAAACATTTTTAAAAGGTCTCTCACAGTGTAGACAGACGCTTTACCGTCTGAGCCACCAGGGAAGAGTCAATAATAAATATAGACATGTCCAAAAAAAAGTTGTCAGAAAATAGTCAAACGCATTGTGTATGTTAATGTCAAATTCACATCAACAGTAATTTCATTTGTATCTGTGTAACAGATCATCAAACAATTCTATTTAAAAAATAAAAAGTATGAATTCCAAAAGGTTAAAAAAAAAAGATACATTACTATTTTAAGAGACAAGATCTAAAACTGGGAACCCTGAGTACAGGGATACAGTACCAGTACGTGGAAAAACTGTCTTCCACGGGTCCCTGGTACCAAAAAGGTTGGAGACTGCTGATCTAAAACATAAAAGGTGTGTTTTATGTTTTAACTTCCCACAAAAAGAAGTTAAAAAGAGGACTGCTCTACATATTCAATACAAACATGCAAGTCTCATATGAAATGTTAAGTTTTCTGATAGTCATATTAAAAAAAGTAAAAAGGAACAGGTAAAATTTTAATAATATATAATCTAATATATCTAAATTATCTTTTTAAACATATAATAAAAAAATTTAAAGACTGATATTTTACATTTTTTTCTTTCATCCCAAGTCTTCAAGATTGGGTGTATATTTTATACTTAACAGCAGCCCTTAATTTGGACTAGTCACATTTCAGATGTTCATTAGTCACAAACAGCCAATGGCTACTGTGTTGGAAAGCACAGGTCTAAAGCATACCCTGGAATACTCAAAATATCCAGTACATGTGTCCCAAGAATTAAAGATCTCTCAGATCTTAAATTTCAAAATCTGAATCCTTGAGAATTTAAAAGGGTGAAGCAGAAACACTGTCATTACTGAAAAAAGAAAAAATATCTCTAAGACATTTAAGAATGTTTCTTTATCTTTGATCACTCACTATACTTATTAAGCAGTAAAATCAGCTTGGCAGTCACTGTCTACATTCTGGAGACATATAGGTACATACAAAGTCCTCCTCATGATTTCTTCTTGGTATTTTTAATATATACTCATATACACTCTTTAAGATTTCCACTGCAATACCATTTGTAAAAGCAAGACTGTAATAACAAAAAACCTGAATGTCTATTGAATGAGTGAGTAAAGTCACTCAGTCGTGTCCGACTCTTTGCGACCCCATGGACTGTAGCCTATCAGGCTCCTCTGTCCATGGGATTTTCCAGGCAATAGTCCTAGAGTGGATTGCCATTTCCTTCTCCAGGGGATCTTCCCAACCCAGGGATCGAACCCGGGTCTCCCGCATTGTAAACAAACGCTTTACCGTCTGAGCCACCAGGGAAGTCTAAATGTCTATTAATAGGGCTCTTATAGGGCTCTTGTTAAATAAAAACTCAACATGAACTGAGAGTAAAAAAAAAAAAATAAGTAAGTTTTCTGATCAATTTGCTTTCTCTTTCAACTATGATTATGATTTACTTCCATGTGTACCTTCAAGATATTTCTGTCATGTCTCAAAAGGCTTTAAGAAAGAAAAAAAAAATTGTATGGTACAGTCATATAACAGAATACTCACAATATTCAGCTCATAAATCAACCAGGTAGTACTACATATGGAAACGAGAAAGAAAAAAAATGAAAACAAACCCAAGCTGTATCAATTATATTGTTAAATTTTTAAAAAGGGAGGGGTGGAACAGAGTGTTATAAAAGAAAAAAGTAAAGAGAACAGATCCGTTCGGATAGCACTGACCATCTGGAAGGCTACACAGGAAAACAGTAAGTTACTACCTCCAAGGAGAAAACTTTTAAGGAGGGATAGGAAAAGCAAAATTACTTTTCACCAAATATCCTTTTAACCTTTTGAATTCTGTCCCATATACAGGTACTAAAGAAAAAGGCTTAATGCTCACTCTTAAGAACTCAAGATAAAGCTAGACAGAAGACACAGAAATAAAAGCTAATAAAATGTGATGTAACATCAATATGCATATGGTACAACAAAGAAGGGGAGAGCATGATTAAGTTCACTGCTTGGATGATCAAGAGAAGAATTTGTCACATGCACAATATTTGTCCATAAAAATCAGCTATGAATGGTACCACCTATGCCCTCAGACTAATTCACCCTAGAAATGTCTTTTCCTGACACACCAAAGTAAAGTAAAACTATCAGACTTCCCACATTCTAGGAACCTCTTACCCTGTTGTTATTGACTTTGTAGGCAGCAGAGCTGTCAGTGATGGAAGTTTGAGTGTCTCTGTAAAGGCCTGTTAACAACTGTAAAACAAAACAAAATACAATATGGGTGGAGATCTGAGCAAACATATAAACAGCAAACCTAAAGAGTGTAACTTTGCGCTAACTTTCCCAGGCGTAAAGTCAAACAAACAAATGTTGCTTACAATAGCTAAAAAGGACCATATTGATCTTTTTCCCCCTTTGCTTGTAGAAAAATCTAATTAACTGAAAACTTCATTCCCTTCTCCTTAATGAGAGGAGGGGGAGAACTATTATTTTTAAACTATTATTTTCAAATAATAGTTTCAAATGGTTAGGGGCCAAACTTACCAACCTTCTCAACATTTACAATCATCAGAAATGATTAGAGATTCTATTTCTTTAGTGGAAAGGAAAATAACTTATAATCTCAAAAAGAATAATAATAAAGAGAAAACCTCCACTACTCTTAGTAGCAAAACTCAAACATTTAAAAATACTACATAGACTAGAAATAAATATTAGTGAAAAGAAGCCTAAGTAGCCAATAAAAGTTTCTTTGACAAATTCTCAGAAGAATTACACACTGCATACAGATTAATGTCTTCTATCTATCTCTTCAGCTGTTCTGATATCCTGAGCTATGGCATGAAAGTAATTAGTATATAAAACCCTTAAATGGGATAAAGGCTAAATATGTTGGTATCTGGTAAGTGCAAGAGAATAAAAATGGCCAAGAAGTTCCAGTTTAAGAGTCTTTTTGTCCTCCCAAGTGAGTCAAAAATTAGTTCTCCAATTTGTCAGCAACAGCTTTTTTCCCAAAGTAAACCTAACAGGAATAATATGGTGCCCTAAAATTTCCTATCAAGCGTTAAGAGAGGTATAAATCAAAGCATTTACTCTGACAAAAAGCAATGTTTTCCCGGAATCACAAAGGCCCACAAGAAGAACAGCTCTCTGACTGCTCCTTCTGCTCCGGATGAACTTCCAGAACACTGTGGAATAGAGAAAAACAACCAAAATGACGCCTTGATTATCAACAATACGCATATATGGTTGGGCTGGAGGAAATTAAGTCTACCATAGAATGCCTCATTCATTTGGAACTTACTTTCACTATTACCACCATTATAACCGTTGTTCTTGAGGACTCCGCTGAATGCCAGCCACCATCAACTGTCAACTTTTCTGCGTCTGCATCCCCTACCCTGCCAGTATACTCAAGTGCAACCTTGCCTTATTAACTCTATATCCCCAGCGCCCAGCTCGCAAACACAGGATGCTCAAACTTGGGAGCGAAAACCACTTGAGTATTGGTAGCAAGAGCAATGGAAGGGGAGAACAGGGCGCTCAGGCAGTACAGGGGCTAGCAACCCGCGCCCAAGGACCAGGACGTCACTCGGGGGGTCACGGGAAAGTCACTCTGGGGGTCACGGGAAATCCCCTCTAACGCTGTTCTGTTTCTGCTGCTACAGGCCGGAGGGCAGGAGTATATAAGCTGTTAGTCTACCATTCTAGACGCCCCTCAGGTGCCACCTCTGCTCCGCAGTCTACAGAAGCCCAGTCCGAGCTCGGATCCCCGCCCGCCCCGCACCCGCCATATCCACCGGCCGCCTCTTTACCTAGCGACAGCAGCACCGCAAGGAGCGCCACCACGACTGACAGCAGCGTCGGGTCCCTCTGCTGCAGCTCCTGCCGCAAAGAGTCCAGGTATGGCTGGAAGGCTCCCCCAACACCGCCGCCATTCCCCATTCGCCGGGAGTCCGCGGAAGCCATGGCTGAGATCACGCTACCCGGCACCGCGAAAGCAACGTGGCCCTGGGCTCTGCGCAGGCCTGCGAAGCGGAGCATCACGGAAGTGGTAGTTCCTAAGCTGTATTTCCCCCTTCGCAGGCCGGTATGCCGAAGGTCCTGATGGGAGTTGTAGTTCTCTTGGACACTGTACTCCCAGCGAAAGACTGACTAAGCAGCCAGCCAGAAGGATGAACGACGCACTCATCCTTTAGGATATGAGTCAGATGTCCCGCTCTCTTCATGGTTGTTGACAGAATGATGGGTGAATAAAATGAATGGCTCAAGAAACCTCCCTTGAGGATTTCCAGTCGCTCCCTTCGTGAGGTGAAGTGAATCTTGTGAGGAACTCAAGCATTACACAAACGTTCATCGGAATATAATGTGGCACAGGCGTGACAGAGGGTGTAAGGTGAGGTATGGGGGATGAATAAAGGGGCGCTTAAGCCACATGGGTTCAGAGAAAAGCTACTGAGGGAAAATGACAGGAAGTGATACTTGAAGGACAAGTTAGCCTCTGCAGGCATAATAGGAGAAAGGGTGCTCTGTGCAGAAAAGAAAGAGGAATTCAGTGTATCAGTCCCTGAGCCAGGAAGATCCCCTGGAAAATGAAATGGCAACCCACGCCAATATTCTTGCCTGGGAAATCCCATGGACAGAGGAGCCTGGAGGGCGACAGTCCATGAGGTCTCAAGAATTAGACATGACTTAGCAACTAAACCACCACCGCCACCAGTAAATTGTAAATCCTAGCTACTTCCCTTAATGTAGAGCTGCCCCTGAGATGAGATACATTAAGGGAAGCAGCGAGGAAAATCAAAGAGAGGGACTGGGGCTGTTGAAAATTCACTCTGCCCTAAGCAGCAGCCACTACTTTGCCAGACAGGTATGTGGGACCAAGGTGGCCAGTTCTTCAGTTTTTTAAGAGAAGCCAGAAAAAAAGGTTTTTAAAGGACATTTTCCACTTTTTAAATTTCAGTAAGTAAAAAAATAAAAAATAAAAAATAAATTTCAGCAAGTAATGAAAACTTGTAGCCTAAATAAAACACCTCATAGAGTTAGAAGTGGTTGGTCTGGAAGCTGCCAGTTCGCATTCTATCATTAAGCAGTTATCATTTCAGCAGAATTGGCAGGAGATGAGCAGGAAATGTTGGCAAAAGCTAAACATGAAGGGACTGGGAGATATACTGAGGAACCTAGATTATACCTAGAAGGCAATAAGTTTCAGTTGAGACTGAAATAGTTTATTGGCAGATCAAGGGAGTACTATGATTTGAGAGAGAAAAGACAAGCAGGGAGACCAGGTGGAAGCTGTTGCAGTGTTTGGCAAATAATGCACAGGGTCTGAACCAGGGAAGTGTGGAAAGGAGGATACAGTTATGAGAGACACTTAGAAGGAAAATAAATAGGATTTGGTGATTAATTGTACAAGCTGAGTTAAGGAGAAGAAGAGCTAGCAAGCCTGCATCTGAAACACTTGGTGTGTATTGCTGGGAAGATCAATGTGTTCAGCATGAATGAGAGAACTCAGTTGAAGTTCTTTGGAGCCAGGGACATAGCCAGAATGAAACTGCCTGTATTTTGTGTACACGGAGTTTGCAGTGCCTCTGGGAAATCTAAAATCATATATCATGCCGGCGATACAGTAAACAAATGTGAAGTGTCAGCAGTAGGTGCTAGATTTTTATTTGGGAGTCATACATAAACAAGTGGTCATGCAAACTAGTATAGCCACTATGGAGAACAGTGTGGAGATTCCTAAAAAAACTGGAAATAGAACTGCCATATGACCCAGCAATCCCACTGCTGGGCGTACACACCCGAGGAAACCAGAATTGAAAGAAACACGTATACCCACAATGTTCATCACAGCACTGTTTGCAATAGCCAGGACGTGGAAGCAACCTAGATGTCCATTGGCAGATGAATAGATAAGAAAGCTGTGGTACATATACACAGTGGAATATTGCTCAACTATTAAAAAGAATGCATTTGAATCAGTTCAATGAGGTGGATGAAACTGGAGCCTATTATACAGAGCGAAGTAAGTCAGAAAGAAAAATACCAATACAGTATATTAACGCATATATACGGAATTTAGAAAGATGGTAATGATGACCCTATATGCAAGACAGCAAAAGAGACACAGATGTGAAGAACAGACTTTTGGACTCTGTGGGAGAAGGCAAGGGTGGGATGATTTGAGAGAATAGCATTGAAACATCTAAATTATCAGATGTGAAATAGATTGCGAGTCCAGGTTTGATGGATGAGACTGGGTGCTCAGGGCTGCTGCACTGCAATGACCCTGAAGGATGGGGTGGGGAGGGAGGTGGGAGAGAAGGTCAGGATGGGGAACACATGTACACCCATGGCTGATTCATGTGAATGTATGGCAAAAACCACCACAATATTTTAAAGTAATTAGCCTTCAATTAAAATTAAAAAAATTTTTTTAAATAGAAGGAAAAAAAAAATCGTGGAGAGCGTGAAGAATGAGGAGGAAAGGGGACACGACAAAGAAGCCTGAGAAGAGAGAGTCAGCGACACAGAAGTAAATCATGTCCTGGAAGTGATCAGCGGCATTCCTGTAACAGATGATGAGGGCTTGAATGAAAAGTGAGCTCAGGGGGAACAAGGAGGGGATGGTGAGGAGGTAAAGATCCTCTTTAACTGCGCACAATGAGTGCTTGCTTCAGTTCAGTTCAGTCACTTAGTCGTGTCCAACTCTTTGCAACCCCATGCACTGCAGCACACCAGGCTTCCCTGTCCATCACCAACTCCCAGAGTTTACTTAAACTCATGTCCATTGAGTCAGTGATGCCATCCAATCATCTCATCCTCTGTCTTCATCCCTCCTTCAGTCTTTCTCAGCATCAGGGTCTTTTCCAATGAGTCGCATCAGATGGCCAAAGTATTGGAGTTTCAGCTTCAGCATCAGTCCTTCCAATGAATATTCAGGGCTGATCTCCTTTAGGATGGACTCGTTGGATCTCCTTGCAGTCCAAGGGACTCTCAAGAGTCTTCTCCAACACCACAGTTCAAAAGCATCAATTCTTCAGCGCTCAGCTTTCTTCACAGTCCAACTCTTACATCCATACGTGACTACTGGAAAAACCATAGCCTTGACTAGACGGACCTTTGTTGACAAAGTAATGTCTCTGCTTTTGAATATGCTATCTAGGTTGGTCATAACTTTCCTTCCAAGGAGTAAGCGTCTTTTAATTTCATGGCTGCAATCACCATCTGCAGTGATGTTGGAGCCCCCCAAAATAAAGTCTGTCACTGTTTCCACTGTTTCCCCAGTAAAGAGGATAACTGCTCACAATGAGTGCTTGCTAGAGCCAGGCATTGTTCTAAATCCTTTAAATTTGTTAATTTGTTTAGTCCTTTCAATGGCCCACCATCCCAGTTTTCCAGAGGGCAAACTGAGACAGGTTGATCCCAGGTTGTTGAGCTCCTTTATGCTTCACTATATGCTCTAACACAGTAAAACTCATTTTCCAGGCACATTTCATCAATAAAGGGAGGCAATAAGGACTCCAGATTAAGAGAAAATGTTTAGGATATGAAGTTAAAGTAAGTAATCCAACTAATGTATACATATATATACACACAGCGCTTAGTCGCTCAGTTGTGTCCAGCTCTATGCATCCCCATGGACGGTAGCCCGCCAGGCTCCTCTGTCTGTGGGGATTCTCCAGGCAAGAATAATGGAGTGGGTTGTCATGCCCTCCTCCAGGGGATCTTCCCAACCCAGGGATTGAACCTGGGTCTCTCACATAGCAGGTGGTTTCTTTACCAGCTGAGCCATGAGGGAAACCCAAGAATATTGGAGTGGGTAGCCTATCCCTTCTCCAAAGGATCTTCCTGACCCAGGAATCAAACCAGGGTTTCTTGCATTGCAGGCAGATTCTTAACCTGCTGAGTTACCAGGGAATTTTTTGGATTCACTAAGGATGTTGGATCTTAGTTCCCTAACCAGGGATGGAACCCATGTCCCCTGCATTGGAAGCACAGTCCTAAACACTGGACTGTCAGAAAAATCCCCAACTATTTTATTTTAAATTAGCATTATGAATTAAAACTATCAGAACTGACAGGAATATTACTGCATTCTATTTCTTTTCTTTCTTGTGGTCCTGATCCCTGCTCTGTATTCACCACCCAACAGCCAACACACACACACACACACACACACACACACACACACACACACACCTCCTTTATATTAATAATAACTTCTGTTAGTGACTAAAAATACAGTGAAGGAGGAAGGGCCAGACACAGAGAACACCAATCAGAACTGTCCTCACTGTGTAAGCGTTTTCAGTCAGAGCATGTGAGTGAACAAGTACCATTTTGGTGGTGCAGTTTGGGAATGAGGAAGCAAGGGTTTGATAACACATGGTCATACTCTTTTTTTCTATTTGTTTTCTGGGTATTATGAAGGCGGAAGAGATGTGCACACTTCCACACTTGAGTTAGAAGGTGGGGTTGTTAGTCTCAGTAATGAAAGCAGGAGAGGATGGCATCGGTGGCTCCTTGTCCTCTCACCTCGGGGACTCCAAAGGCTCCTGGGAGCTCTGTGGAGATGCAGGTAAAAGGAGGACGTACTGACAGTGACTGTTGCTGACTCAAAGTGTTCCGCTCCCTGATTCTATCAGCAGATGGAGTGTTACAGCAAAACCAGCGGAGACAATTTTTCTTCTCTTTCATCAGTTAAAGTGTCTCATTCACTGAATGTGTTATGCCCAAGTCGCGAAATCTCCCAATGACCACCAGGGAGCCGATATCCGATGCAAAAGCAAGAGAGTTTTTATTACCAAGCTCGAGCTGGGGCTCCCACCGTTACCGATGCAGCAGCTAAGGAGAGGAGCCCCAAATTTTGAGTTACACGGCTTTTATAGGGAATATTCAGGTAAAATGGTAAAAGGGGGTGTTCAGGCTGAAGGACGACTGATTGGTTACCTTCTTCTATAGGGTTGTGTGTGGATTCCTGATTGGTTTTTACTTTCAAGGTAAATCACAAGTTCCTGAACGTAAAGTCAGGAGGTTTAACCTAAGGGCCGATTGGCTCATGAGCAGTGGGGCAAGGTTGGTAATATCCAAAGTCTAAGTCTGTTTGCCCAGAACCTTTACAAAATGGAGTTCTTTTACAAGATGGAGTAGCTTAGGCTCTCCAAATGCGTTTTCCCCTCTCCTGTTCCTAGCAGTTCCAAATCACAATGGAACCTATCTCAGACTCAGGACACCAATCATGTGATTCCCCCTACTCTGGCTTATCTCCTTAACTCTGTTTCTTTGAAAAAATAGAGGATTTTTTTAAAAGAAAAGAAAATGGGACATGTTTTTATATTAAAAATACAATATAATGAAATAATGAAAGATCAAAGAACAAAACTAGAAATCACCTTAATTGTTATATCAATAGTATCTGGTGAACATGATTTCAGACATTTCTCTGTACAGATAAACTGACAAGAAGGCAATCTACAAGGAATAATAAATAACAGAACAAAGTTAGTTTTAGAGACTATAATATACATTACTGTGTTCACAGTCTCTAGAACAGTGCCTGGATCATGGTAGGTACTCAGCGCATTGTTGATAAAATTAGATTTGTTGATTCACTGGAGTAAGACAGACTACATGCCAGAGAAATGGTTGGGACATCTCATCAAACAAAGGATAAAAAAGAATTATTATAGGATTTGGGGTGAGGGTGGAGCTTAGGTGAATATTACATAAGGCAGTGTTGTTAGGCTCAAAGCAAAGCAGGGCTGTGTATAAAAAGGTGAACCTCAGGTCTGGACTGCAAAGTAGACCCAAGGTCTGTTTTCTTTGGAATCCAGAAAGTTGAGAACTGTGGACCATTGTGTTTAGAAACCCCCTACCTGTAACTCTGTCCCTGACTGTAAATTGAAACTGTCGTAGGAGTTAGGAAACAAAGGGGCAAACTTGGAGAGTTGTTTAGGAGGCAAAATCAACAGAACTTGCTGACATTAGATGTAGAATGAAGTAGAATATTGAATTGAAATTTGACTCCCCAGTTTATGACTCCTGTGAGTGGGTAGCAGACTCTGTCTTTATGAAGTGTATGGGAACAAGAGTTCGCTTAGGGAAGCAGGGGAGGGAAGGAGAAAAATGATCACCTCCCTTTTTATTTGTTGGGCTTCTGATTGCTGTGAGAAGTTGACAGTACAGATCCACAGGCAGGAGGAGGTGTGCCTGTGAAATGCTGCAGGCAGGGGTCAGAACTACAGACACAGATGCCTGGGAGTCATTCTTGCTGCTTAGGGAGGGCCTAGAAAGTGGAAAGAGCACTGGATGAAGAGAAGAGCCCCAGGAGATGACCCTACACTTCAGAACTCGTAGGATAAGCCCCCAGTAAGACCACGAAAGGACAGAGAGGTGGGACCCAAACCAGAGGGCTCCCATATCAGAGAAGCTAGGAAAGGGTTCCAAGGAAGGGTGAGTGGTCATCCGTATCAAGTTAGTAAACAGACTCAAGGATAAAAGAACTAATTGGCTTTCACAGCTGGCAGGTGGGCAGTGACCTTGACCAGAGTAGCTTCAGGGACATGTATGGAACAAAAGACTGATTTCTCTGTGTTCAATCATTAATGAGAATCCACCTTTCAGGAGCTCCACAAAGAGTGGGAGGAGACAGGGCAGTGACTGCCATGAGAGTTGGGGTCAAGGGATGATTTTTAGCAAGATGAGGTTCCAGTGATTCACTTTTGCAAGCAGTCAGACTTGGGACCTCAAGCATACCTGATGAAATGTATTAAAAATATTTTCAACTATGTAAATCATCTATATTATTTTTCTGTACTGCCTTGAGCATTCTATGTCAATATTTACTTTGCATCCTCCTTCCTGCCCTTTCCCCAACAACACACACACACACACACGTACACACCTGATTCAGTCAAGCCTTTTACATTTGATTTTATTAAAATGACCATGCAGACCCCTTTTAGAAAGAATTCCTACTTGGACTGTACCCAGGAACTGTGGCTGTGGGAAAGAGCAAATGAATCTTGAGCTCTGAAGGAAGGGCTAGTTATAGACCAAGCATTAAGGGGGGGAAAATGAAGTTTTTTTTAAGATAAAACCAATAATAATGTTTATTTTTATTTTGTCCTGCAGAGGCGCCACCACCAAATTGTGAGGGCAACCAAATCACTCAGACCAGTGAAACCAGATGAAACTTATGGGTCCCATGAGCTCCCATCTCCATCAGGTGTTGGCTCCGCTCTTGGATTTTAAGGTTTGTGGAAAGTGCATGCTTCCAGGAGTTCTGTGAGGGCAGAGCAGAGGGGTTGGACAGTTAAAAATCTACCTATATTTAGTTCCTGTTAAGTGAATCAACAATTAAGCCCAATACGAAAGTACTCAGACCAGTTGCCCTGCTTCTCTGATGGGTGAACCTGACCCTCCTCCCAATGCCTCCTCCTCCTGCCTGCACACTGGGCAGCGCCTCACACCAAGGACAGGAACAGGATTTCCCTGCCCTGCATCATCCCCTGCCTTATATCCTATGGTCGGGGCTCCCACACCTGAGTCCATGTGGCTGGAACGAGCCTAAGAGAACTATCTTCTCAGATCCAGGCAAGGAACTAACATAATGAGATGCACTAAGCACCAGGCCTGGCTAGTTCCCCTGATGGGGGCTAGTCTCCACCGCCTCAGCAGAACAGTAGCCAAGGATCCTTAAACCAGAATTATGTGGGCAGCTGTTAAAATACAGAAATCCCGAACCTGGTACAGACTTGCTGAATCAGTATCCCAGGGCCTGGGAATCAGTATCTTAAGGAATGTGGCTCATGGACCTGTACTCTGCAGTTGAAGAATAACCTCCCTTGAGCTACATGGTATTCTCCCAAATCTTCCAAATGATTCCAAGTCATTAAATGATGTCCAACATAGCTATAGCACAAACTGGTATTCTAGATAAGTGTAAGCATACCTTCTTTTATTGTGCTGTGCTTTATTGCACTTTGGAGATACTGTGTTTTCCAAATTGAAGGTTTGTGGCAACCCTGTGTCAAGCAAGTCTCCTGGTGCTATTTTTCCAATAGCGTCTGCTCACTTCCTGTCTCTGCATCACAGTTTAGTAACTCTTGAAATATTTCAGACTTCTTCATTACTGTTATTATCTTTGTCATGGTGATCTGTATTCAGTGATCTTTGATGTTACTACTGTTAATTGTTTTGGGGCACCACAAACCATGCCCATTACTATGGCAAACTTAATTGATAAATATTATGTGTGTTCCTGCCACTCCACTAGCACAACAATGTTGCAATTAGGCCAATTAATAGCCCTACATTGACTCTAAATGTTCATGTGGAAGGAAGAATTGCACATCTCTCTCTTTAAAACAAAAGCTAAATGTGATTAAGCTTAGTGAGGAAGGCATGTCAAAAGCAAAGATGGGCCTCTTGTGCCAAAGAGTTAGCCGAACTGTGAATGAAAAGGGAAAGTTATCGAAGGAAATTAAAACTGCTACTTTGGTGAACACAGCAATGATAAGCAACAGCCTTATTCCTGTTACAGAGAAAGTTTTAGTGGCCTAGATAAAAGATCAAACCAGTCACAACATTCCCTTAAGCCAGAACCTCCACTGCAGCAAGACCCTAACTATCTTCAGTTCTGTGAAGGCTGAGAGAGGTGAGGAAGCTTCAGGAGAAATGCTTCAAGTGAGTACAAGTTGGTTCATGAGGAGGAAAGAAGTTGTCTCCGTAACATTAAAGTCAAGGCGGAGAGTTCCCTGGTGGCTCAGTGGTAACGAATCTGCCTGCCAATGCAGGAGACACAGGTTCAATCCCTGGTCCAGGAAGATCCCACATGCTGTGGGGCAACTAAACCTGTGCACTGCAACTACTTGAAGCCTGTGCATCTGGAGCCCATGCTCTGCAACAAAAGAAGCCACCCCACTGAGAAGTCAGAGCACCATAGCAGAGTAGCCCCTGCTCACCACAACTAAAGAAAGCCTACACACAGCAACAGAGACCCAGTGAAGCCATTAATAAAATAAATAAATAAATACGATTGCTAAAAAATCAAAGTGCAAGGTGAAGGAGCAAGTGCTGGTATAGAAGCTATAGTAAGTTACACTGAAGACCTACCCAAGTTAGTTCATAAAGGTGGCTATACTAAATGAGATTTCCAGTGTAGATGAAACAGCTTTCAATTGGAAGAAGATGCCATCTAGGACTTTCATAGCTGGAGGGGAGAAGTCAGTGCCTGTCTTCATGATCAAATGACAGACTGACTCTCCTGTTAGGGGCTAATGCAGCTGGTGATTTGAAGCTGAAGCTAGTGCTCATTTACCATTCTTAAAAAACTTAGAGCCCTTAAGAATCATTCTCAGTCTGCTCTGCATGTGCTCTGTAAATTGAACAGCAAAGCCTGGATGACAGCACGTCTGTTTATGAGAGGGTTTACTGGATATTTTAAGCCTGCTATTGAAACCTACTGCTCAGAAAGAAACATTCCTTTTAAAATATGACTGCTCATTGAGAGCATACCTTGTCACCCAAGAGCTTGGATGGTGATGTACAAGATTAAAGTTGCTTTCATGCTTGCTTCCTGGTAGCTCAGATGGTAAAGTGTCTGCCTACAATGCGGGAGACCAGGGTTCAATCCCTGGGTCAGGAAGATCCCCTGGAGAAGGAAATGGCAACCCACTCCAGTATTCATGCCTGGAAAATCCCATGGACCAAGGAACCTGGTAGGCTACAGTCCATGGGGTCACAAAGAGTCGGACACGACTGAGCAACTTCACTTTATGCTTGTTAACACAACATCCATTCTACAGCCCATGGATCAAGGAATCATTCCAACTCTCAAGTTTTATTATTACAGAAATACTGCCATAGACAGTGAGTCTTCTGCTGGATCTGGGCAAAGTCAACCGAAAACCTGGAGAATATTCCTCATTCTAGATGCCATTAAGAACATTTGTGATTCATGGAGTAAGGTCAAAATATCAGCATGAACAAGAATTTGAAAGAAGTTTATTCCAACCCTCATAAGTGACTATAAGGGATTCAAGATTTCAGTGGAGGAAGTAACTCCAGATGTGATGGAAATATTAAAAGAACTAGAATTAGAAGTGAAGCCTGAAGATATGACTGAATTGCTGCAAATCTCATGATAAAACTTTAAGAGATGAGGAGCTGCTTCTTATGCATGAGCAAAGAGAGTGGTTTCTCGGGATGAAATTACTCCTAGTGAACATGCTGTGAAGATTGTTGAAATGACAAAAGGATTTAGAATATTATATAAACTTCATTGATAAAGCAATGGCAGGACTTGAGAGGGTTGATTCCTATTTTGACAGAAGTTCTACTGTGGGTAAAATGCTATCAAATAGCATCGGATGCTACAGAGGAATCAGTCATGAGAGAAGAGTTGATCCATCAATTTCAGGCTTCCAGTTGAAGATGGCAGACTAGAAGGATGTGTACTCATCTCCTCCTGGGAGAATACCAAGATCACAACTAGCTGTTGAACAACCATTGACAGGAGAATGCTGGAACCCACCAAAAAAAGATACCCTACATCCAAAGACACAGAAGAAGCCACAGAAAGATGGTAGGAGGGGCACAATCATGATAAAATCAAGTCCCATGCCCTCCAGGTGGGTGATCCACAAACTGGAGAACAATAATACCAAAGAAGTTCTCCCACTGTTGTGAAGGTTCTAAACCCCACGTTAGGCTTCTTGGCCTGAGGGTCTGACAAAGGCACTGGGAATCCCCAGGGAATCTGATCTTGAAGGCCAGCAGGATTTGATTATAGAATTTCCACAGGACTGAGGGAAACAGAGACTCTAGTCTTAGAGGGCACAAACAAAATCTTGCACACACCAAGGCCCAGAAGAAAGAATGACCCCACAGAAGACTGAACCCAAACTACCTGCTAGTGTTGGAGGGTCTCCTGTGGAGCTGTAGGAGGGCAGAGGCTCATAACAAGAACAGGGGCACTGGCAGCAGTCCTGGAAAATCCCCCTTGGTGTAAGCTCTCTTGGAGGTCACCATTAACTCTACCACAGAGCCCAGAAACCCCAAGGCTGGGTCACCTCAGGTCAAAAAAATCAGGGAGGGAGTGCATCCCCACCCATCAAGAGATAATTGGATTAAAGCTTTAGTGAGCAAAATCCTGCCCACCACAGCAGGACCCAGTTTTTCCCACTGCCAGCCCCTCCCATCAGGAAGCTTATGCAAGCCTCTTAGCCTCCTCCATCAGAGGACAGACAGAAGAAGCAAGCAGAACCACAATCCCACAGCAGCTAGAACAAAAACCACATTACAGAAAGTAAATCAGTATGAAGAAGCAGAAAGTTATGTCCCAGATGAAGGAACAAGATAAAACCCCAGAAAAACAACTAAATGAAGTGGAGATAGGCCACCTTCCAGAAAAAGAATTCAGATAATGATAGTGAAGATGATCCAGGATCTTGGGAAAACAATGGAAAAGATGCAACAAATGTTTACCAAAGACCTAGAAGGACTAAAGAACAAACAAACCAAGGTGAATAATAGACTAGAAGGAATCAATAGCAGAATAACTGAGGCAGAAGAATGGATAAATGACCTGGAGGACAGAATGGTGGACATCACTGTCAAAGAACAGAATATAGAAAAAAGAATGAAAAAAGAAGAAGACAGCTGAAGAGACCTCTGGGACAATATTAAATGCACCAACATTTGCATTATAGGGGTCCCAGAAGGAGAAGAGAGAAAGGACCTGAGGAAATATTTGAAGAGATAATACCCGAAAACTTCCCAAACATGGGAAAGGAAATAGTTAACCAAGAACGGGAAGCCCAGAGAGTCCCAGGCAGGATAAACCCAAGGAGGAACACACTGAGACAGACAGCAATCAAACTGACAAAAATTAAAGACAGAGATAAAATACTAAAAACAACAAGGGAAAAATGACAAATAACATGCAAGGGAACTCTCATCAAGCTACCAGCTGATTTCTCAAGAGAAACTCTACAGGCCAGAAGGGAATGGCATGATATATTTAAAGTAATGAAAGGGAAGAACCTACCACCAAGATACTCTAGCCAGTAAGACTCTTCTTCAGATCGGATGGAGAGATCAAAAGCTTTCCAAACAAGCAAAAGTTAAGAGAATTCAGCACCACCAAACCAGCTTTATAATGAATGCTAAAGGAACTTCTCTAGGCAGGAAACACAAGAGAAGGAAAAGACCTACACAAAATAAACCCCAAACAATTAAGAAAATGTTCATAGAACCATACATATTGAAAATTACCTTAATTGTAAATTGATTAAACTAACCCAAAGACATAGACTGGCTGGGCAGATGAAAACTTGTGCATGCATGCACTTCCATTTACCACATGACTCTGCTTGACCCATCAGATTGTGTGTAATTATTATATATTGTTAGGCTAATCATGTTCCCATTATGACTTGCAATTGTAATTATCTTTTTATTTTGGGGGGGTCTGGCTATTCATTGTGAAAACTAGTAAACATCTTTTACTATTGTGATTATGAACCTTTGACCTATCTAAAAAATTTATGACATTTTGATTCTACTTGTTTGATTTAATATGAAAAGCATGTTAGAATTCTAATTTTAAAAAATAGATATGCAGCAAGCAAAATAAATGAGTAAATAGGTTGTGTGTAGGATAAAAAATACATAATAAAAATATTTCACTAATAGTATCCTTTAAAATTTTTTCCAATGGTATTTATAATATCTAAATTAAACTGTACAATTTTTTTAATGTATCTCTGATTTTCTAAAGAATCAAGAGAAAGTTTTTGTAATTTGTGAAAATAAAGGTTAAAACCCAGTCATCAAGGATTAAAAAAAAAAAAAAAGAGTCGATTGATGGGACAGACTTAATTGTCGTCTTATTTTAAGGAACTGCCACAGTTGATCTGTCAGCAGCTCTCCACCAGCAAAGAGATTATGAAGGCTCAGATGAGAGTTAGGGTTTTTTAGCAATAAAGTATCTTTAATTAAGATACATACATTGTTAGACATTTTTTAGACAATGCTATTGCACACTTTATAGTGTAGTATAAATGTAACTTTTATATGCACTGGGAAACCAAAAACTTCATATGAGTTGCTTTGTTGCAATATTCTTTTATTGCAATGGTCTGAAACTGAACCTGCAGTATCTCTGAGGTATGCCTGTAGTGTGTATAGCAACTTTAGAGTTACTGGTACTTATCACCATTCAAGCTCTCAAGAACAGCGCCATGTAAAAGAACTCTCTACAATGCTGGAAATGCTCTCTTTCTTCATCTATGTGGAGACATAGGTATCTACTGAGCACTTGAATTATGGCTGGTGTGACTGATTTAAAATTTTGTCTAATATGAATATAAATTTAAATATCCACAGGTAGCTAGAGGCTACCATTTGAACAAGGCAGCACGGTATAAAAAAGGTGTTCAGAGCAGAGCACTGGGCATGGGCACATAGCTCTCTTCTAAGTAATCACATGGAATTCTGCATGTCCAGTGCCATCAGCCCATGTCCCCTTACCATCTGCCCATACAAGCAGCCTTTCACTCATGCTAGGCTGCATTGTTCCCTCATCATTTCATCTAGTCAACTGATCATCTCCTGGTGACTACAGTCCGCCCCTCCTTTTTAATCCAGCACCCAGAACCCCAACCATATTCACTTTGCAGGTTCCCCATGCTGTTCCTCCTACTCACTTGAGGTTGAGCATTGTCTCAGGTTAGTCATAGCTGTGACGTAGTCATCCCCTAAGTAGGAGTCATATGTTTTTTTCCCAACTGAAGTCAAACATTTAGTGTCATCCCTGAACAGAAGGTCCTTGGAATTTGATTGGAATAAACAAAAATTGTTCGTGCAGTCGGTTACAGCTTTTCCGAAATCAGCCTGTCAAATGGACAGAAAGTACATGAGGACCTGTGGAAAAGAGCTGCTGGGAACACATGCATAGGATGGAGGAAACTGGAATCTGGGAACCAGCCCTGGGAAGAAAGGGAAGCTGCAGGGGATGCCTCGGGATCTTTCCACATCCATCCCTTGGCATTCACACAAATATGGGCCCCAAATCTAGGCTTCCATGAGGCCCCCAAATCCTTTGTAGGGTCCAGCCTAGTCCCATCTCCTTGGTGAAGTCCCTCCCTCCCACCTACCCACTGCTAACTTCTCTGATCTCTCTTCCCCACTTCATTGGCCATGGCCTTGGGGATGACTTCCAGGAAATGAGAAGACAGAAACATGTCCCTTTTAAGTATTATTATCAAGAAGGTATTAAATAAGAGCCACCCAGTGAGGGGTGGTACAGGTATCTGTTAGCTGCATCTTTGATCCTAAATTGATAAGAGGCTGGACTCGTCCACATCTTCTAAGATTATAAATGAAGTAATGATTACAAAAAGTTTAGCATTCTATCTAGCACTTAGGAAATGTTCATTAAATGTTCATTATTAGTGTCATTTACCTTAAGAGGACTCACAAAGGTGTGCTATCTTCATTTTTAAAAGGAGAAAACTAATGATGGATCAACAGGCAGGAAGCTGTCACTGAGGGGAGGTTGGTCTTAAGGGGTGGAAGGGTCTTTAGGATTAAAATATTCAGACAGCCCCTCTCCCGACAGGGCCAGCCCTGGGTTGGTTGTTTTCACCAGAGGACAAGCTCCCTGAGGGTAGGGTTCCTGGGTTTTTCCGCCTTTTGGAATGGTTCTCAGTCTGTCTAAGCAAAAGAAACACAGTCCACATTTTATGACTTGTACCCAGAAAGAGTTGGGAAATGGGATTAGCTGCCTTCATTTTTTAAAAAAAGGCAGAAGTGGGTAAAATGAGGGTACCACAGAGCAAGGTCAGGGTCTAGCTAGAAGGCAGATGCTTGGACCCTGAAACACATGCGTCAGTTGAGGTCTGATTTCCAGCAAGCAGAAGATATGAGTAGAGCCAGGTCTGGGAGATCCAGTCCATCCTCCATACCTTTACAGTTCTAACTTCCAGGAAAAGAATGCAGGAGTGTGGGCTTCTCCTCACCTGCAAAATCCCTCAATAATCCATACCCACACAAGAAAAACAGTTTGGAGTCCCTGGCTGGTCCATACCTGCTGTTTGTTTAATATTTTCTCCACACAAGTTGCCTTATCTTTCCGTGAGACCACAGCATGATTCGGGGCTCGGGCCAGGTGGCAGTTCTCAGCATCTTCCACAGGTTTCCTGGTGCCATCCTTGCATAGTAGTTCAAAATTTTCCTGCTTCAGATCTTTTGCCCATTCTTCATTATTTTTTCCTAGGTTCAGAAAAGGTGCATCAGCCAAAGCTTTGATCAAAACACCCTCACTGGGAGATGTGACCACCCTCCACTAGCATGTGGGGGGCCTGGACCCAGTGGCCAGCAGAGGTTTCACTGATGTGGAGAGGAAGAGAGTTACCAGGAATTCCCTGGGGCCATTCCTTTCAGTCTTCCCAGCCACACAAGGGAGAGTGAACCACGTTCTGTGGATGACGTTCAAAAGGATCTTCATTTCTGCTAAGTTCCAAATTCCATTTAGACTCCAACGTAGGAAGCACATGATGCTCTAAGCAGATCGACAATCTCTGTGCTATACCATCTGGCTGTGTGTGTGTGTATAGTCGCTCAGTCATGTCCAACTCTTTGCAACCCCATGGGACCGTAGCCCACCAGGCTCCTCTGTCCATGATTCTCCAGGCAGGAATACTGGAGCGGGTTGCCATTTCTTCCTCCAGGGGAATCTTCCTGACCCAGGGATCAAACTTGCAACTCTTGGGTCTTTTGCAATGGCAGGTGGATTCTTTACCGCTGAGCCACCTGGGAAGCCCCATACAATCTGGCACTAGCAATCAAAAGAATCTTCCCCGGAGGCTCTTTTGGAAGGTAGCCCAGTGCTTGAAATCTGGCTCATTCACACTAGTTCTATGTAAAATGCACAAATGCCTCTGTGCATAAAGGCCCATATCCTGTTCTTAGCCCCTTGCTTCATCTTTTCTGTATTCTCTCTGAGAAAAGAACATTTCACCCATTCCCATGGTTTAAGTTCCTTCCTCCTGAGGCAATTCTCAAACCAGCTTTCCTGGTTTTTGCTTCTCTCCTAAAATACAGGATTGCAGTCTTTTTCTTAATCTAATTTTCTCATTTAATTGAACAACAAAGTAAAAATACCCCTTTTCCTACACTCTCCAAATGTACACTTTAGATTTTGATAGAAAACTACAAATTGCCTGCCTCTCCTCCCACCAGTATCTGCACTTATCTTGCTCACCTTTTAACTTTTCGCCTTTCTTTTCTTACCAGTCCCTCCAATTCAATACCTTCCAAATGAAGTCCATCCTTCTCTCCAAACCCATTCTGTTCTAGTTAGTAATTTATGCATTTATTCAATACTATGTTCCCATCCCTCTGTAGGACACAATCTTATTAAAAGTGGGAAATAGCGCACAAACCAAAAGCAAAAGTGCAGGGCACAGATAATATCATTTTATATTTTGTGTAACACTCTCTAAATGCTGTGTGAGCAAGGGAAACAGCACAGTGAGAGTATGTTAACTCAGGAAGCCTAGTTGGAGAGGGCAAGGATTCAGCAGTGTCCTGTAACATGTGTAGGACTGCAAGGAGAAAGGACTGCTTCTCTGAAGGGGGATGGAATGCTCTGGCAAGATTCAGGGACAGCTACATGCCTGGTGTTTCTAGTGGGTGGAGGAGAGCAGCCCCGCTGGAACAGAGCCTTGGGCAGTCAGGCTAATGCCCTCAAGGTGAATGTGGGATAGAGTGTGGCACTTTGTTGTTGTTATTGTTTGGTTGCTAAGTCATGTCCAATTCTTTGTGACCCCATGGACTATAGCCCACCGGGCTCCTCTCTGTGGGATTTCCCAGGTAAGAATACTGGAGTGGGTTGCCATTTCCTCCTCCAGGGGATCTTCCTGACCCAGGGATTGAACTCAGATGTGCTGCATTGCAGGTGGATTCTTCACTGCTGAGCAACTACGGGAAGCTCTAGTGGGGCACTTAGGTAACAAGAAAGGTTGGTCTATGAGAACTTAATGAATGGAAATCAGTGTTAATGTGTGAGCTCCAAATAGGACAATTAGGGAAAATGAGAAGGGAGGTGATTTGGTCTGGGTTAGGGGCAGTGGGCATCTAGAAGGGCATGATAAAAAATTTTCTTTCCAGTAAAAATAATGCTTGTTTACTGTGGCTAATTTGTAAGACACTACATAGTTTTAAGGAATAAGACTTTGAAACCCAGTATAATTCCACAGCATTCACTTTCAACATTGATTAATCTAGGCTTGACTGACAGGACCTATAACAAAGTCCTCCATAGGGACGAGGCTGTGTGAAGAGAGAAGTGTAAGGAGTTTGGATTTATTTTGGTTCAGGTTGCAGTATCAGTGTACTTTGTACATAAACCTGACCACAGGGCAAACAGAGATCCTAGGATGGTGTTTAGGTAGGGAGTGTATAGGGAAGTAGGCCTCCTCTATAAATTCCCCTCAGAAGGTTAAGGCTTTGGGAGTCTTGGCAAAGAGAACTGAGGTCTAGAGAGGGAGCCCTATTGGAAGGATACAAAGAGAAATCAAGGAGTAGCAAAGAACCAGCCTAGGGTAACACTCAGGTAGCAGGGAAAGGACAGCCTTTAAAGGGAAAAGCAAAAGTTACACAAGGGGTGAAAGAAAAATTAGCCAAACCAATATTCCTTCAAGTAAGTACTTAGTAACTTCTGCTTAACTTATACTGTGATTGGTGTTGAGATATAAGAAAAAAGTAGAGCTCCCTGTGACCATATTTTATTACAGAATGTGATGAATTCAATAATAATAGCAACATGGACAGAGGATTCTGTTGTGGGATGGAGGTGTGCCATTGGGGAAGGCTTCTTAGAGGAGTTGGTCCTGCACTAGAGGAAAAATTTGAGGTTTGGTAAAGGGAGGAGGGCTTCCCAGGTGGGTTAGTGGTAAAAAAAATCAACCTGCCAATGCAGGAGATATAAGAGACACAGGTTCAATTCCTGGGTCAAGAAGATTTGCTGGAGGAGGGCATGGCAACCCACTCCAGTATTCTTTCCCAGAGAATCCCATGGACAGAGGAGCCTGATGGGCTACAGTCCAAAGGGTCACAAAAAATTGGACATAACTGAGTGACTACACACACACACACACACACACACACACACACACACACACACAGGGTTATGAGGGAGGGAGGGACGTAATACTGCCTAGACTCTAGAGGTTGTGTAAGCTGTTAGTGATAGAGCATGGGCAGCTGGAGTGCTCATTCTTACCAACATTTAAAAAACAGCTGTCTTGTTTCTAATGTCATGGCCATCTAATATCCACCCACTAGTTTTAGTACCCATTGATTGATGGTCCTTGCTCGAATCGATTATTGCTATATTGGTTGCCAAATGATAGTTGTTTAACTTCATGATTTTTTTCTACATCTGTAATTAGCATTCTACAATAAAGAAGATGTTTCCCTTATACTCATTCATTTAATCAGGATGGACTCATGTGTTCTTATTTTATTCAATGGGTTGTTCAATCTTACTACTGTTATTATTTCTTGTAATGCTCGAAATGTCAGATCTGGCCAGTGGAGGGCTTTCACAATAGTTCCAATGTGCTCTGACATGTTCCATATCTCTGAGCACTTCAGCATGATGCTCTCTGGTTCACCTTACACTTTTCCTGCCCCAGCCCCAGAATCAGCTGTTTTTCCAAGGGACCATGGTTCCTCCTCTTGGAGAATGGTTATAGAAGCCAAAGTCCTGGTGCTTATTCCTCCAGGGGTGCTACTGTCTGTATGTATAAATCCAAGTGGATTTATAATATGGTTAAATATATATATTGGACCTAGAAATATGAGAAATAGTTATAAAGGGCCTTTGGGGGATAAGTTTACTAATTTTGAATAGGGACTGTGGATGTGATGAGTATTAAACCACGTTAGTATAAATTTCCTGATCTTGCTGATTATAATGTAAGTATGTAAAAGACCTTGTTCTTAGGAGTATTAAGGGAAGGAAGGCACAGTGCCTACACCCATGGGAAGGCTTCTAGGAGAAATTTCAGAGCCACTGGGAAGCTCACAGTCCTCACCATTCTGCCTACGCGGTGAACAAACAGGTTGAGAATCACAGCTCTGGACCCTGACAAGAGCCCCTAACACTTCTACAAAGACATCCTGAACACAAGGGAACCAGCGACCTTGATTTATGGGGACAAAGGGTTGTGCACATACCATTAGTGTTCTGTTTGACAGTCTGGTCCTTCACAAAGGCCACATCTCCCCTCTCCACCAGACACCTGTGGAGTCCCAGACAGGGAGAGAGAAGAAAAAGAGGTCAGAGTTACATCTGTCATTCAGAAGGGCCATCTTATAATCTGAAGTTTGTTTTTTTTTAATTTTTAACTAGATGATAATTGCTTTACAATGTTGCACTAGTTTCTGCTGTACAATGATGTGAGTCAGCTATACATATACATATATCTCCTCCCTCTTGAGCTTCCTTCCCACCCCCCATCTCACTCCTCTAGGTCATCACCAAGCACCAAGCTGAGCTCCTGTGTTATACAGCAACTCCCACTAGTTATCTATTTTTATATATGGTAGTATATATATATGTCAATAAGATTATCCCAATTCATCTCACCCTCTCCTTAACCCCCTGTGCCCACAAGTCTGTTCTCTATGTCTGCATCTCTATTCTTCTCCTCCAAATAGGTTCATTGGTACTGTTTTTCTGGATTCCATATATATGCATTAATATACAATATACAATTTTTACAATATTGTTAAAAAACAATATGTTTTACTCATTCTGACTTACTTCACTCTATATAACAGACTAGGTTCATCCACATCACTACAGATGACCCAATTCATTCCTTTTTATGGCTGAGTATTATGGACCTTAGAGATCCAGGGCTGGCCATCTGATATCAGCAACTGTGACTCCCATTTGATCACTAATCTTATATATTACTAATATAAGTAATAAAAAGAAAGCAAAACCTCTGATACACTTTGTAGTTATACAATTGCAATTCTATATATTAAATTCTAAACTCTGGCACATTTTCTCCAACAGGTCTACATCCTTTCCCAAGCATCAGTACAGATATTAGAGGAGCAGTTTTCCACCAAGGTGATTCCTTATGGACAGTCTACTTGTGAAATTGGAAACTTGTGGACTGTGAATTGTTCTTATTCTAACTCACAAGGTGGTTCTAACTAGAAAATTGAGATAATCTTTGTTTTTCTTTTGCTAGTGAGCAGTTTAGTTATGAATACCACCATCATTGTGAAGTTGATGGATTCATGAACTACCAGGGTAGCCAAGGCCCAAGTCAGACAGGATAGTTAAAAACTAATAAGGTAAAAAAAAAAAAAAAACTAATAAGGTCGTAAAGTGCACAGGTGTCTCTTTAAAAATGGTTGAAATTCCATGAAACAGAGATGTAAGCAAAGATGTAGAAATCATGGACTTTGCTTTTGTATATTTCCGTGGTCATAGGTCCCCCCAGGGGTGATTGGAAGAGTGTGCACTAGATGCTTGACACCTGAGTTTATTCAATTACGGCAGGGTTTCCTCACCTGGCACTAGTGACATTAGGGGCCAGATAATTCTTTGTTGTAGGTTGCTGCCCTGCGCATGGAGGATGTTCATAAGCCTCTCCCGACTAGCTGCCAGTTGCACCCCCTCAACCCTGCTGATAATCAAAAACGTCTCCAGACACCGCCAAATGTCCCCTGAGGGGCAAATCCCTCCCTCGCTACCCTCCGCCATTGAGAACTCCTGACCTGCACTATACCACCAGTCTTTGCTGTCTATGACAGCCAGTTCCAGAGATGGTGTCCTGGAGGGGCCTGGATGCCTCTTCACACAGGTTTCTACATATGTTTGTAAACATGCCACCCTAACATGCAGGACTAATGGGCTAGGAATGTAAGAATCTCACCTGAGCTCCTAAAAGGAACTCTTATCAGGGCGGGGATTATTATTATTTTTGCATGAGGATTTTAAGACTCACCTGAAAGCCCCTGTATAGCCATAGTATCTTTCATTGCTGTTGGGAACACACTCCTTTCCTGAACCCTTCTCTGAGCCAATGCACAGAGCACAGAGACTGGAATTTGGCTGAGATCCAGGTGCACAGCCTGCACTGAAATATTCATCTGTGCAGAAGGACAAGAGAAAGTCAGCTCTTCCTGAGTCAAAATGAGTGGACTTTATCTAACACACCACAGGTGTGTGTGGCCCAGGTTAGGTAGAATGCTTATTATGTGACCTGCCATCAACTCAAGAGTTGCCAGGTGGTAGGCTCTGAAAGCGGAGAAGGCAATGGCAACCCATTCCAGTGTTCTTGCCTGGAGAATCCCAGGGACAGCGGAGCCTGGTGGGCTGCCGTCTACGGGGTCGCACAGAGTCAGACACGACTGAAGCGACTTCGCAGCAGCGGCAGCAGCAGGCTCTAAAAGAAAACTTCACTGAGGCTGGAAATGGTAAGTAACCATTACAATTCAGGTGGAGGGGACTCCATCAGCCTCCCAATAGTGTCATTACTCACCTAAAGAGAGATGAGATGGAAATTATGTGAAAGGTGACTGAAGCAGGTGTAAAATTGAAGGTCTCACTCCCTGAGTTGTGCCATTTGTTTTCAGGTGTTTTTTTTTTTTTTTCCTCTGATATTTATTAGAAGAGCTTTTATTTACATTTATTTATAAATATTTATATATTTATTTATATTTAAGAGAAGAACTTAGAACTCCAAACCAAAGAAAATTCTGGGGAAATCTCGCTCACAGCTCAGTGGCTCTCCCATGGCTGTATAACTGCCAGGAGGCTCAGGAGAGCAGATGTGGTGCACTTGCTGGTGGGGAACAGAACTCCTGAAAGTCGCCCCAGCTACCTTCCTGGCAAACTGATGTCACAGAGCATGTTAGTGCTAAGATGTGATTGCATCTCTGAATCTGAACCTCCTCTCCAATACACACAGGACTTGCCTGGTTCTGTCTTTAGAGGCCTCTCCTTGTAAAGTTGCTACACATATTTGGAGGTGACAGGGGGAAAGTACTCAGGAAGTTAAAGTAAATAAGAACCACAAGGAAACATATCCATGGTAAACTTATGCACAGATTTTAGGAGGTAGAACTAAGGCCACACCTGAAGATATTCAGAGGACACAGAGAACAAACTGATTTCCACCCCCTTCAAACAGGCCTAAGAGCTGAATCTGCCAAGATCTTAAAGAGACCTGAGAATCCCTTACACCATATTGCCTAGAAAGCTCCGTGGCACAGCTTGTAGCCATCCACCAAATGGCCATTTCCTCTTGTTTTTCTGTAATAAAGATCAAGTTGGTTTTTTTCTCTTAATTTTTTTCTCCATTAATTTTATATTGAGATATAATTGACATGTGTGTGTGTGTTAGTTGCTCAGTCGTGTCCAACTCTTTGCAATCCCTGGACTGCAGTGTGCCAGGCACATTATATTAATTTCAGATATACAACATGATTCACTATTGTGACTATACTGTGAAATGATCACCACAATAGGTCTAGTTAATATCTATCAGCATACAGGGTTACATTTCTTTTCCTTTTGGCTAGGACTTTCAAAACTATGTTGAATAAAAGTGGTAAGAGTAGACATCCTTGTCTTGAGAATGCTTTTAGCTTTTCATTGTTGAGTATGATTTTAGCTGTACGTTTGTCATATATGGTCTTTATTATGTTGAGGTACGTTCCCTTCATGCCCACTTTCTGGAGAGTCTTTATCTTAAATAGATGATTGTTGTTGTTCATTGTTTGGTCGCTCATTTGTGTCCAAATTTTTGCAATCCCATGGACTACAGCACTCCAGGCTTCCCTGTCCTTCACCATCTCCTGGAGCTTACTCAAACTCATGTCCATTGAATCAGTGATGTCATCCAACCATCCCATTCTCTGTCGTCTCCTTTTCCTTTTGCCTTCAGTCTTTCCCAGCATCAGGGTCTTTTTTAAAGAACTGACTCTTCACATCAGGTGCCTGAAGTATTGGAAATTCAGCTTCAGCTTCAGCATCGGTCCTTCTAAGGAATATTCAGGACTGATTTCCTTTAGGATTGACTGTTTTGATTCTCCTTGCAGTCCAAGGGACTCTCAAGAGTGTTTTCCAACACCACATCTCAAAAGCATCAGTTCTTCAGTTGTTCAGCCTTCTTTATGGTTCAATTCTCATATCCATACATGACTACTGGAAAAACCATATCTTTGACTATATGAACCCTTATTGGCAAAGTATGTCTCTACTTTTTAATACATTGTTTAGGTTTGTTATAACTTTTCTTCCAAGAAGCAAGCATCTTTTGATTTTGTGGCTGTAGTCACCATCTGCAGTGATTTTACAGCCCCCCCAAATAAAGTCTTTCACTGTTTCCATTGTTTCCCCATTTATTTGCCATGAAGTGATGGGACTGGATGCCATGATCTTTGTTTTTTGAATGTTGAGCTTTATGCCAACGTTTTCACTCTCCCCTTTCACCTTCATCAAGAAGCTCTTTAGTTCCTCTTCGCTTTCTGGTATTAGGGTGGTGTCATCTGCATATCTGAGGTTATTGATATTTCTCCTGGCAATCTGGATTCCAGCTGGTGCTTCATCCAGCCTGGCATTTCCCATGTTGTACTCTGCATATAAGTTAAATAAGCAAGGTGACTATATACAGCCTTGACATACTCCTTTCCCAGTTTGGAACCAGTCCATTGTTTCATGTCTAGTTCTAACTGTTGCTTCTTGACCTGCATACAGGTTTTCCAGGAGGCAGGTCAGGTGGTCTGGTATTCCTATCTCTTTAAGAATTTTCAACAGTTTGTCATGATCCACACAGTTAAAGGCCTTAGCATAGTCAATAAAGCAGAAGTAGATGTTTTTCTGGAATTCTCCTTCTTTTTCTATGGTACAACAGATGTTGGCCATTTGATCTCTGGCTCCTCTGCCTTTTCTAAATCCAGCATGAACATATGGAAGTTCTTGGTTCATGTACTGTTGAAGCCTCACTTGGAGAATTTTGACCATTATCTTATTAGCATGTGAAATGAGTGCAATTGTGCAGTCGTTTGAACATTCTTTGGTATTGCCTTTCTTTGGGATTGGAATGAAAACTGACCTTTTCCATTCCTGTGGCCACTGCTGAGCTTTCCATATTTGCTGGCATATTGAGTGCAGTACTTTAACAGCATCACCTTTTAGGATTTGAAATAGCTCAGATGGAATTCCTTTACCTCCACTGACTTTGTTCATAGTGATGCTTCCTAAGGCCCTCTTGACTTCACACTCCAAGATGTTTGGCTTTTGGTGATAGATCACACCATTGTGGTTATTTGGGTCATGAAGATCTTTTTTGTACAGTTCTTCTGTGTGTTCTTGCCACCTCTTCTTAATATCTTCTGCTTCTGTTAGGTCCATACTGTTTCTGTCCTTTATTGTGCCCATCTTTGCATGAAATGTTCCCTTAGTGTCTCTAATTTCCTTGAAGAGATCTTTAGTCTTTCCCATTCTGTTGTTTTCCTCTATTTCTTTGCATTGCTTACTTAGGAAGGCTTTCTTATCTTTCCTTGCTATTCTTTGGAATTCTGCATTAAGTTGGGTATATCTTTCCTTTTCTTCTTTGCCTTTTGCTTCTCTTCTTTTCTCAGTTATTTGTAAGGCCTCCTCAGACAACCATTTTGCCTTTTTGCATTTATGCATAGATGATGAATTTTATCAAAAGCTTTTTCTGCATCTATTGAGATGCTCATATGATTTTTATTATTCAATTTTTTAATATGGTATATCACATTAAAATTTTTTTCTTGTGATGAGAACTTTTAACAGCTACTCTCCTGGCAACTTTCAAATATGCAGTATGGCATTAACTATAGTCACCAGGATATACATTACATCCCTATGACTTATTTTACAACCAAAGTTCATACCTTTTGACTACCTTCACTCAATTTGCCCATCCCCAACCCCTGCCTCTGGCAACCACCAATGTTCTCTCTGTGTCTGTGAGCTCAGGTTGTTTTGTTTAGATTCCACGTATAAATGAGAGCAAATGGCATTTGTCTTTCTCTGCCTGTTTTATTTCAGTTATTTCACATAGTATTCTCAAGGTCCATCCATGTTGTTGCAAGTGGCAAGATTTCTTTCCCTCTTATGGTTGAGTGATATTCTATCTATACATATAAACCACAGTTTCTTTGTTCATTCATTCGTGATGGACACAGGTTCTTCCCATATTATGTGTTGTTATGTAAATAATGCTGCCGTGAGCATGTGGGTGCATATATCTTTTTGAGCTAGTATTTTTTTTTTTCTAGTAAATACCCAGAAGTGAAATTGTTGGATCATACAGTAGTTCTATTTTTAATTTTTGAATAAAAATCTAAATAAAATATGGCATTTTCCAGCCCCTTTTACAGGTAATTGTGACTATGTACCTAAGTTAGGGGCAATAAGAAGTTAGCTGCAGTAATTGAGTTAGACCTCCTAATTGGCTCCTTTACCTCCTAACAAGCCTCCTTGTTCCTTAAGGTTGCCTGGATCATGGATGTAATGGCAACCACGGGTAACCTTGAAGATGGAGGCCTCATGCTGAGAATGGGGAAGCAGGAAGACAGAGAAGCCTGGGTTTCTAATGACAATACCAACATGGACTCCTGTCTCTGGTCTTTTTCATGAGAGATAATAGTAAGCATATGTTCGCTTAAGCCATTATGTGCAACTGAGAAGAGCCATTCTGATCCACCTCCCAGCCCTGCCATTCCTTTTATTTCCTTGAAGTCCACTGAACCAGACTGTATTATCATAGAACCAGGGCCTCTTGTACCATACTCCTCTTGCCAGTGCACCTCTTTCCACCCAACCCTGACAACAGCACACTCCCAGAGCTCACTCACCAAATTTACAGTTATTAATCTTGCTGTAGAGCAAACCCATGGGGATGTTCCAGCCAGCGGTTCTGTCTACTGCAGTGTGGCAGGACTTCTTGCCTTTCAGATTGTTCCAGTTGAGATCAGCATCTGATTTTTTAGCCACAGCCACAGCAAGATACCCTACAAGAAAGACAGCCCAAAAGGGAATATTAACACCTCTGGACCCTCCGGAATGTCTGTCTACAGTCAAACCCAGCCATCATCCTATGGAATAAAAGTATCCCAAATCATTCCTTCTCTCTTTGAAAGGGTCTTCCTAATAACTGAGGTGGAGATTAATCTGAACTTAAAAAAACAAGACAGTAAGAATACTTAATCACTGGAGCAATGGATGATGATGGACAACACTTCCCCAAATACCTGAAGCTACTGACGTAAACTAGCAACTCAACCTCCACTGTGGAATAGCAGAGGAATGGATACTGAAGGGTACATGTAACTCCAACATTCTAAACATTAACAATTTTATTAGAAAAGAGTAGTAAATGTGCAATAAACTGTCGGTTTATTATTCTGGTCAGATGTTTTACGATAAGGAGAACAAAGGTTTGCATCAAAATAAATATGCAAAGTGAAACTATCATAATCAAGTTAGCTGCAATCATTGGCAGTAAAAACATGCTGATCTTTAAAACTTGGAATAGAATATAAACTCATGATTTCAGTTCTCCAATTTAATTAATTCATGAAATTGTTTCCAATAGAAAAAATACAAATCTTTTTGCTCATGGACTAAGAATGGTTCTATTTTTGGCTAAAGAGCTTGCTTCCTAGTATGATGGGGAGAGGCTGGGATGCTGTAACTGGAAAAAGTGATGAGCACAGACTTGTACACTAATGGCTGGAAATGACCTGCAGGGGCTTGAGCATGGGACCCAGAGCCCAAATCCTTGATAAGATTTCCTGTCTTGCTCTGGCCACATCTTTCCAGATCCATCCCAAGCCAGAGTCCTGGGTAAGAGCCAGGTTGGCCTGGGTTTCTAGGCTTAGCCCTGGCTGGGAGGCTGGGCAATTTCATGTCTCTAGACACCTTCCTTTGTGAGCCTCTCCCCTCAGGCCTACGAGGCACATGTCAGCAAGGTTTCTGGGCTGGTGCTAACTCTTGTTTATAACTTTGCAGGCCTCACGCAGTGCAAAGCAGTGGTGGGAGGGTCTGTATTTTCTTGTTGGATGTCAGAGTCTAGACAACTTGTAATCTCTCTAAGCTGTTGTTCCTCGATGCGTCCTTAGAAGATGACAAGACACATCTTATAGGATTAAATGAGAATTCCCGTGTGTGTGTCGTGGCAAGTGTAATTATCTTGCCAACTATTTCCCTCCCATGGTTCTTTTGATTCTGAAAATTGGTCTCTTATCTACTTTTGATGTGAATTTAAACTTGCCTATGCTTTCCTAAAAGCAATGGGAATTTATCTTAAACTCATGAGGTTACCAATACCAACTCACCTTTTGCTGGTGTGTTCCTACAATTTTCACCCTCAGCTTCTGCAGAGGAAAAAACAAAGTCATTAAACACTCATGTATAGATTGAAAATTGTCTTCCCCATATGCAGCTCCGAATTATAAGAGCCAGGAAAACTGTCTACATATTACCAATTCCCAAAAGGTCCAGGCTCTCTGGATTATGCAAACTTATTTTAGCTCCCTGGCCTCTGGAATTTAGCCCCAGAATTTAAATTTCAAGTTTCCCACTCTATCTATCCTGTGACCAAGCTAACTGTACTTGAATCCCTGCACCAGGGCAACAGGCAAAGTGCGGACTTTGGAAGCAAGAAGATCTGCCAGGAATCCCAGCTGAGAAGCTAGCTGTCCTCTGCAGAGGGGTCCCTTTCAGCTAGAACTTCCCAGTGCAGTCTCCAACTCCCTTGTTGGAGTACAGTAGAAGGTATGGTAGAAGATTCTCATCCTTCAAGATAATGGAAGGGACTAGAGATGAGGGAGCCCAGAGCCTAGGAAGTAGGAGGTGCTCAATAAGCAAGAGCTTTATGCTCCCTGTGGCTGAATAAGCCTGTGATTTTGTCTCCTGTCTCAGGTTGTTTTCTTTAACAGAGGAAATGAACCACTGCCCCTCGCACTTACCGTAGTTCTCTGCCAGGACAGGCACCAGGCCACATTTGCCTGCTATGTAGAGGTAGCCTCCATCCAAGCTCATGGCATCAGCTTCTCCTTTCTGCAAAGACACAACACATCACAGCAGGTAAAAAGAGATCCTCTCCAGTCCCACATGCCCGTCTGGTTGTTTCCTTGAAGCAATCTTGCCAGCACAGGTTTGTGAAGAGACAGAAAGTGCTGGTAATGGACCCCCAAAGGATCAGTCAGGCAGACCTGACATAGAAAATAAAAGGTACTCCCATTTTCACCCAAACCACGATGGACTGATGATCAACTCTGGATGATTTGCTTTGTTTCTTCAGGAGCAAAGACCCACATTCAGTCCCCTTGGCCTCTCATAGGACACACTGTTCCAGATACACTCACAATACCTTTCTGACACCAAGAATTCTCATTTGTAAGACAAACAAATGGAGTCAGAGACATAGGGCTGTGTCTGTGGCATGGAGTGCCTTGCCCTGAATCTTGACGTCATTAGCTGAGTGCTATTTCAGTGCTAAAGACCTTATTTTATTTCTGATTTTATTTTAGATCTAAAGATCTTCAATAAAAGATCTTTAATGAATGAGTAAAATAAGCTCAAAGGAGTCAAATAAACTGAACTGCAGTGTTGGAGAAGACTCTTGAGAGTCCCTTGAACTGCAAGGAGATCCAACCAGTCCATCCTACAGGAAACCAGTTCTGAATATTCATTAGAAGAACTGAGGCTGAAGCTGAAATTCTGATCTTTTGGCCATCTGATGCAAAGAACTGACTCATTTGAAAAGACCCTGATGCTGGGAAAGATTGAAGGCAGGAGGAGAAGAGGATGAGATGGTTGGACTTGATTGATGGACATGAGTTTGAACAAGCTCCAAGGGTTGGTGATAGACTAGGAATTCCGCCTGGCATGCTGCAGTCCATGGGGTCTCAAAGAATTGGACACAACTGAGCGACTGAACTGAGCTGAACTGAATAGAGCTAATAAGCCCCAAATTTCAGAGATGCTTAATTCAATAAGACTGCCAAGCTTCCCATTAGGCCTAGAAATATACTTTTGAGGAATATACCCTAAAGAAACAATCAGATATGTGGGAAACTATTTGGGCAAAATGTGTAAGTAGGCAAAAACATGCATGTATGATTCATAATAGCAATGAGACAGGACCAGACTTAATACTCAATAGCAAGGAAATGGCTCAATAAATTGCAGCACACCCACACTCTGGAATAACTATCAACATTAGAACATCATGTTTTCATGGAAACAACCTAAATGTCCATCAACAGATGAATGGATGAAGAAGATGTGGTGCATATATACAGTGGAATACTATTCAGCTATAAAAAAAGAACAAAATAATGCCATTTGCAGCAACATGGATGGATCGAGACATTATCATACTACGTGAAGTCACTCAGAGAAAGACAAATACCATATGATATCACTTATATGTGGAATCTAAAATATGACACAAATGGATTTATCTACAAAACAGAGACAGACTCACAGACATAGAGGGCAGACTTGTGGTTGCCAAGGTAGAGAGGGATGGAGGAGGGATGGACTGGGAGTTTGGGATTAGCGGATGCAAACTATTATATTTATACATAGACTAGAGAAGCAGCAAGTCCCATTGTGTAGCACAGAGAACTGTATTCAGTATCCTATAATAAACCATAATGGAAAAGAAAAATAAAATTTGAATTAAAAAAAAGAGAAAAAAAGAAATGAAAGAGATAGTTCTTCATAAACTTGGTCCCCAGACAAACCACTGTAAACAGAACAGTGTATATTCTTTAAAAAATAAAATACATTTTAAAAAGTCATGTTTTCAAAAAATGATTTTTTTCTTTGGGAACATGGAAGCAAGTCATTCTCTGAAAACAAGAAAAAGGCTCCCTAGATAACCTTAGGGGAGAAAAGGGTAATAAATTTCATGTATGATATGAGCCCAGTTAACAGGATTTTCTCTGATTTATAAGGTTACAGTTACTTTTTATGTATTTTCTTATTTACATCCTTCGGTTTTTCAGCACTTCTAAAAGCAAATGTGGAATGCCCTCGTGAGCAACAAAGCTTGCACAGTAACATAACATTGTCACACTTGCCATGGCACACCGTGGGTCTCAGGCACACTCACGCTGAGGTCCGGTCTCCCTAAGTAGACCCAGCTCAGCTTGCCCTCCACAGAGTTCTGACACTAGGAGGAAACAAGCCCTCAGGAGCCCTTCAGATTCACAAGCTCAAAGGTTCTGAGGCTCCTGTGGGTCTGGGGACCCACGGTGCGGGCGAGGTTCCCGGGAGCCCCGCTTTTCGTGTACTTCCCAGGAGCGCTCGCTCAGCCCTGGGGACAGGCAGGCAGCGGCGGCAGGCGCGCCGCCCTGTGGGGGTGGGAGGGGCGCACCATGATCTTGGCGATGCAGTCCTCGGTGTTCTCTGCCGTCTCACACTCTATTACCCCGTCGCTGAACCCGCTCCACCGATCACACTTCGTCCTCTCCTGGTGACCAATTGCACACCACTTCACCTTGCACTCATCCTTTGAGGTGTCTGGGGCTAGGACATAAGCAAGAAAACCAGCGATGAGAAGAGCCTCAGATGTGGCTTGCTGATTTTGCTGCTGTCTTCAGGAAGACTCTGGGATTTTTTTTTTTAGCAATACACAAACAGATTCCATTCAAGGAATTAATCTTTTAGAAATTAAAGGCAATAACAGTCCCTTGGCTGGCTTCTTATCATTTATATTTAACTTAAAATTACTTCTTCTGAGAAGTCCACTCTCCTCCCAACTCCAAGGCACTCTATCACTTCAGGCTGGGGTTATTTTTCCCTCATTTAGAAATAGCACTTAACCATCCGAGCAGATGTTGTATATTTATTCATTGCTTACTGTCTGTTCCCTGCAGGAGAACATAAGCTTGGCCAGGGCGAGGGCCATGCCTGTCTTGTTCTCCATGGCACCCTTAATGCCAGGTTCACGGTCAGTACCATAAATGTTTGCTGAATAAACAAACACCTACCGAGCTTTCAGACCGGCTCAAGAGGCATTTCCTCAGGGAAGCTTTACCTCAATTCTTGGACCTGTTTGTCTTTGTTTTTGCACTCTTGTAGAGCCGTGATATTTTTTTTTCTGGAGTTTTGTTTTCTTTCTGCTGAGGAAATCTCTCATTTCAATTGATCATTCAGTGGAGTGACTATTCCTTCAACATTTGTCTTCCCCACTGGTCTGAAAGTTCTATGACAACAGAATCTAATACATCTTTGCCTCACCGTTATATGCCCAGCATGTTACACAGTTTATAGCTATTAATAGTAGATGGTCAATACATGTCTGTTGAATAAATGAGTGTTCAAACACATCTCTAATGACCCAAGGAGATTCAGGAGAAGGACTGACCCGTCTAAAGCTCCAGCTTCACCATGGCACATGGTTATCACAGCACTGGCTGCAGATGTGCTTATTTGTAGCAGTTTCATTCTATTTGACTTACTTTGTACCAGGCTAATTGGCTTCATGGAGTGGGTAGGGGAGCCCTGGCTTATACAAGGGAAGCAATACTGACATCAGTACAAATTTTCTTCTTTTTGGATGGGGGGCCTGCCTTGTGGCTTGTGGGATCTTAGTTCCCCGACCAGGAATCGAACTTGGGCTCTCTGTAGTGAAAGCAGAGAGTCTTAACTACTTGGTCTCCAGAGAGTTTCCAATACGAATCATTTTAAGTGTGAATTTCCTTTAATGTCCTTTGGTGATGCTCAGATCCATCTCATGATGGCCAAAGTCATTTAGCATCCATCTAACACTGGGCTGGACAGGCAGGGCAGAGGAAGGATTGTTGGGACAGGTGTTCAGTACCTGGAAAGACTCTACTCTCCAGTCCCCACCCTCACCAGATTTCCAGACTCCTAGAGCCACGTGGTCCTTTCCAAATACTTACGTTTACTTTCTCTTAGATTCTGAAGAGCAGTGACATATTCATATCCCAAGTACAGCTCGAAATCCATCTTAGAAGGAATCTTTAAAAACCCATCAGCAGAGTCCTTAAACAGCAGGTCCTTCCCATGAGGGGATTGGAAGAGCTGGAAATTGTCTGGTTTATCTTTGCCAAAATGTTCCTGTTTGTAGTAAAACACAGGTCTGAATGGCTACAGCAACAAAGGATGCTGCAAAATGGGCCCAAAGAAAGATTAAAACTGTGAAATTTTCAAGATGCCAGGAGAGAGGGCAGTCAGACCTGCTCTTTCCCACCCAGCACCTTCTCCATTCACAGCCCTTTTGGGCCATGTAACAAATACCTGATACCGTGAACTTTTTTCTATGCCTGTCTCCCTGGTTGGATGATAGCTCACTGGGTGTAAGAAACTCAACTTCAGAGGCTGTGGGGTTGCCTTGATGGACAGATGGGAGGGCTGGACAAGAGAAACTGGCTCGGTTCTGGCATTCTGCTACTCTGGGAAAGGAAGGCTGGCTGTGCGTGCAACTCCCTTTCTGTCAGGCTGAGGGACCTCGGAAAAGAGACCATTTCCTTTCCAATGGGAGAGAAAGGAAAGAGAGCAAGAAGGAGCAGCTCCATATCACTGACCCAGAATGTAAGGGTCTGGCAGAAGACAACGCAGGACTAGGCTATGTGCAACTCCAAGAGGGCTTTATTGGGTGGGTGTCTTCATGCAAGTGGATGGTGTGTGGCGTGGCCCCTGCTATGTCCTGAACACAGAATGACTTCCACAGTGGCTGAGAGGGAGTGAAGGAAATGCCCAGATCCCAGCAGGGACTGCTAAGCAGGAGGGAGGATAGGGGATCGGATACCTGGGCGTGATTGAGAAGTTCCCAGATCACATCCTCCTTGCCGCCTACAGTTCGAGCCACAACCGCATGGGAAGGGACGGTTGCCAAGTGGCACTCATGGTAGTCATCTACAGACTTCCGGGTGTTGTCCCCGCAGAGCAGCTCATAGTTTTTCCTGTCGTCTGGGTTAGGCAGGTTGTCTGGGGAGGGAAGCCCATATGAGTCGATGGCAGGTGTCCCCTCCTCTCCCTTGCAACCTCACTGAATCAAGAACTCTGTGAGCTGAGAAGCCAAGAGCAAACAGTGAAGGCCAGAAGGAAACTGACTTGCTCACGATCCCATAGCCAGTTACAGGTCGAGAAGCTTCTGATGCCCAGTGCAGGGGTGACTGCCCACATCCCATAGGAAATTTCATCTCAGCAGGCCGACTACAGGACAAGGTCAGCCAGACCTGCTCCTGATCCTTTGCTATTGCGACACTGGCCTGGTATTCAGGAAGCTGAATGATAGGATGAGGCCCAGGAGTCCAGGTGGGGACCCTATGGGCACACACCTCCTCATAGGTGAACATCCCAGCAGTGAGAAAGGAGGAGCACACTATGCTCACGTCTGACACCTGAGCATGAAGACAAAGAAAAGGAAGGTCCTCTGCTTGAAAGGTCCACAGATTCTTCTCCTATCACCTACCGAATACTGTTGAGTGCTTGACAAAGGCCACGTCCCCAGTGCCCTCCGCCAGACACCTGTGGAGAGGAGACACATTAGGGAGTTCTTGCAGGGCAGGCCCTTCTCCTCAGGCTCCAGTGTCTGACTACACCGTCCAGCCTTGGGACAAGGATAGGGCCTGGGGGAAGCCTCTGTGGAGACCCTCACAGCTGAGGAAGCACCACGGGGGAGCTGATCCCCAGGGCACCACGGAGATGTGGGGTGAGTTCACAGAACCTGGAGGGCTATCACCATGTGCCCCAAAGCATCAAAAAGGTATTGAAGATACTTCAATAGTGAAAAGTGCCTTCAAACTTCTGGTGAAGGATAAAGGCATAGTGTTTCTTGAGGGACTCTTTGCTGGCTCTAAAACTTTAGGGTATAACCAAGCGAGAAGAGGGAGCAAGAAATCAGCCACATGAGCTGCCTGTGCAGGAACAGAGAGAGGAGGTAGGAGAGAGGCCAGTGCATTGAGCAGCTGACACAGATGCCATGGAGAGCAGAGGGCCTTCACCACAGAGCACCCTGGGTGCCAGGGCAGTGCCTGTCACTGCTGGTTCTGCATAGCCCAGTGAGAAACTCTAGGGAGACAGAAAGTGTCCCAGGAGGGGACTTCCTTGTCAACGTCACATGAAGAGAGTATGCACTGGCCTGGCCTGGAGAGTCCCAGCTGTGTCACTGAGTTCCTGGAAGGGGATTAGGTACCCTGGATGCCCCTTTGCAGGCTGGGCTCTGCTACAGGTCAGGGAAGCCCCCCAACCTGAAGACACTGGACACTTAGGAGCCGGGATGGAGAAGCAGCCAGTCTCACTCACTTAAAGGCCCCTGCGTAGCCGAAGTATGGTTCGTGGTTGGAGCAGGCACACTTGTCTGTCCCTTTCCCCGCACACAGTTGACACAGTTTGGGAAATGATGACTGATCTGCACAGGGGACACAGCTGGCAGAGAAGAAGTTGGCCGCAGCTGCTCAACACAGAGACACAGAAATACAGGGCATGAGCCAGCCTGGCCGGAGGCAACTACAGCTCCCAGTCCAGGCTCACAAGAGAGATCCAAACAAAACCAGCACCCGCACAGTTACAGCTTGCCTTTATGAATGTGTGTTTGCACTCAGTCATGTTCAACTCTTTACAATCCCATGGACTGTAACCCACCAGGCTCCTCTCTTCATGGGATTTCCCAGGCAAGAGTAGTGGAATGGGTTGCCATGTCCTCCAGGGGATCTTCCCGACCCGCGGATTCAACCCATGTCTCTTGAGTCTCCTGCATTAGCAGGCAGGTTCTTTACCACTAGGGCCACCTGAGAAGCCTCTCTTCAAGACTAAAGGTTTTCAAAACGGGACACATTTAACCCTTTCCCTCCTACTTCCTCCCCAAGAACCAGACTGGCATAGGCCTATGTGTCCCATTGAACTTGGCCTCCAAGACCAGATGGAGGACCCACTCAGAGAGGTGTAGGCCAAGTTCATAGTCAGCAGATGGCCATTAGGAATGCTCCAGAAGAATGGGGAAATCATCAGCCATGACATGAAAGCACCCCAGGGAAGTAGACAGAAGGGCCCAGGAGCCTTGGCCCTGAATGAAGCCCTCTGTTCCCTTCCACCAGTTCCACAGGACAGCCTCTGGTGGGATATCAGGGGCTTTGAGGTAAAAAGGACTCTTGACAGTCCCCATTAGCTGCTAATGCAGCAGATTTGCCCGTTTAAAGCAGGTTGATCTCCCACCTCCACTCCCAGAGCCATCACACGTCATCACCTGACCATGTCTGAGTGGTGCCAGTGCCGCCCGTGTGGGCATCTGAAGAGATTCCTGCTGAGGGCGCTCACCCTCCTGCCCACTTACCTCTCTGAATGGATTCCTGTGGATCAGGCAATTCCTTATAAAGTCTGCCCATGGGGATGTTCCACCCAGCGGACCTGCCGAGGCCTGTGTGGCAGGACTTCTTGCCTTTGAGCTCATTCAGCTTGAAGTCAGTGCCCTTCTTCACCACCGCCACAGCATAATAGTGAGTCTGCGGGTCTGCGAAGGGACAGAAAGTGGATGAAAGACGCTCAAACCGCCCACCAGAGAAGCATTGTTCATTACTACTGGGCGCCTGAGCAGGAAAGGGGTACCCAGAGGTAACATTTATGATAGACTGGGTCCTAAAGAGGACCGGAAAAAGCCTTCCTAGGCTTACAGGGGAAAGGACGGATCACGGAAGAGACGTTTGTAATAATCCTCCAGGCACACCCAGGAGCGAGGAAGCTATGTGTACACTGCGCCCCAATGCTCTTGCCTACCCTGGCCTTGCAGGGAGTGTCTGCCTGTACCCTGGGAACTGGAACCGTGGCAACAGAGGCCACATTCCTAACTTTCTCTAAGTATTTTTGCTCCTCACACAGACCCAGGAACAGTTGAGTTGCTCTCAGATGAGATTCAAGGCTGTGGGGGCTCCAGGTACATGCTCCTGTGCGGTCTCTCCCCTGCAGGTGGTTCTTGGGGAACTCTTTATTCTAAACCCCAGTGGTTCAGTTCATCGCACACAGCCTGCCTAGGAGGTTAGTGTCATGGGCACCGGTCCTCAACCAGCCCAAAGCTCCCAGAGACCTTGAGTTGTATCTGTGGTGGTTGACAGGGCCCCTCATTCCCCACTCACTCCCCAATGGGGAAAGCTCATAAGTAGCTAATCTCTATTACCTGCCTGAATGAGACAAGACCCAGTATCTACCAGGAGAGAACAAGGGCTACAGATTACTTTCTGGGTCCGAGGGAGAGCTTACTATCTTTTGTCCCATGGAACTCTGCCACTACAGGCTTTAGGTTGTTGGGCTTCAGGCCTGCCTCATACACCAAACCTCCATCCAACGTCACAGCGTCTGCTTCGTTATTCTGAAAGAGAACAAATCAGAGTTCAGTGAAGCCCTTACTTCCAAAAAAGGCCCACCTATACTTGGGTGTGTGGAAGTGACTGGTAGTGCTTCTCAGATCTGAGGCCAGACGAACCCTCAGCTTGCCCAGACCTCGTGTAACACCACGGGCTTCAGTTAACTCAGCTTCCCTGGTGAGGGGTTTTGGCCGCCATTTTCCTTATTCCTGCAGAGATGGAATGAATCATTTTTCTCTTTTCCCTGGTAAGGAGTCTAGCTACTGGCCCAGAAAACTATTGTGATTTGCAAAGTTGACCTAACTTACAGAGGCTTTGCCAGCCGGCCTCTTGGGGGAAAGCTCCAACACCAGACTGGGTGCACAGTCCGTTCACTACAGGCTCTAAAGGAGCTGCAGTCAAGGACTGCCGTCTCTCTGCCTAGCCATGCTTTTACACATATTTATATTTCAAGTTCAGGTCCAACCTCTTTATCCTGGGCCTTCTGCTGAGATCGTCCTCAGATGTCTCTGTGGAGAACTCTCAGTGGGGAGGAGGAGACTTGAAGACATCCTTCTCCACTGCAATTCAGTACTCAGTGCATTTCCTTCCTGTCCTGGGTCCATATAACCACAGGAATCTTTTGTTTAGGAACTGGAGCTTTCTCTGGCTTTAACTTCATGCTTATACTCTAAACTGACTGTTTAATGCTCATTATGAGCATTAATGAGTGTTTAGTTCCATTATGGCTGACTGTTCATTTAATCAACTACTCAGACATCATTGTCCAACTCAGCTCCATCTTACACATTAAAAAATAGAGGCAGAGAAAGTTTAAATCACCTCCCCAGACCACATAACTAGTAAGTCATATAGCTGGGATTTGAATCCATGCAGTGTGGGTTTATTTCTTCCATTACACTGTTACTTTCTGGGTTTTGTTTTTAGTTTTTGCTTTTACTAATTCTCTTCTTTAAACCAACATTCCATTTGAAGTATAATAAATACCTTCCCACTAGGTCTAGAATTTATTTTCTCTCGAAATGAGATGCACCATCTTTATATAGACACTTCGTAACATATTTTTTATTGCTTTTCTTCTTGCTTCAAACATCTTTAATCAAAATGACTTTTCTTGAATCCCTTGCTAGTACTCCATAAATAAATAGTTCTTATGAATTAAATTACAAAGGAGAAACTATAACTCCACAATCTGCATCATGTTATAGGTAAATAACAAGAAAATAGTATTTACAAATGAAATATAATAATAACATAAGCCAAAATATATATTTGTCTAGCTGAAACTTTTCTTTCAATGGTTGGAGTTCTTTTTGTTGTTTTATTGTAATGAAATAATGTAACATAAAGTTTATCATTTAGCCATTTTTACGTGTACATTTCAGTGCCACGTGTGGCAACTAAACATGCCCGTATGGCAACATGCATGTTGGTGAAAGACTCTTTTATTCCACAACTAGACTCCTTATATGAAGCAATCTTTATGGCTTTCTTGGTATCCCAAAGGTAGGTGAAACCTCCAGAGACTTTCCTCACCCACCCCACCCACCACAGAATAAAAATAAATGAGTAAGAAACAGAGCTTTTCTTAAAGCAGTGAGGTTGGGGTTTTCTTGGCCCAGACACCAGTATCTTGGGCAGGAATCACTGGGGCCTCAGGGGCTCAGAAATCAAGAAGCCAAGGTCTAACTCATGTGGCCCTAACTCCACGAGGGCCACAGGGATTCTGAAGGGGACATGAACCCCCAGGAAGGTGGAGGATTAAAATCAAGCCTGACTTCCCAAGTGCAGATAACCAAACGCAGAAGAAGGGAAGCCACGATGCATGGGCACCGACAGGGGCAGCAGACTTAGGCCCGCAAGGACTGCGGAGTTTGGAATGGCCAGAAGCAATGGAGAAGAGCTATATATGGGCTTTATGCACAAAGTGAAGGCCATAATCACAGAGATAAGCATAGAAAAGGAGATTACGAGGAATAAAAAGAAAAATTAACTCGTACTTCTAGAAGCAAAAAGTGTAATCATTGAAATTTGGAAAGTGAATGAATAGGCAACAAGTTGAGAAACGCTGGACTGGAAGAAACACAAGCTGGAATCAAGATTGCTGGGAGAAATATCAATAACCTCAGATACACAGATGACACCACCCTTATGGCAGAAAGTGAAGAGGAGCTAAAAAGCCTCTTGATGAAAGTGAAAGAGGAGAGCGAAAAAGTTGGCTTAAAGCTCAACATTCAGAAAACAAAGATCATGGCATCTGGTCCCATCACTTCATGGGAAATAGATGGGGAAACAGTGGAAACAGTGTCAGACTTTATTTTGGGGGGCTCCAAAATCACTGCAGATGGTGACTAAAGCCATGAAATTAAAAGACGCTTACTCCTTGGAAGAAAAGTTATGACCAACCTAGATAGTATATTCAAAAGCAGAGACATTACTTTGCTGACTAAGGTCCATCTAGTCAAGGCTACAGTTTTTCCAGTGGTTATGTATGGATGTGAGAGTTGGACTGTGAAGAAGGCTGAGCACCGAAGAATTGATGTGTTTGAACTGTGGTGTTGGAGAAGACTCTTGAGAGTCCCTTGGACTGCAAGGAGATCCAACCAGTCCTTTCTGAAGGAGATCAACCCTTGGATTTCTTTGGAAGGAATGATGCTGAAGCTGAAACTCCAGTACTTTGGCCACTTCATGAGAAGAGTTGACTCACTGGAAAAGACTCTGATGCTGGGAGGGATTGGGGGCAGGAGGAGAAGGGGACGACCGAGGATGAGATGGCTGGATGGCATCATGGACTCGATGGACATGAGTCTGAGTGAACTCCGGGAGATGGTGATGGACAGGGAGGCCTGGCATGCTGCGATTCATGGGGTTGCAAAGAGTTGGACACGACTGAGCGACTGAACTGAAATGAACTGATAAGACAGATTAAAACTGAGAATTAGGGAACTGAAAGTTATATCTGAATAATTCATCCTGGATGAATTTGATGCTCATTTGTACCAAAAAGAGGTGCAGAGACAGAAGCTATCAAAGAGGGATTAAAAGATATGGAAGCTAGATTAAAGAAAGCCTGACATGTGTCTTCTTGGAATCTTAGAGTTAAAAAAAGAAAGAAACAGAAGGAAGGCAGTACTTTTTCCAGACCTCCTGAAAAGCATGATTCCACAGATCCGACATACTCTAAGCAAGGTAAGCACCAAGATTCCCACAACTGGAAACATCATGGTGAATCTAGGGAACATCATCAACCAAGGGCACGAGAAGTTATCCAGTGAGATGACTAAAGGACAAACAGGATGATACCAGACTTCTCAGTGACTACAGTGGAAGTCAGGAAACAGTGGAAATATTTTTAAGTAGTGTAAAAGCATCAAACTAAAACTATACATTCAGCAAAATTACCATTCAAGAATAAAGGGGAGACCAGAATTTGCAGAGAAAACAAGCAAGCAACGGACAGAGTTTAATACAAGAAATTGACTCTAAAGTATCCCCAAAAGAACACATTTCAAAAGCAAACATCCCAGAAGGATGGTTGGAAATATAAGAAGGAATACTAGCAAGTTCCCTGATGGTCTGGTGGTTAGGATTTGGTCCTTTCACCGCCATGGCCTGAGCTCCATCTCTGGTTTTGTAGTTGTTTTCATTGCTGAATCATGTTCGACTCTTTTCGACCCCATGAACTGTAGCCTGCCAGGCTCCTCTGTACATGGAATTTTCCAGGAAAGAATACTGGAATGGATTTCTATTTCCTTCTCCAGGGGATCTTCCCCACTCAGAGAACAAACTCGCATCTCCTAAATTGGTAGGCAGATTTTTTACCACTGAGCCACCAGGGAAGCCCCAATCCCTGGTTGGGGAACTGAGATCGCACAAGTCATACACCATGGCCAAAATTTTTTTAAAAGCTTAAAAAAAAAAAAGAATAAGAAGAAATGGTAAATTGATTAAATGGCAAAAATGCAGATAAATCCAAATTTCTCTCTCTGTGTGTTTTCCTCCCTCTATCTGAACTTTTGGGCACATACACAAACTTACACTGATGATACTGTGAAAGTGTTGCACTCAATATGCCAGCAAATTTGGAAAATTCAGCAGTGGCCACAGGACTGGAAAAGGTCAGCTTTCACTCCAGTCCCAAAGAAAGGCAATGCCAAAGAATGTTCAAACTACTGCACAATTGCACTCATCTCACATGCTAGTAAACTAATGCTCAAAATTCACCAAGCCAGGCTTCAACGGTACGTGAACTGTGAACCTCCAAATGTTCAAGCTGGATTTAGAAAAGGAAGAGGAACCAGAGATCAAGTTGTCAACATCTGTTGGATCATCAAAAAAGCAAGAGAGTTCCAGAAAAACTTCTATTTCTGGTTTATTGACTATGCCAAAGCCTTTGTGTGTGGATCACAACAAACTGTGGAAAATTCTGAAAGAGGTGGGAATACCTGACCACCCGATCTGCCTCTTGAGAAACCTGTATGCAGGTCAGGAAGCAACAGTTAGAACTGGACATGGAACAACAGACTGGTTCCAAATCAGGAAAGGAGTATGTCAAGGCTGTATATTGTCATCCTGATTATTTAACTTATATGCAGAGTACATCATGAGAAACGCTGGGCTGGAAGAAGCACAAGCTGGAATCAAGATTGCCAGCAGAAATATCAATAACCTCAGATATGCAGATGGCACCACCTTTATGGCAGAAAGTGAAGAGGAACTAAAAAGCCTCTTGATGAAAGTGAAAGAAGAGAGTGAAAAAGTTGGCTTAAAGCTCAACATTCAGAAAACGAAGATCATGGCATCCAGTCCATCACTCCATGGCAAATAGATGGGGAAACAGTGGAAATAGTGGCAGACTTTATATTTTGGGGCTTCCAAATCACTGCAGATGGTGAGTGCAGCCATGAAATTAAAAGACGCTTACTCCTTGGAAGGAAAGTTATGATCAACATAGACAGCATGTTAAAAAGTAGAGACATTACTTTGCTAACAAAGGTCTGTCTAGTCAAGGCTATGGTTTTTCTAGTGGTCATGTATGGATGTGAGAGTTGGACTATAAAGAAAACCGAGCACTGAGGAATTGATGCTTTTGAACTGTGGTGTTGGAGAAGACTCTTGAGAGTCCCTTGGACTGCAAGGAGATCCAACCAGTCCATCCTAAAGATCAGTCCTGCATGTTCACTGGGAGGACTGATGTTGAAGCTGAAACTCCAATAATTTCGCCACCTGATGTGAAGAACTGACTCCTTGGAAAACACCCTGATGCTGGGAAAGATTGAAGGCGAGAAGAGAAGGGGATGACAGAGGGTGAGATGGCTGGATGGCATCACCGACTCAATGGACATGCATTTGGGTAAACTCCGGGAGTTGATGATGGACAGAGAGGCCTGGCATGCTGCACTCCATGGGGTCAGAAAGAGTCAGACATGACTGAGTGATGAATGGAACTGAACAAACTTACACATGCATACACACACATACTTAGTTATATAATATGTATGTATACTGTCAAGAAATACATGAAGTATCTACATTCCAGGGTTAGTTAAGAAAAGACAGACATAAAATATCAATATAGTCCAGAGTTCTCTTTCTGTTTCAGAAAGAGTTGGGGGGGTTAAGATTATTTTACTGTTAACACTTTGTTAAGCTAAAATTATACAGTAAAAATTTAAGGGAAGTCATTAAAGAATATCAACAAATTGTTTAAATTTACTTCCAACGGGGGAAAGATGGAATAAAGGGAACACAATCCAAATGAACACACACATGTGCAAACTCAATTTTTAAAAATAAGAAATCTGGGGGAAAGGAGGACTATGAGAAATCAAGAAGTAATATGGCAGAAATAAGTACAAATTTATCATGAATGAAAGCAATAATTTATTAATGGTTTAAATTTACCGCAGAAAATAAATGAGATTACCAGATTTAATTAATAAACAAAATCCCCAGCAACATACCATTTTCATAAGACAGACCTGAAGGATAATCACACAGGAAGTTGAAAATAAAGGAATGGAAAGAGACACAGAAGGACAATCCTAGTTAGAAGAAAGTTAATGTAGTATGTTAATATCAGAGAAATAAACTTTAGTTGAAAAGCACTGCCAGAGACAGTGATTAATTTGTAATGATAAAATATCAAAGTCACCAAGAATTATATGAATTATTCTTTCATATTCAGCTGGTGACAGTGGAGATTTGAATAACCACACTGCATTTGCTTAAAAACCCAAATACATTTGGCAGTGTTTTTTTTTTACAATAATAGGAGTATGTTTAATTAGATTTACATATTTATACATTCTGATATCATATAAAATGGAATATCATGCAGCTTTTAAAATAACATTTTAACAGAACTTTTTTATTTATTTATTTATTTTTAAATTTTATGTTCGATACAGGATACAGGATGCTTGGGGCTGGTGCATGGGGATGATCCAGAGAGATGATATGGGGTGGGAGGTGGGAGGGGGATTCAGGATTGGGAGCTTGTATACACCCATGGTGGATTCATGTCAATGTATGGCAAAACCAATACAGTATTGTAAAGTAAAATAAAGTAAAAATAAAATTGGCAGTATTTTTGAAGTCAAATACTCACACATCCCATGGCACAGAAAATCTGTTTGTACATATATATTACAGAGAAACTAGTAATACTTGTGTACCAGGAGATTTGTATAAAAATATTCCTCAAACCCTGATTAGAATAACAGAAAACTGGAAACAATTCAAATGCCTAATGACCAGAAAAGAAAAAATAAATTGTGGTATAGTAACACAATGGACTTTTGCAGAGCTTTGAAAATGAATGAACAATAGCTGTATTCAACAACATGGGTAAAATCCTAGTATAACGTTGAGGAGGAAAAAGCAAGTATGAGAAGACAACACATAGTAATGACATGTTTATAAAATATTTTAGGAAGAAATACTATGCAATCATCCATATATACCTATGAAAGTGAAATTGAAGTCGCTCAGTCGTGTCCAACTCTTTGCGACCCCGTGGACTATAGCCTACCAGGCTCCTCCGTCCATGGGATTCTCCAGGCAAGAGTACTGGAGTGGGTTGCCATTTCCTTCTCCAGGGGATCTTCCCAACCCAGGGACTGAACCCGGGTCTCCCACATTGGAGGCAGACACTTTAACCTCTGAGCCACCAGGGAAGCCCAATATATACCTATACAAGTCTTCAAATAAAAAGCAAGAAAGTTTTGGGATTCTGTTTGCTCTGGATAGGGAAACACATGGACAGTTCTAAGCAGGGTCAGAGGGTGCCCCAAGTGATGAAGTTCCTGTAGAATCCATGCTGCCACACAGTAGCCCTAGAACTCAGCTACTGGCAGTGGTGAAGTTTTCAGAACCTCTGGTAGGTTTGTGGATAGTATTGTTTCATATTATTAATGTATTTTAACACAAAGAGGGGTATGCCAAATCTGAAAGTGAGTCATAAATCAAGAGTTATAATTAACTCTGGATGGTAACTGAGGTTCAGTACACACACACACACTGGACCAGTTATTCATACCAAAGCACTGATTTCTTCAGTTAATCATGCTCCATCTGACTGAGTCTACGTCTGCCCCTCACTCCTTCCAGTCTCCTGCTTACTCTGCTCCAGTCACCCTAGCTTCCCTGCAGAAAATCAAACAAGCCCAGCTCTCCCCTGTATCAGGCCCTTTGCACATGCTATGGTTCACGACCAGACATACTCAACCTGTAGCTTTTGGCAGGCTTACCGATACGTATCCCTGGGGTCTCAGAATCACTGCTCCCTTTCAGGGAGATTATCATTGACACCCAGACCAGAGCAAGTTTCCTCTGGAAGTTCTGTTTCTTTTCCTCCATTGTACATCACACAATTTGAAATTTCATGTCTATTTGTTTGCATGTTTTTCTTCTCTCCTGACTGGACTATAGGCTACTCAAGAATCAGGACCATGTGTGCTTAAAGTCACTGCTGCAGCCCCATTGCCCAGCACAAGGTCTGACCCATGTTCAGACGAGCAGGAACAATGTTGAACAAGTATTTTGGAAAACCTAGAACAAAAGGATCAGCTATCATCTCCAATCATGACAATGTATTCCTCTTCCTTGTGCGTATCATTCATCTACTTCTTGTGATGCATCAAGAACCCCCAAAATAGTGTTACATGGTCATTTTGATAGCATGCATTTCTTCTCTGAGTTCAGAGAACTTAGTGGGTCAAAAATAGTCCTCTTTTAGAGTATGTTATATGTTGCATTAAGCCATTAAAGATGACTGCTTCTATTTTCAGGTCTAAAATGATTTTACTAGCACTAGGGGCTGACTGTTCCACACATCAGTCTCCTACCTGTGAGTACAGAATCACTTCAAATGACAGGGAAGAGAAAGTATGGATTTTCTTCCACTCTCTTTTAGGTGGCAGTGACTTACCGAAATAGCCTTGATGCAATCCATGTGTGAGGTTTTCTTCACACAGGAGACAGAAGGACCATTCTCAAAGATACGAAGCATATTTTCACGAAAACTGGCACACTTATTGGCCTCATGAGTTGAAATGGTGCACCATCTCACAGTTCTCTCGGGGTCCGCCAGACACAGCCCTAGGGGAGAGAGGCCACAAGTCCCTGTGTCAGTGGGAAGGACAGAAGCAGCCTCTGGAGGGTCATGGAGGCCACTTCCTCTCCATTCTCTGCTGTTCACCCCACTCCTGTCCATGAACAACAAGGGCAGAGTTTCCACTGCTTTCTGAGTCTGGGGACAGGTATTCAAATGGCCTCTTAGTTTCCCACAGACCAGCATGTGCTCATCAGAGGGACGCTGGCTTGATTGTTAGCTCTCAATTGGCGACAACAACCTGTTCCTCTGTGTTCTCTGAGCCTCCTTCGTTCACCTCATGACGTGTGGCCTGCCACGGAATACAAACTTCCACATCCATGGGGGATTTTTAGTTATATCAAGCTGTAACTTCCACATCCATGGGGGATTTTTAGTTACATCAAGCTGTTGGTTCAATGCTATAACTCTGGGAAGCCAGCAGGGTAGGAATTACATTTTCTCCTAATTAGTATCTTTCAGAGAGTGATGCTTTACCCAAGGTTACCTAGCCTCTTAATAGCTGAGTGGTCTAGAAATCAGGTCTCCAGACTTTGGTCTCTGCCCAGGTGACAAAAAAAGATAACATTCTGAGTTATTTTCCATCTGCTTGGCCAGAAGAAAGGGGTAAATGATTGATGAGATGCTCATCTATCATCCTCTGTTCTAGAAAAAACTAGAAACTCCACATAGTCAATGTTTCTCTGTTTCCAATGACCCCTCCTTCAATTTCCACAAGCAAGCCTTTGGACTGTCATTAGGAGAAGCTAAAGCCAGCCTTGTCTGTGAAAATCAACCCCAATGGTTGCAGATGTGTTGTCCCCATGATATGAGCATTTGGCACTCTCCCCAAAGCCCTCTGTCATCTCCACTCTTTGGACTAACAGCACAGGGCTGACTCAAAGCTGATAAATATCTATGATGCACAAAGCAGGAGATGGGGAGGGAATGGTTCTCCAGGAGAGAAAAAGAGGGGACAACAGGAAATTTACTCCTCCAATCACCCTTAACCCCATCTCCACCTGTGGGGTATCGAACCAGGCAACAAGGGGTCAGTGGCAGACTTCCCCAAAACCACTCCTCCAGACCCTCACCAAACCACCCCTCCTGAGGCCCCAAAGACAGACGTTTGTCCTCAGTCATGCATTTACCTTCCACAGCCTTGTGAGATCCTCTGAGGTTGGGAGGGGGAAGGGTAAAGGTAAGTAAGGTGGGTGGAGTCTCAAGGGCCAACTTTTTCAAGAGAATCAAGTAACTTAACACAGAAGGCTCCAAAGGTAAGATAAAAGCACCACGAGTGGCTAGCAGAAGTTAGAGGACAAAGGGGGCCCAACAGCGACAGGCAGATCTGTGCAGCAAGGTGCCCTCCACCAGTGCCTGGATCTGTGGCCTTACTTACTTCCATGGGACCTTCCCAGGCCAGGCGGCACCACCCTTCAAAGCTTGGCTTCAAATCCCATGCTCAGAACCCTTCAACAGACCTGTCTCATTAGTGCGGCACGGTCAGCACCAAGGGCACTCATGGGACATCGGACTGTCAGTGGAGGTGGGACCAGCTGTGGGAAGGCCTTGATGGCCATCCTAAGCAGTTTGGACTTATTTGAGGCCGCAACAAAGGGATTTGATAAACCGGCACGGGAGCGCTCTAATTTCCTGTATTCCGCTACCACAAGATTTACTGGATACGAGGGGAAACCAAGGAGAGAGTGAAAATGTGGCAGAGGCATCAGCAGGACCAGAAGGGGCGCGCAGGCGCAGAGCTGTCCCCGAGGCAGTGCTGAAGCAGGTGCAAGGCTGCGGCGGGGAGAAGCGAAGGAAAGGGCCCAGGCTTCCAGCTCCAGCGCGGAGCCCAGGGAGGGTGCAGAGGGCTCCGAAATGCAGGGGGCGGCAGGGCCGGCGACGTTGAGGGCCTTCCCAGCGGGCACACTCACCCAGAACCGCGCAGGTTAACAGAGCGCGGACAGCGGGCCTCATCCTCCCCGGTCTGTAACGTGGAGTGCAGAGCACAGACCGACCGGCTTCTGCGTCGCCTCTCTGCTCCCCGCGCCCCTATATCTCCCGCGGGGCTGGCCGAGCACAATCCTTGACCCCTTGTGTTTGCGCAGCCCGCTTGCCCAATCTCCCTTTAGCCCTCCCCCTTCATTCCTCGCCGAGGCTGATCACCTCATTTCCTGACCTCTGGAACAGACCCGTGGGTGGAATCCAACAAAAAAGTGCTGATTGGAAGGGAATGAAAGAAAAATCAACCCGTTGTTAATCTGTGCTTGCTCTGTACCAGGAGCAGAGCCGCAGCAGGCTGGTGTGGGGGGTGGCTCTGCTTCTGAATCCTGGGGAGCCAGAGCTGGTCCTGAATCAACCTCTGTGCTCATTCCATAAAAGAGGGAAGCCGACTGCCCCAAAAACAGACTAGAATAGGAGGAAGACAAGCAAAGACCTTCCTGGGAGAGTGTGTGAGAAGAATAAGCTGATCACAAGTCAAAGACAACAGGCTCATCCCTTTTCACTTGTTTCCAGGTGTATCCAGAAACCCTGCTCCTGTTTGGGCCCTTAAACCCCAAGGACGAGTTTTCATCCCTGTGTACCCTCCTGAGCACAGGATCCTAGACAGGTAACCTTCCTTCCCTTCATGCAGACTGCTGAGCACCTTGACTAGGGACAGAGTCACAGGGGAGACAACGTCTCTCCCACAAGAAGCTGTCCAGGCGCGTGGTTGAGACTCTGTGACACTCAGGACAAGAGACTCATGAACACAAAGAAAGGGACCCAGGAGAGGATGTGGCCTGATCTCAATGCCCTGTTTCATCCCCAGCTCCCTCCGAAAAAGTGGTCTCCAAACCATTTTGATCACCCATCCTTATCAGGAAAAAGAGTGAAGCTGTACATTCCATATATATACTTAAAACTAACATCATGTTTATTTCAATCATGAAAGGAATAGAAAAAATTTAAACTATGGGAAAGATGAAACATTCATTTAAAAATGTCTATTTGCCTTATATACAATGAAAAATATCTCAAAGCAAAATATACACTTAGGGGGAGAGCAAGGTTCCTGATATTAGTTGTAAATCCATATTCCAGGGGGTCATCAAGATAATTGTAGGGTTTTCTTAAGAAAGCTACTTATCCAACTTGATCAGATGGTAATTGTTATTGATTTTATTTACACTAACTTACACCAGGCTTAGAAGATATGTCAGTAGTGCCATTTTAACTCACTTATGTTTTTGGTTTCCGAATCATCTTCTACTTCTAGTTTCTCTGCGGAAATCTTTCTAAGGCACTTGTGCATCTTGTGAGATCTGATGAGTTAAATCATATTACTTCATCTGTACATCCATTTTACTGGGCATATGCAAACCACAAAATGTGGAGTCACAAAAGTCAAAAGTAAAGAACAGGTCAGGGAATCACAACCTTCCAGCATTCCCGTCCCCACCTCACTCTTTGTGAGACTTTTCACTTCTTTCCTCAGGACACCTCAAAGGCGCTCAATGCTGTGCCTCTGTCTGGCCTGCACTCCAGATGGGAGCTAGTGCTAATCCTCATGTGAAGCAGGAGTGAATATTAACTTCTTTATCTTTTGCAGGAGGTATAAATATTACCTAAAGCTAAGATGAGTTCCCCACACCCCAGTAGATTATCTGATGTGCAAGGGGTTACACACACCCCAGTACAGAGAGCATTGCATTATCAGGAACTTTCTGTTTATAGCGGGGACCGAAGACAAGCCCAGCTCTCCAAATCCCTGCTGCTCTTCTTCTGCCCCTGCCCTCAGGGTGGGAGGGCCTCTGCTCCAGCCTTGGGAAAGCCAGCATCTTACCAGGAGGGGTGTGTTCCTGCTGCCCCCTGCATCAGGCATTAGGGGGTGGTCTGGCTTCATGCGGACACCTTGAGGTACAGAGAGAAAGATGGAGGGAGAGAGTCAAGGGCAGGGGTGGCTGAGTGAGACTCTGCAAATCAGGGTGCCCCTCTCAGCTCATGCCTTCTACAGGTCCTGCAGTGAGCTTGCAGAGTCTGCCCAGAAGCAGAAAGGAGAGTTGTCAAATGTTGAGCTGCTTCACAAACTCAGGGGAGCTCGGTAGAGGACAGACGGACCATGATCCTCCCCTCAGGCCTCTTCTACACTTACAAGTGAGCCTTTCCTGAGTCAGTTCCTCCAGGAACAGCCCCACCGCCTAGCCTGAGCCCCTCAGAGGGAGCTCTCTGGCCAGGCAGAGTTCTCTTCAGGCCAGCCAAGCCCATGCCTTGCCTCAGTGGAGCCCTCAGAATCTGAGCCTCAGACATTCAGGCCTATGGAATCTGAAGAAGGGCCAGATAAGACACAGAGAACAGGATCACATGTCCTTTTCTCACGTGGGCCTCGGTTCTTGCTCAAGAGGACAGGATAGAGGCCTGTGTCTGTCACTTCTGGGAGGCAAGGGGTGAAGCTGCCTATGGTGGTCCATGTGTGTGTGACCCTGGTGGTATGGCCGTGCCCACATCTATAATGTGTAAGGGGGTGTGTGGAGGTGAGAGGTGAAAGAGTCAGTGTTTTGTGTCCTTGGTGGCCCATGACACTTGTCCCTGTCTCATGACAATTGTCCCTGTCCCATGACACTTGCTTTCCCTTCTGGTGTTTAATTCTTTACTAGAGACACTCTGGCTTCACGAAACTCATCATCCCTCTTTTACAGTTTGATGATGACTAACACTTGCTGAGAGATTCACTGGGCCCTCACCCTAGCCCTGTAAGATAGGTGCATTAGATTCGCCATTTTAGAGATGAGATGAAGACACTGAGGTCCTGAGGGGTTAATAACTTGTTCAAGGTCAGCTGGCGAGCCAGGTGCAAAATCAGGCTGTCTGGTTCCAGAGTGTGTGAAACCATCCACCAGGGACACTGCCTCTGCCACCAAACAGGGACAAACATAGAGGCCAAGAGGTTTGTTTGGGGTGACTCTGAGAGAGAGACAGATCTAGAACCTCCAGCCCTGCCATTTCTCCACAGACACATTTTCTACTGCAGAAGAGCTTGTCTCTGGGAGAAATCTGAGTGCCCCAATTGCAGCATCTCAGGCACACATTGGCTTATCATGTTCAGATGAAAGGAAAGAATCATATTTTCAACTGTTCCACATTCCAGGCACTGTCCTGAGGCAAGACATTATGATCTTGACCAGCTGCCTAAGGAGATAAGATTTGAAATCGAAATTGAAGTCACTTAGTCGTGTCCAACACTTTGCAACCCCATGGACTATAGCCTGCCAGGATCCTCTGCCCATGGGATTTTCCAGGCAAGAACATTGGAGTGGGTTGTCATTTAGCTGTGGACATCATAGTAAAATGAAATTCCTCATTTACAGAGCTCTGGGACCTGAACTCAAATCTCCTAAGTCCCAGCCTTCTCTACATCACAGCTGCCTTCTTGATGTTGATCTTCTCTCCTTTTTTAAAAAATATTGATCCTCTCTTTTTTATAGTGACCTTCTGTCCTTTTTTCCTATGTTGATCTTCTCTTCATTTGTCCAGAAAAGGTGAGGAGAAAGAGAGAAAGGAAGGGAGGAAGGAAAGGGGGAAGGGAGGAAGAAGAGAGAGAGAGAGCTTCCAGTTACAGATGAATCTAAGTCTTGATCCGAATCTTCCACCATAAGCTGAACAAAAGTCTTAAATTTCAACAAGCCTTCTTGTTGAAAGAGCTGAACTTGTGTGTACGTGCAGGGAGGTTAGGTAGCTGACCTAAAGGAGATGGCATGAAGGCATTAGTCCTCTGAGCCAATATTTGTTTCCAAATGTTGCCTCATTTACAACATAAGTATTTACATAAGCAGAGCAAACAAAGAGCCTCTGTCTGTTTAAACCCGTTACTCCTCCCCCTCCCCTCACAGCTCTCTGCCCAACACCATTGAAAGACTTGCCTCTGGGTCATTGGGAAGATGGGATCAGGCAGCCTGAGAACTATGCTCAGAGCCTCATTATCCCACAGATCTGCCAGCTCAGAGATGTGTGTCATGACAGTCGGTAAACAAGAGCAGAGTGTCTTTAGGAAAATGTCAGATAATTTGAAATGCCATACACCATCACTTCCATCTCTCTCTCATTTCTACTCCGCAGAAGTCCATGAACAATGAATGATTCTTAGGTTTTCTATTCTTTCCCCAGGGAAACCCATAAAAATATCCTTTTCAAGAAGAATAGTCCGGGGCCAGATAGCTTCATGGATGAATTCTACCAAACATTGAAGAAGAATTCTTACCACACTTTTCCATATAATAGAAAAAGAAGGAATACTCCTTGACTAAGTTTTTGAGGCCAATGTGTGTGTATATGTTAAGTTGCTCAGTTGTGTCCAGCTGTTTACTCACCAGGCTCCTCTGTCCATGGGATTTTCCAGACAAGAGGACTGGAGTGTGTTGCCATTTTCTCCTCCAGGGGATCTTCCTGACCCAGGGATCAATCTCTTGTCTCCTGTGTCTCCTGCATTGCAGGCAAATTCTTTATCACTGAAGGAAGTCCCCTTTCACCAGCGAAGTCCCCTTTGAGGCAAGTATGGCAAAAAGAAAAAACCATCAAAGATGTCATAAGAAAGATTAAAAAGTTCTTTTTATGAACATAGATGCAAAAATCCTAAGGAAAATATTAGCAGATTGAATTCAGCAACATCTAAAACAGTGAGGTTGCTCAGTCGTGTCCAACTCTTTGCAACCCCATGGACTATAGCTTACAAGGTTCCTCTGTCCTTGGGATTTTCCAGGCAAGAATACTGGAATGGGTTTCCATTTGCTTCTCCAGGAGATCTTCCCAACCAGGGATTGAACCCAGGTCTCCCGCATTGTAGGCAGATGCTTTACTGTCTGAGCCACCAGCGAAAAAGGGATACTAAATCATTGCCAAGTTGAGTTTATTCCAGGAATGCAGTTGTCTTAAAAAAAAAAAATCAATCAGTGTAACTGATCACAATAACAGCATAAAGAAGAAAAATTGTATGATCATCAGTAGGTAGAGGAACAACATTTGGTAAAATCCAACAACCACTCATTTTAAAACCCTCTTAGCAAATTTTTCTAGGAAATATGCTTAATCTGATAGAGTATGTATGTGTGTGTGTGAAATATGAATAAAAGAAATATATTAAAAAATATAAGAAACTTATATATGAAATTATCATATTCAGTGGTGAAATGGTACATAAAAACTTTCTCTTTGAGATCAAGAAAAAGATCAGAAGGTCTACTATTATCATTCTATTCAACATTTTTACTTCCAGTCCTACCTGACAGTCTGCTCAGGTATGAAAAAGATATAATATGTAAAAGGATTGAAAAGGAAAAAATAAAACTGTTATTTTCACAAATGAAATGATTGAAAATACATAAAATTCTAAAAAAACTAGATAAATATTAGAAATGTAATTGAGTTAGGCAGTGTTTCTGGATATAAGATAAATATGCAAAATCAATTATATTTCTATATTCAAAAATTTTAAAGAAGTGCTATTTAAAATAGTATAATGAAGCCTACTCTGCTGCTGCTGCTGCTAAGTCACTTCTGTCGTGTTCGACTCTGTGCGACCCCATAGATGGCAGCCCACCAGGCTCCCCCGTCCCTGGGATTCTCCAGGCAAGAACACTGGAGTGGGGTGCCATTTCCTTCTCCAATGCATGAAGGGGAAAAGAGAAAGTGAAGTCGCTCAGTCGTGTCTGACTCTTAGCGACCCCATGGACTGCAGCCCACCAGGCTCCCCCGTCCATGGGATTTTCCAGGCAAGAGGACTGGAGTGGGTGCCATTGCCTTCTCCAGAAGCCTACTCTACCATCTATTAACTCTCTCTGTAAACCTGAGTTTCTTCACGTACAGACAGGGAACGGCGATGAAGAACTACTAACGGCATCACCCTCACAGGGCTACGAAGATGATCGAGCCAAACCAAGCGTTTGCTGAGCCTCGTTTTAGTGATGCAGCCGCATCCCTGTGGCTACATGTAGTGTGATCGCTGCCGAGTTGGGTGTGGCGGGGTCTCTATGGAAACGCAACTTCCATTCACTTCTGTTTCCAGCAGAGTCTGCTTCCAATCTGAGAATTAATTTGCAATATGGTTTCTTCTTACTTTTTAAAAAATTGCATGCTCCTTATTCCCCAAAAGGAACTTGTGATTTAAGCAGCAATTTAGGCATTCAGAGAAACATTGTATTTTCTTGAGCTTCACAAAAGTGGACAACTTTTAAAATACATTTTTTGAAACTTTATCTGCATCATGTTTACACGTGAGACTTTTGAGGCAGTGCAAAGTAATGGCTGAAAACACAGATTGCTCTCTGGAAGGCTTGACTACCATTTACTAAATGTGCATTTCTGACAAGTTACTCTCTCTGGGTCCCAGTTTAAACCTCTGTGAAACAGGGGTAATAAAGTATTTAATTCATATGAAAAAAAAGTATAAGAACTACAAATGTCCAAGAATAAATCTATCAAAAGATGTCTAAAATTTTTACACACCAAACTATAAAATATTGATGAGAAAAATTAAAGAAACTCTGAGTTAATGAAGGGCTATACCCAGAAAATGCAGTGGTGACCCAATATTACAAAGATTTCAGTTCTTCTCAAATTACAATATTTAGGTTCAATGCAGTCCCAATCCAACTCCCAAGAAGTTTTTTTAAATACTTTTTGGTGGGAATTGACAACATAATTCTAAAGTTTATAAAGAAATACACAAAAGACCTTAAAGAGACATTTGGTTGATTGTGTAAGTTGTAGCATTCCAAAATTAGAACAGAATGCATTTGATTTTTCTAAATTTTTCTGCCCATTCTAAGTACTGACATCTGAAATATAATTGTCATGTCTATATAATTCAGGTGTTCATTATCAATAAAATTACCTATGTGCTTTCTATAACTTGATACTGGACTAGTAGTATGAGTGAAAAATATATACAGTCTAGTAAATAAGTATTTGTAAACATACAAATACTAGTTCATATTCTACAAGGTCACAATCACCCTGATACCAAACAGGCAAAGACAACACAAAAAAAGAAAATCACAAGTCAATATCACTGATGAACATAGATGCAAAAATCCTCAACAAAATTTTAGGAAACAGAATTCAACAACACATTAAAAAGCTCACACACCATGATCAAGTGGGATTTATTCCAGGGATGCAAGGATTTTTCAATATATGCAAATCAATCAATGTGATATACCATATTAAACTGAAAGATAAAAATCATATGATCATCTCAATAGATGCAAAAAACCTTCAGCAAAATTCAGCACCCATTTATGATATAAATGCTTCAAAAAGTGGACATAGAAGGAACCTACCTCAACATAGTAAAGGCCATATATGACAAGCCCACATCAAACATTATTCTCAATGGTAAACAATTAAAAGCATTTCCTCTAAGATCAGGAACAAGACAAGAGTGACCACTCTCACACTGTTCTTCTTAGAGAAGAAAAACAAATAAAAGGAATCAAAATTGGAAAAGAAGTAAAACTTTCACTGTTTGCAGGTCATATGATACTATACATAGAAAATGCAAAAGAAACTATCAGAAAATTGAAGTGAAGTTGCTCAGTCATGTCCGACTCTTTGCAACCCCATGGACTGTAGTCTACCAGGCTCCTCTTGTCCATGGGATTTTCCAGGCAATAGTCCTGGAGTGGATTGCCATTTCCTTCTCCAGGGGATCAACCCAGGGATCGAACCTGGGTCTCCCACATTGTAAAGAGACGCTTTACCATTTGAGCCACCAGGGAAGTCCTATCAGAAAATTACTAGAGCTAATCAGTGAGTTCAGTAAAGTCATGGGACACAAGGTCAACACACAGAAATCACTTACATTCCTATATACTAACAATGAAAAATAAGAAAGAGAAATTAAGGAATCAATCCCATTCACCATTGCAACAAAAAGAATAAAATATCTAGGAATAAACTTATCTAGGGAGGCAAAAGAACTGTACACAGAAGACTATAAGACACTTATGAAAGAAATCAAAGATGACATAAGCAGATGGAGAGATATTCCATGTTCCTGGGTAGGAAGAATCAATATTTTGAAAATGATTATACTACCAAATGCAATCTACAGATTCAATGTGATCCCTATCAAATTACTAATGGATTTTTTACAGAACTAGAACAAAAAAAATTCACAATTCAAAAGACCAAAAATAGTTAAAACCCAAAAGACCCTGAACAGTTAAAGGAGTCTTGAGAAAGAACACTGGAGCTGGTGGAATCAACCTTACTGACTTCAGACAATACTACAAAGCTACAGTCATCGAGACAGTATGGTACTGACACACACAAAAAAGAAATATAGACCAAAGGAACAAGACAGAGAGCCCAGAGATAAACCCTTGCACTTTATTTTTGACAAAGCAGGCAAGAATACACAATGGGGCAAAAATAGCCTCTTCAATAAGTGGTGCTGGGAAAACTGGACAGCTACATACAAAAGAATGAAAGTAGAATACTTCCTAATGCCATACACAAAGGTAAACTCAAAATGGAAAATAAAACTCTTAGAGGAAAACAGGCAGAACATTCGATGACATAGATCAAAGTAAGAAAGTCTGTGACCCACCTCCTTCCCACCTCCTATAGTAATGGAAATAAAAACAAAAATTAAACAAGTGTGACCTGATTAAACTCAAAAGCTTTAGCACAGCAAAGAAACTACAAAAAAGTAGTTTGTAGTTTGTCTACAAAGACACCATCAGAATGGGAGAAAATAATAGCAAAGGAAACAACTGACAAAGAATTAATTTCCAAAACATACAAGCAGCTCATACAACTCAATAACAGAAAAACAAACAACCCAATCAAAGAATGGGAAAAAGACTTAAACAGACATTTCTCCAAAGAAGTCATACAGATGGCTAACACTAACAAACAATGAAAAGATGCTCAACATTACTCATTATTTAAAAAATGCAAATCAAAACTACAATGAGATACCACCTCACACCAGTCAGAATGGCCATCATCAAAAAGTCTACAATCAATGTTGCAGAAGATGTGGAAAAAAGGAAACCCTCTTGCATTGCTGGTAGGAATGTAAATTGATACAGTCACTATGGAAGATAGTATGGAGATTCCTTAAAACATTAGGAATAAAAAAACTATGAATAAAACCACCATATGACCTAGCAATCCCACTCCTAGGCATATACCCTGAGGAAACCAAAATTTAAAAAACACATTAACTTATATGCAGAGTACATGATGCGAAATGCCAGGCTGGATGATGTACAAGCTGGAATCAAGATTGCCAGGAGAAATATCAATAACCTCAGATACGCAAATGACACCACCCTAATGGCAGAAGTAAAGAAGAACTTTCTTGATGAAAGTGCAAGAGGAAAGTGAAAAAGTTAGCTTAAAACTCAACATTCAGAAAACTAAGATCATCGCATCTGGTCCCATCACTTCATGGGAAATAGATGGGGAAACAATGAAAACAGTGAGAGACTATTTTTTAAGGCTCCAAAATCACTGCAGATGGTGACTGCAGCCATGAAACTAAAAGACGCTTACTCTTTGGAAGAAAAGCTATGACCAACCTAGACAACATATTAAAAAGCAGAAAGATTACTTTGCTGACAAAGGTCCATCTAGTTGAAGTTATGGTTTTTCCAATAGTCATGTATGGATGTGAGAGCTGGACTATAAAGAAAGCCGAGCACCAAAGAACTGATGCCTTTGAACTGTGATGTTGGAGAAGATTCTTGAGATTCCCTTGGGCTGCAAGGAGATCAAACCAGTCAATCCTAAAGGAAATCAATCCTGAACATTCACTGGAAGGACTGATAGTGAAATTAAAACTCCAATACTTTGGCCACCTGATGAGAAGTGACTCAGTAGAAAAGACCCTGATTCTGGGAAAGATTGAAGGCAGGAAGAGAAGGGGATGACAGAGGATGAGATGGTTGGATGGCATCACCTACTCAATGGACATGAGTTTGAGCAAGCTCCAGGAGTTGGTGAAAGACAGGGAAGCCTGGCCTGCTGCAGTCCATGGGGTCACAAAGAATCAGACATGACTGAGCAAATGAATTGAACTGAACCCCAATGTTCATTTCAGCACTGCTTACAATAGCTAGAACATGAAAGCAACCTAGATGTCCATTGATAGATGACTGGGTAAAGAAGCTGTGGTACATATATACAATGGAATATTGCTCAGTCATAAAAAGGAATGCATTTGAGTCAGTTCTAATGAGGTGGACAAACCTGGAGCCTACTATACAGAGTGAAGTAAGTCAGAAAGAGAAGTATAAATATCATATACTAATGCATATATTGGAATCTAGAAAGATGGTACTGGTGAATTTATTTGCAGGGCAGCAAAGGAGAAACAGACATGGAGAACAGACCTATGGACGTGGGGGAAGGAGAGGAAGGAGAGGATGAGATGTATGGAGAGAGTAACAAGGAAACTTTCAATACCATATATAAAATAGATAGCCAATGGGAATTTGCTGTATGACTCAGGGAACTCAAACAGGGACTCTGTGACAATCCAGAGGGGTGCGATGGAGCGAGAGATGGGAGAGAGGTTTGGAGGGAGGGGATATGGGTGTACCTATGACTGATTCTTGTTGATGTTTGACAGAAATCAACAAAAATCTGTTAAGCAATTATCTTTCAATTAAAAAATAAATGAAGTGGCAAAAGAGAAGCAAATTAAACTCTTTACTAGTTATAGTTTAGGATGTATTTCAGATTCTTCTCCTCTTTCTCCTCCTTCTTTCACATAGACATAGGAAATTTTCAAATATACATAGAAAATGATGTAATAAACTCTCATGCACACCTTACCTGGGACTTCCTTGGTGGCTCAGCAGTAAAGAATCCTCTGGCAATGCAGGAGATGCAGGTTCAATCCCTGGGGCGGAAGGATCCCCTGGAGAAGGAAATGGTAGCCCACTCCAGTATTCTTGCCTGGGAAATCCCATAGACAAAGGAGCCTGGTGGGTTACAGTCTATAGAGTCGCCAAGAGTTGGACATGTCTGAGCGATTAAACAACAACAACCCCTTATCCAACTTCAACAATTGTCAACATTTTGCCAATATTATTTCATCTATCCTCCCACTTCCCACCTTTTTTCTAGAACAGCAGACATTGCGTTATTTCACCCACAAAATGTGTGTCTCTAACAACTAAAGAATTTTTAACATATAACCAAAATGTTTATCACATCTGTCAAAAGATTAATTATTCCATATTATCATCTAGTTCCCAGGGAATATGCCAATTTCCCTGGTTGTCAAAAAAATTTTAAGTTACCTTGTTCAAATTAGAACTTAAAATAAGACCCAGGGGTTGAATTGGTTATATATCTTAAAACTCTTCTACTCTTTTCTTTCACCTTTTATGCTAGCTACTTGAAGAAACGGCATCTTTTGTTCTTTGGTATTTCCAATATTCTGAATTTGGCTTATGTGATTTAACATGTTATTTTGCATTTAACAACATTTTACAGAAAGTCCCTCAATTTGGGTCTGTCTGAAATTGCTTCATGATTTCATTCATGATTTTTGCAGCAACATCACAGAAGTGATGCTGGCTTCTCAGAGTATTGCACTAGAAGGAAGACAATAGTAATATGTCCCATTATCATTTCTGTTAACTTTATTTGCTTGGTTAAGGTGGTGTCTGACAGGTTTCTACACTGTAAATTTTCCTTTGTAATTAATGAGCAGTTTGTGAGGAGATACTTTGAGACTACTTTTCTTCCTCATCAAACTTTCATCCTCCAGTTTTAGTTTCCATTGATGATTCTTGCCTGAATCAATTATTACTATATTCATTGTCAAATAGTGATTTTCTGATTATATCATTCCTTATACATTTATCGACTGACATTCTGAAGTAAACAAGTACTTCTCTTTCTCCATTTACTTGTTTTTATCAGCATGGGCTTAGGGGTTTCTTTTATGTTCAGTGGGTTATAATACATTTCTATCATTCCTTTTACCATTTTTTATTGTGGTTAAGAAACACATACCATAAAATTTATCATCTTGGCCATTTTAAAATGTACAATTCAGTGGTATTAAGTACATCCATACTGCTGTGCAAACTGTCACCACCATTCATCTCTAGAACTCTTCATCCAGCAAAATTAAAACTATACCAAGTAACCAATAATTCCTCATTTTTTCCTACTTCCAGCCCCTAGCAACCACCTCTTTACTTTCTATCTCCATGATTTTGACTACACTAAATACTTCATTTAAGCAGAATCATATAATATTTGCTTTTTGCTTCATCCATGCTGTAGTATATGTCAATACTTTCCTTCTTTTAAGACTAAAAAATATTCCATTGTGTATACATATCATATTTGCTTCTCCATTCATCAAGCAATGGACACTTGGGTTTCTTCCATACTTTAGCTATTGCAAATAATACTTCTATAAACCATGACTGTATAAATATCTCTATGAGACCTTGCTTTTGATTCTTATGGGTATATACTCTGAAGTGAAATTTCTGGATTATATGGTAACCCTATATCAAAAAATTTTAAGAAATTTCCTTACTATTTTCCACAATGGCTGCACTACTTTACATTCCAACCAACAGGGTTTTGATTTATCCACATTCTCACCACTTAAAATATTCTGGTTTGTTGATAGTAGTTTTCCAATGCGTTCAGTTCAGTTTCAGTTCAATCTCTCAGTCATTTCTGACTCTTTGTGACCCCATGGACTGCAGCACGCCAAGCTTCCCTATCCATCACCAATTCCCAGAGCTTACTCAAACTCATGTCCATCACTGTATATTCAATCTATCTGTGTCTTTGGATCAAAGTAAATCCATTCTAGACAATGTATTATTAGATCTTTTTTTCCCCATTCTGCTAATTTCTGTCTTTTTGTTGGAAAGTTTAATCTGTTTTTATTGAAAGTAATTACTGATAAGGAGGGACTTCTGTCACAGTACTACTTGTTTGCTGTAAACCATATAGCTTTTTTTGTTCCTCATTTTCAGCATTACTGTCTTCTCCTGTGTTTAGTTGATTTTTTCAGTAGTGAAATATTTTCATTTCCTTTTCATTTCCTTTTGTGTGTTTCCTATAGCTATTTACCTTGTGGTTACTATAGATTATATAATTTAAACTTATACCACTCTAATTTGAATTTATACAGTCTTAACTTAAGGAAATCCAACTAGTCCATCCTAAAGGAGATCAGTCCTGGGTGTTCATTGGAGGGACTGATGCTGAAGCTGAAACTCCAATACTTTGGCTACCTGATGCGAAGAGCTGATTCATTTGCAAAGACCCTGATGCTGGGAAAGATTGAGGGCAGGAGGAGAAGGGGATGACAGAGGAAGAGATGGTTGGATGGCATCACCGACCCAAGGGACATGGGTTTGGGTGAACTCTGGGAGTTGGTGATGGAGAGGGAGGCCTGGCATGCTGCAGTTCATGGGGTCACAAAGAGTCAGACACGACTGAGCGACTGAACTGAACTGAACTGAAGTAACATGCAAAAACTGCTCCTTTACAGCTCCATTGCCTACTCTTTCAATAGTTTATTTCATAAAATCGCATCTTTATACACTGTGTTTGAAAACATAGACTAACATTTTATTTTGCCTTGCATGTCTGCTAAGTCACTTCAGCTATGTCCGGCTCTGTGTGATGGCCTGAGTGAGGTCTGTCAGGCTCCTCTGTCCGCGGGATTCTCCAGGCAAGAATACTGGAGTAGGTGGTCATGCCCTCCTACAGGGAATCTTGCTGACTTAGGGATCAAACTTGCATCTCCTCAGTCTCCTACACTGGCGGGCAGGTTCTTTACCACTAAAGCCACCTGGCCTCATACATACAGAAAACAAAATAGGGAATTGCACACCGTTGTTACAATAATACTAGCTTCTATAATCACTCTGGATCTTCTTTTAATGTGACCTTTATTTCTGCATAAGGCTTCAAGTTATTGTCTGGTGTCCTTTGATTTCAACCTGCAGGATCACCTTTACTGTATTTTGTAGAACAGATCTAGTGGTAACAATCGTCCCTAGCCTTTGTTTCTTTGGGACTATCTTAATTTCTCCCTCACTTTTGAAAGACAGTTTTGCCAGATACAGGATTCTTGGTTGATTGTGCTTTTCCCTTTAGCACCTTAAATATTTCAGCCCACTGCCTTCTGACCTCCAAAGCTTTTGAGGAGGAATTTGTTAATAACCTTGTCAAAGATTGCTTGTATGTCAAGAACTTCTTCCCTCTTGCTGCATTCAAGGTTATCTTATTGTCTCTGGCTTTTGATACTTTGGTTATGTCTCACTGTGAGTCCTGAGGTCACCCTACTTGGTGTTCCTTGAGATTCTTGGGTTTATAGTCATATCTTTCATCACATCTGGGAGATTTTTGACCATGTTTTCAAATATTCTCTCTGTTCCTTTCTCTTCTCCTCTGGGACTCCCACGAGGTATATGTTATTCTGCATTATGATGACCCACAGTTTCCTTATTCTTCGTTCACTTTTCCTCTATATTTTTTCCTTTGTTCCTCAGACTCAATTTCAGTTCACTGATTCTTCTCCCTTTTCAAATATGCTTTGAATTCTTCTAGTGAATTTTATTTCAGTTATTATACTTTTAACTTCAGAAATTCTAAGTTTCTTTTTAGGTTTTCTATCTCTTTACTGATATTTCCACTTTGTTTATACATCTTCTTTAAAAAAAAAAAAAACTTCCTCAACATCTCCTTTTAGTTCTCTGAACATTTTTAAAGCAGCCATTTTAAAATTTTTGTCTAGTACATCTACCATCAGGTCTTTTTCAGAGACCTTTTTTGTTGATTTTTTTCCCCCTTTGAATGTTTCTTTGTATGTCTTGTGTTTTTGTTGTTGTTGAAAATGAGACATTTGAATTTAACAATATATTAACTCTGGAAATCAGATTCTCCTTCTTCATTGGGGTTTGCAGTTTTGTTTTGTTTTTAAATGGCTGTGTACTATCTCTGTGCCAAGAATCAATCAGAAGTACAAAGTTAAGGTCTTTTCAGGTATTTTTGATCCCACATCTTTCCCTGTGTATGCACAATGACTTCTTAATTTCCTCTGACTATAAAGTTGCTTTTTAAGTCTTAAATGCCTCACTCTCAAAAGGGAGAAAGGGAGAAAAGTGAAAAAGTGTGATAGAAAGATTATTGTTGTTGTTTAGTCTCTAAGCGATGTCCAACATTTTTGTGACCTCATGGCCTATAACCCACTAGGCTCCTCTGTCCATGGCATTTCCCAGGCAAGAATACTGGAGTGGGTTGCCATTTCGTTCTCCAGGGGATTTTCCTAACCCAGAGATTGAATCCAAGTCTCCTGCATTGCTAGTGGATTCTGATTAAAGTGAAAGAGGAGAGCGAAAAAGTTGGCTTAAAGCTCAACATTCAGAAAACGAAGATCATGGCATCTGGTGTCATCACTTCATGGGAAATAGATGGGGAAACAGTGGAAACAGTGTCAGACTGTTTTTTTTGGGCTCCAAAATCACTGCAGATGGTGATTGCAGCCATGAAATTAAAAGATGCTTACTCCTTGGAAGGAAAGTTATGACCAACCTAGATAGCATATTCAAAAGCAGAGACATTACTTTGCTGACTAAGGTCCATCTAGTAAAGGCTATGGTTTTTCCTGTGGTCATGTATGGATATGAGAGTTGGACTGTGAAGAAGGCTGAGCGCCGAAGAATTGATGTGTTTGAACTGTGGTGTTGGAGAAGACTCTTGAGAGTCTCTTGGACTGCAAGGAGATCCAACCAGTCCATTCTGAAGGAGATCAACCCTGGGATTTCTTTGGAAGGAATGATGCTAAAGCTGAAACTCCAGTACTTAGGCCACCTCATGCGAAGAGTTGACTCATTGGAAAAGACTCTGATGTTGGGAGGGATTGGGGGCAGGAGGAGAAGGGGACGACCGAGGATGAGATGGCTGGATGGCATCACTGACTCGATGGACGTGAGTCTGAGTGAACTCCGGGAGATGGTGATGGACAGGGAGGCCTGGTGTGCTGCGATTCATGGGGTCGCAAAGAGTCGGACACGACTGAGCGACTGAACTGAACTGAACTGAAACCACCTGGAAAGCCCAGGTAAAATTATATTGGCCCTTTAAATTCTCTGGAAGTCACTCAGTGAAGGAGGGTCTTGCAACAAAGAGGTAAAGTACAATAACAATGACATCCCTCCTCTGTACCTGCCCCTTCATGTTTATAAACAACTATCAATGACCCTAACATTAGATTCTAAAATCCTTATTGCCCACCTTGATTCCACAAGCTATGCGCAAGCTGCTCCTGGAATACATGCACAGCTGTCTGATGCGGGGCAGTGGGGACGGAGATAGGTAGCCATTGCTAAGAGAAGAACTGAAACTGACCAAAATTAATAACAATTTACCCTTTAAACCTTCCCCTAGAAGTTGGAAGCCTCCAAAAATACTTAAATCAAGCAATTCTACTAGTGCAATTGTTGTTTGAGTAGGAAGACTGATTTTTGGTGTTTTATACTCGCCATCTTCCCAGAACTCTACTCCTCATTTATTTGGACGATCAGATGGTTGTGGACCTTCAAGCTTGCTCCTGTGTATTTTTTACAAGCCTTATAATTTTTCAAGCACTTCACTTTTTGGCAGAATATGACATTCAGCCCTATCTCACACTTTCCCTATACCAGTTCTAGACTCTCTGTTTCAGGAATCTCATTTCTCTAAGAAAGTTTATCATTGTAGTATAGAATGGTATTTAGGAAGCAAAATGTGCGTGCTAGGTATGGGAACTGCTTGGGAGAGAAACTGATAATAGGGTCTTTCAACAGACGTATATAGATATATCTTAGGTATAGATATGGATCTCCATACTAACACACATCTACATTCATTTCTCTCTCTCTCTCTCTCCAACCATGAGTTCACAATTCCTGCAATTCAAGTTGACGCTACCGCAAGTCTTAGTTTTCTCCCTCTGCGTATTTGTAACTCTCTTCTCCTTGACCTAAATATTCGCAATATTTCTAGCCCTTGTTCCCTTCCCCTGTATATTATCAATCTCCTGATCCTCCAACTGCCTCTCTGACCCAGTCTCTCAGGCTTCACTTCCCCCAACACACTCAAGGAAATGAAATGAACGAGAACAAATATTTGTATCTGGAAAAAAACAAAGAACAGAAAGAGAAGAGAAAGAGAAAAGTAGAGAAAAGTAGAAGGAAGAGGAGCCTTTTTACCCTTTTTACCTGTCTCCATAGTTAAAGAGTATTCTCTGAAGGGCAGAATGAAGGGTCATGTGTGGAATGAGGAATAATTGAACAGAGATGGTCAGCGCTTTTCACCATTAAACAAAGCTCTGGACTCTTTCTCCTCAACCCAATCATTCTTCTATAGAGTATTGGGAGAGTCTAGCAGATGTTTCTCCTTGCTTCAAAAGTCAAAGATATCCATTCTGCAAGCAAAAAATCTCCTAAGAAAACCTTTTCCTTATCAGTATAATGTTCAACCTAACCTGGTCAATCTGACCTCTAGGCCAATAGATGCACAGGCCACTGACCCTGGAACTGAGTGGACTCTGGTCATATGCAAAGGGACAAAAGTCCCTGATCAAAGGCAGGCATGCAGGAAAAGTTGGTCTTCTCTGGTGTACTCTTTGCAGAGCACTCAGACAGATTTGGCCAAGATGGGAAAGCAGTTAGAATTTAGGGGCAGGACGCAGTTTAGAGCTCCATGATAGGGCTGATTTCAGGCAAAACTGTGAAACAGGCAGAATCTGTCCCAGGGTGGAACATCTGTCCAGAGGTGACTCTGACAATTGACTTCTCCTAGACCACTCAGTGGGATAATATGGAGGGGAAAGGAAGCCTGGGAAATTCTGAGAGTTCAGTATACAGTGGGACAGAACACCAGGGTATCAAGGAGTCTGGATTTTTAAATAAAGGAAGAATTTCAGATAGAGGAATCTGCTCCCAGAAGTGGAGTTAATTCCCAGATTTGAATTTGGAAATCATCTTCCCAGTGCTAAGTAAGAATGTGGTGGTGATAGCGGTAGGATTAAGTCAACACGAGAAATGATCACAACTGCAAAGTTTGGGACAAGAAGGGAATGAGACCCTGGTTCTCCCCAACTAGTGCGGTTTGATCATTTGCTTCTGCACTTTCACTTCTATTCTACCGAATAGACTTTCAGTTGTTTAGTGAATTAGGCAAGTTAATCTAACTCTCATTGCCTCAGTTCCTTACCTACAAAATGAGAATAATAATATCCACTTTTGTAGGGTTATTATGAGAACTAAATTAGCAATTAAGGTAAATCATCTACTACAGTACCCATCACATTATTTTCCTTATTTTTATTTTTGTCATGACCAATATCTTCCCCTTCAATTTCTGTTTGCACAGTGCAGTGAACCCAGCTCCTCAAGTCACACCACATCAGGGAACCCTGAAAGAATACTGACCACTAAATCCTAGACAATGTATCATAAAGAATATAGCAAACAGATGCTGCAAACCTTTTTCTCTTTATGCTAGTTATGTATGCACACTTTCTGTTCACTTGTCCATTATCAAGGACAGATGTTGGGTATTATGTGCAATCTGTGGAACAAAATGGATATGAAATCGGAGTCAGGGACTCCTGGTTTTGAATCACAGGCCACTTAGAAGAAACATGATGCTGCACAGGTTACTTATCTATTCCTAGCATCTGTTTTCTCCTTAATAATAAAACTATGATTACCTACATTCTTGGGTCATTTTGAAGATTACTTACAGTGCTATTAAGGTACAAGTCCTGCCTGACATGTAGCAGTCACCAATTAATGGCAATGCTATCATTATTACAGAACAATCAGCATAGACAGCTGCTGCTAAGTCGCTTCAGTCGTGTCCGACTCTGTGCGACCCCATAGACGGCAGCCCACCAGGCTCTGCCGTCCCTGGGATTCTCCAGGGAAGAACATTGGAGTGGGTTGCCATTTCCTTTTCCAATGCATGAAAGTGAAAAGTCAAAGTGAAGTCGCTCAGTCGTGTCCGACTCTTTGCAACCCCATGGACTGCGGCCTACCAGGCTCCTCCATCCATGGGATTTTCCAGGCAAGAGTACTGGAGTGGGGTGTCATTGCCTTCTTTGTAACATAGACTAGGTACTAACAATACATTCAGTGAATTAATGAAGTGACTTCACATAATTTCTTTATGGCACCTTTCATTGTTAATGGACTCTTCAGCAAAACATATTCTATAAGACCATCCAGTACAATGATCTCGTTTTATATAGAGAAAAACTGAGGCCCAGCTGGAGGACATAACTGGTAGGGTACCCAGCAAGGCAGACAAAGCCGGAAACCAGAACTTTAGACTCAATATCCTGAGCTATCCCCACCAGCCTGTGACATGCTTTCTTGAAAGTTGTTATTCATAATGTTTTCTAAGTCATTTAGGGATTTCACTTCCCATTCTCTTTCACCAAGAGAAGCCAAGTCCCAAGATCTTCAAAGGGGCCATGAGCAGTGGCTGGTGAAGCTGGGCAAAGTCTGGTGCTCCTGGGGCAAAACAAACAGAGAGCAGGTTTCCTCTACTGCCCTGACAGCAAATGCCATTGTTTGATGTTCCTGCTCTGCATGGAAAGAAGATGGCAAAGTCCACCTTGTTTCTCAGCTGTCCCAAAGTAAACCTCTGATCTTCACAGATTTGTAGAAATTGGTGTCAACTGTTGGTATCTATGGTTGAATTATCTTACTCTTTTAATTGTCATAAATGTTCCACAGATAAATGTTCCTTTGAACTCCCTGATGTTCGAGCTGGTTTTAGAAAAGGCAGAGGAACCAGAGATCAAATTGCCAACATCCGCTGGATCATGGAAAAAGCAAGAGAGTTCCAGAAAAACATCTATTTCTGCTTTATTGACTATGCCAAAGCCTTTGACTGTGTGGATCACAATAAACTGTGGAAAATTCTGAGAGAGAAGGGAATACCAGACCACCTAACCTGCCTCTTGAGAAATCTGTATGCAGGTCAGGAAGCAACAGTTAGAACTAGACATGGAACAACAGACTGGTTCCAAATAGGAAAAGGAGTACGTCAAGGCCGTATATTGTCACCCTGCTTATTTAACTTCTATGCAGAGTACATAATAAGAAACGCTGGACTGGAAGAAACACAAGCTGGAATCAAGATTGCTTGGAGAAATATCAATAACCTCAGATATGCAGATGACACCATCTTTATGGCAGAAAGTGAAGAGGAACTAAAAAGCCTCTTGATGAAAGTGAAAGAGGAGAGTGAAAAAGTTGGCTTAAAGTTCAACATTCAGAAAACAAAGATCATGGCATTTGGTCCCATCACTTCATGGGAAATAGATGGGGAAACAGTAGAAACGGTGTCAGACTTTATCTTTTTGGGCTCCAAAATCACTGCAGATGGTGACTGCAGCCATGAAATTAAAGGACGTTTACTCCTTGGAAGAAAAGTTATGACCAACCTAGATAGTATATTCAAAAGCAGAGACATTACTTTGCCGACTAAGGTCCATCTAGTCAAGGCTATGGTTTTTCCTGTGGTCATGTATGGATGTGAGAGTTGGACTGTGAAGAAGGCTGAGCACCGAAGAATTGATGCTTTTGAACTGTGGTGTTGGAGAAGGCTCTTGAGAGTCCCTTGGACTGCAAGGAGATCCAACCAGTCCATTCTGAAGGAGATCAACCCTGGGATTTCTCTGGAAGAATGATGCTAAAGCTGAAGCTCCAGTACTTTGGCCACCTCATGCAAAGATTTGACTCATTGGAAAAGACTCTGATGCTGGGAGGGATTGGGGGCACAAGGAGAAGGGGACGACTGAGGATGAGATGGCTGGGTGGCATCACGGACTCAATGGACGCGAGTCTGAGGGAACTCCGGGAGATGGTGATGGACAGGGAGACCTGGCGTGCTGCGATTCATGGGGTCGCCAAGAGTCGGACACGACTGAGTGACTGAACTGAACTGAACATAAATATATGCAACTTGTGCAACAAGACTTATTAACCCCATAGGATAGCATCAGCCTGAAAACAGATTAAGTAGCCTTTATCCCTATTAACTCTAAACACCCTAGGGGAAGGTGGTGTGAGGTTGTGGAAGAATCACTGAACTGGAGCTATAAGTATACAAAAATTACACACCAAGGTGTGTGTGTGTGTGTGTGTGTGTGTGTTACTAGGGTGAGAGTCCCAGGACTTTATTAATCCTCAAAAGGGTCCATTAGTACATCAAACATGTTGAAATACTAAACATTAATAATCTGCTCTGGTTTTCTTTCCAAGTGATAAGGTACTTGATAGCTCTTCCCCAATCAGGGAGAGGTCCCTGTTGGACCAGAATCTTCAGGCTTCTGCCTCAGGTCTATTCCACTGAAACCTTTTTCTCTCGGGTGGTTCTCCTGGTGGGGGAAACTGGTGGTAGAAACTCAAGCCAGAGGCCATAGTCACTGTGTAAAGGATAAAAGCCCCAGTGTAAAGGATAATCATGCCTGTGGCTTCCTAGGGATATCTTGCAAGGAGATAACCTAGGACCAGGTGTGAAAATACCTTTCCCAATCAAGAAGGACAAAATGACCTAGAGCCGTCTGGAGCAAGAGACCACTGAGAGTGGAATCAAATTTGTATAAGAAAAGGAAAACAAGGAGGAAGTAAAAAGAAGGTCTAGACCAAAAGTTGACAAAGACATAAAACCAAGAAACCCAAGAAGGCACGGAACTATGTTTTTGAACAATGCACAAAACAACAGAATATGGAGCTCTGTAAAGTAAGAAACGCTTTCTTGAAAATAGCCTTATTCTAAAAGCTCAGGAAAGCAAATTTCACCTAAAACTGAATAACAGAAAGTATCATGGTCAAATACTATATAAAGTTATTACCAAAACTTAAATAAGATGAAAAATGACATATCTACAGACAATAAAGATATTGTCTTTAGCAAGACAGAAAGACGTATCCACAAAATATCTAAAATCTCCAAGCTACACAAAGTATGGAGAGAGCCAGAAACAGTAAAGATGTGGGTAAATATTAAAGATATTTTTCATTTTCTGTTGTTGTTCAGTAGCTAAGTCATGTTAGACTTTTTGCAATGCTATGGACTGCAACATGCGAGGCTTTCCCTGTCCTTCACCATCTCCCGGACGTTGCTCAAACTCATGTCCATCGAGTCGACGACACCATTCCAACAATCTCATCCTCTGTTGTCCCCTTCTCCTCCTGCCTTTTATCTTTCCCAGCATCAGGGCCTTTTCCAATGAGTCCACTCTTCACATTAGTTGGCCAAAGTACTGGAGCTTCAACTTCACTATCAGTCCTTCCAGTGAATATTCAGGACTGATTTCCTTTAGGATTGACTGGTTTGATCTCCTTGCAGTCCAAGGGACTCCCAAGAGTTTTCTCCAACACCACAGTTTGAAAGCATCAATTCTTCAGTGCTCAGCCTTCTTTATGGTCCAACTCTCACACTCATACTTGACTACTGGAAAAATTATAGCTTTGACTATATGGACCTTTGTTGGCAAAGTAATGTCTCTGCTTTTTAATACACTATGTAGGTTTGTCATAGCTTTTCTTCCAAAGAGCAAGCGTCTTTTAATTTCATGGCTGCAGTCACCATCCGCAGAGATTTTAGAGCCCAAGAAAATAAAATCTTTTGCTGTTTCCATTGTTTCCTCATCTATTTGCTGTGATGAGGACTGCATGCCATAATCTTAGTTTTTTGCATGTTGAGTTTTAAGCCTCTTTTACCTTCAAGAGTCTCTTTTAATTCCTCTTTACTTTCTGCAATAAGTGTGGTGTCATCTGCATATCTGAGGTTATTGATATTTCTCCCAGAAATCTTGATTTCAGCTTGTGCTTCATCCAGTTTGGCATTTTGCATGATGTACTCTGCATATAAGTTAAATAAGCAGGGTGACAGTATACAACTTTGATGCACTCCTTTCTGAATTTTGAACCAGTCTAACCATTGTTAGACTGGTTGCTCCATGTCCAGTTCTAACTGTTGCTTCTTGACTTGTGTACAGGTTTCTCAGGAGACAGATAAGGTGGTCTCATATTCCTATTTCTTCAAGAATTTTCAACAGTTTGTCATGATCCACACAGTCAAAGGCTTTAGCATAGTCAATGGAGCAGATATTTTTATGGAATTCTCTTGCTTTTTCTATGATCCAATGGATGTTGGCAATTCCATCTGTGGTTCATCTGCTTTTTCTAAATCCAGCTTGTACATCTGGGAGTTCTCAGTTCACGTACTGTTGATGTCTCGCTTGGAGGATTTTGAGCATTACCTTGCTAGTATGTGAAATGAGTGCTACTGTGCAGTAGTCTGAACGTTCTTTGGCATTGCCCCTCTTTGGGACTGCAATAAAAACTAACCTTTTCCAGTCCTGTGGCCCCTGCTGAGTTTCCCAAATTTGCTGGAATATTAAGTGCAGCACTTTAACATCATCATCTTTTAGGATTTGAAATAGCAGCTAGAGCTATTTCAAATTCATTTTTAAATATCGTAAAAAGGTAACTGACAGCTTGATGTAAAAATATCACTTTTATTATTTTGTATATATTTTATTGTGGAGTTTCTAACATATGTAGGGGTAAAATGTCTGATAATAAAAGCACAAAAAATAAAACAGGGAAGTCAGGGAGGTAGTGCAGCTAGCTTGTGCTGGCTTGCCAAGGCTGACTGTGTATCTCTTCTCATCTCTGACATTACTTTGATAGTTTGAAATCATCTATGGCAAAAGAATGTGCTCTGTGAAACTGGCAAATGATACCAATCTGGGCCCTTTTTACCTTGAACATCTGGTTGTTAAAAGTGTATCCACACTCCACTGGTGAAGGTAGAGCTGCACTGTTGCAGGATCTTACTGGGTTGGCCAAAAATAAGATGTTACAAAAAACCTAAATGAACTTTTTGGCCAACCCAATATGTTATCCACAAAGTGATATAAAGTTATTTGATGCCAGTCTTAAGATAAATATGTATATTACAAACTTTCAAGAAGATATTTAAAATATCTTTTTATTTATAAAGTAATAGTTATTATTATAGAATAACAAAGAAATGAAATAATAATAAACCAATAGAGAATAATAAACTAATAGGGAAGATAAAGTGAAATACTAAAAATTATTCAATTAATCCAATAGAAGGCAGAAAAGAGGAAATAAGGAACAAAGAACAGATGAGACAGAAAACAAATATCAACAATTATGTTATATATAAATGAACTAAACACTTCATTTAAAAGAAAAAAGAATGTCACACTGAATAAAAAAAAAAGCCCTCCTTAATAGAAAGAAACATGGATTAAAAGTAAAAGAATGTAATAAAATAAACCAAGAAGAAACCATCAGAAGAAAGAGTCATATTAATATCCAATTAATAAACTTAAATAGAAAAAGTGTTACTGGTCAGCTAGGGACATCTCATAATAGTAACAGAGTCAATTCATCAAGAAAGCCTAACATCCTAAATGTGTATGTACCTAACAAAACCTCCAAATATATAAAGCAAAATCTGATCAAGCTGGATGGAGAAATGAGAAAATTCATACTTTTTGTTGGAGAGTTTGTCTTCTCTCAGTAGCTAATGCAAAAAGTTGATAGAAAATGAATCAAGGCAAAGGATTTGAATAATAACTTGAACCAACTTGACCAAACTGCTACTTATAATACTATACTACATATTACAGAACTATAAAAAACAATTAAGAATATAGTTTTTAAAAAACAGTATACCTGGAACATAGAAATAAATTACAAAAGCATATCTGGAAAATTGCCAAATATTTGGAAATTAAAAATAGCTTTTAAATAATCAACAGATCAAAGAAGTAATCTTTGAAAAACTAAAAAAAATTTACCTCAGTGATAATGAAAATAAACATATCAAAATTTAGGGATGCAGCTAAAGTAGTGCTTGGATGGAAATTTATAATTTTAAGTACCTGTATTAGAAAAATAAAATGTTCTAAACATTGATCTAAGCCTGCACCTTAAGAATCTAAGAGAAAAAGGAAAAATAAATGAAAAATAAGTAGAAGGAAGGCTAAGAATAAAAAGTGAGATTAAAAAATAGTAGTGAAAATTTATAAAAAATTAATTTTTGAGAAGTTTAAGAATATTGATAAAGCTATAGCTATGGGTCAAGAAAAAAGAGAGGAAATACAAATTACTAGTAGGAAAATGGAAGAAGAGATATCACTAGACATCTCATAAATACTAAAAGAATAAGAAAATATTTTAAACAATTTTATGGCAAAAATAGACAATTTAGATGAAACAAATTCCTCAAAACACAAACTTTGCTGTATATTTTTCACTAGTTCTTTAAAAAATCTAACAGGTTTTTCTTTGCTCTGTTCATTTATTTATTCACTCTTTCATTTATTTATTTTTGGCTGTGTGACTTGTAAGATCTTAGTTCCCCGATCAGGGAGCAAACCCAGGCCCTTGGCAGTGAAAGGGCAGAGTGCTAACCATTAGAGGGCAGGAAATTCTCCTTCAAGCTTTCATTTAAATCCTTAGGCCTGTTTATTACAACTGTTTAAAGGTCATTGACTGAATACCATCATCTCTGTGGTTTCTAGGTGTGTTTCCACTGGTTGATTTTTTGATGACTCTGGGTCACATTTTGAGCTTCTTCACTCATCTAACAATCTTCTCATGCCACATCTAGATATTATACATGCCATCCTGTTGAGATTTTGTTGTATTCCTTTAGTGAATATTGAGGTTTATTTTAGAGGACAGTCAAGTAGGTGACTTGCAGATCTGGTTTATCCCAGTAGGGCTAGAGTCACTCTCAGTAAGGACAGTTATGGAGCAGGCCTTAATCTACAGCTATTTCACCCCAGCTGCCTTCAGTGAAAAGTTTAGGTGTTCAGTGAGGTCTCTTTACACTGGTTGGTAGGACCGTAATTGATTCCTGGTCTTATGGGAGCCCTGGGCATTGTTCAGCTTCTAGATCTCTCACAGTCATTCTCTGCCTAGCCTGACAGACTTCAGTTTCATTTTACACACAGGCAGATTAGTATTTGGCCAAGCATTTCAAGCAGATTCTAGTACGTATCTCTGCTGTATGCCAATCAAGTTCCAGTCACTTTGGCTTCTCCAAACTCCTATCTTTGTTCCTCAACTCAAACGTGATGGGCTCTTGTGGGTTCCTCCTCCCTTTGCTGTCATCTGGAAATTTCCTCTAGGCAAAGACTAAGGTCATCACTGTGCTCACGACTTTTCTTTGCTCTCTTTCAAGGATCATATAGTCCTGCACTATTATTGTCCAATATTAAAAACATTTGTGCAACATATTTTTCCCCAGTTTTTTAGTTGTTTATGGAAGAGGAGCAAATTCTGTACTGGTTACTCTTTCACAGGCAGAAGCAGAGGTCCAAACACCAAACTATACTTCACAGTATATAACTTGAATTCCCATACAATGTTTATTCCACCATAGGCTGGAATCATGGTAATAACAGAAATGGTAAAATCTCTGATAAGAAACTCACTTAAGTAAATGTAAATCACACTTTCAAGAAATTGACTTGAGAAACAATAGTAGGATTAGATTTTTACAGTAATTTTGATATTTTTCAATTAATCAGATCAGGAGTTTAATTCTACCTGAAATTGTGAATTTTAAATACATGAATATACTTTTAAAATGCACAAACTCATTCTCTCTTCTTTATTTTCATTATGTAAGTCCTTGATACTGCACGTACTGATGCTTTCTTTACACACTTATGATCACCACTCAGACTCCTTTCAGACAGATTTATTGCTTAAATTCAATTCATGTTAGTTGACTCTTGGGTAAAATAACCAAAGAATAGACAGGGAAGTTGAGTTAGTCTTGTAGAGGTCTTTAAAATACATATAATTGAATAGATACTAAATTCAGAAGCACAATTCTAGTATAAAGAAATTGTTCTCTTGCCCTCCCCCCAAAAATCTGAGACCATTTCATGAAGTTTTCCGAGAAGACACAGTAATTTTTATTCATTCCAACTTTTGCATCAGTTACAGTATACAATTATAAAGATAAGTGATGTGAACACAGACCCACCATGCAGACAAGTGAGGATGTGACGCCGCTGTGTTTTCAGGCTCTGAGCATCTCTGTGTTTGCCGACTTTGATCAGTTTTTAATTTCCATGGAATGTGCAGGCATCCAGAAGTTCTGTGAGAGGTAACATAAGAGAAAGATCGTCAGGTACTGCCTGTGCTTATTAAACATGATCCTTTTCCTATTTTATAAAAGTAAATGGTAGATAATAAAGATTTCTTTAAAATTTCTCTCTTGTGCCTCTAACTGATGTCAGTGCTATTCTTAAACATCTACATTTTCCTCTCCTGCTCTCCTCATCTTTAACACATGATATGATTTAACAAAAATTCAGGCACACTCCCAATAATTTGATTATTCCAGGTCTAATTTTATTTCTCCAACTTATTTCTTCCTGAGGTAGCTGTGCCATTTCTATAATACACAAAAATAGAGAGAAATGATACACTTAGTGCTTACTTCTATGTATGTATATATGTAGAAATGGCCTACTTAGTGCTAATACTTTGTTTCTATTAAATTGTATAAAGTATTATCTATACGTTTTACTTAAAATCTTTGTGAATTGGTCCTCTGTGAGTGGTATATATATGTCATTTCCAACCTTCTCCCTACACTGAAATGCTAACAACACATTTTCATTCTAGTAGCCAAAGAAAATGGAAAAGGACATGTAAACAAGTTCAGTTTGCAATAGATCTCTAGTTCTACTGAATCCTCTGTCTCCTTCAAACAATTTGGCCTTTTCAGGTAGTATCGTATGCTGTTGTCTAACTGAGTTGTTTCCCTGGTAAGCCTGAATCTTCCTGCAGGGCCAGGAGCCAAGCCCTCTGAATCTTTATGCTCCTGTTAGTACCAGCCCCGGCTTGGCACAAGGTCATCTTTAAGACAAACGTGTTTGCCTTGATGCACATATTACTGCTCCTCGGTGTTTATTCTACTCACCAGAGGATAAGCAATGCCTCACGTTAGCAATAGCCTGAAGATACTCTGGCCCTAAGTATTTTTGGTAAGTTGTTCTGTCCTGAAGGTTAGCCAGACATTCTGTGTCATCACTGAAGAGCAGGTCCTTGGCAGGGGATTTAAACAGCTGAAACATCATGTATTCAAACCCACTTCTTCCGAAGAGCTCCTGGGTCAGACAGACAGACAGAAAGTAAGTGACCGGCAGCCTGGGCCATGTGTTCTGCATCAGAAGCCCCAAGTCTGCTGGACTGCTCGGCTCCAGCCCCTGGCAACCCTGGGACACAGCAACAGCTTCGGAGGCACTGGAACAAAATGGCAAAAAGTTCTCTGGGTTCAAAGCCAGGCCCTAGCTTTTCCTATCGTGTGACTTAAGAAAATTCTTGACTGAGCTCAGTGAACTTCAGTTTGTATGTGTGCATGCTCAGTTGTGTCTGACTCTTTGGGACCCCAGGGACTATAGCCCACCAGGCTCCTCTGTCCAGGGGATTTCCCAGGCAAGAATATTGGAGTGGGTTGCCATTTCCTTCTCCAGGGGACCTTCCCAACCCAGAGATCAAAACCGCATCTCTGTGCCACAGATTGTTTCCCACTGCACCCAGGTGGAAACACTTGAACTTCAATTTACTCATTTGTAAATGGAGGTAATTACATTAGATACTGAGATGATATATGCAAAAAGTGAGAGTGTTAGTCACTCACTCATGTCCAACTCTTTGCAACCCCATGGACGCCTCTGTCCATGGAATTCTCCAGGCAAAAACACTGTAGTGGGTAGCCATTCCCTTCTCCAAGGGATCTTCCTCACCCAGGGATCGAACCTGCGTCCCCTGCACTGCAGCCAGACTCTTCACTATCTGATAAAGAATACAGGGAAGCCCAATGTATGTAAAGCAACTGCTAAATAGAAAGAGCCCCAAGTTCACTGCTCTATTACTATCCCACCAACAACTGGTGGATGTTTTCAACTCTCTGAGTCATCTTTAGATGTTTTCCTGTGACCAGATCCCTTGCTACCTTGCATCTTTTGTTCTCTGAACCTGACCCAGACACTGATCATTTCCATTGCTTCCGTCCCCTCCCCCCCACTTCCTTTGTAGCAGAGGTGGCAGCTCACCCTGGATGGAACCATCCCTTCAAAAGCCCAAGTCCAAGAGCCTCTTGTATTGCCAGCTGCCTCTGGGTCATCACCCTTTAACCAGGATGTGTCGACAGCATATGCTAAGATACAGGTTACTCATTTGGGGCTCCTCCAGGAATAGGGTGCACTAGGGCAAAAGGCAGACGAGGCTTTGGGTTCCTTAAGATCATCTGATTCAGGCAGCCACTATTCCCTAGGGTCAGCCCTTTTTGGCTGCCTATAGAGGTCATGAGTTATTTGAATGTTGGCTCTTCGACTTTCATGAAGCCCAAAACAGTGCTCAGCCTGCCCAGCTTCAAGAAACACAGTGAGATCCTCTTTTGGTCAGGCAGAGTAACCTCTGTTCCACCTTTCCAACATGTAGCTCTAGCCCTGCCTGGTGGGAAGGGCACCTGGGTTGACTCTCTTATTTCCGGGACAGAACAAGCCCAGGAGGTACCATGGCTCTGCTCAGTCTCAGGGAGACACTTAAGATGCCCATGTGTTTGGACTTTTCCAGTCCACTGGGATACCCTAGACAGCCCCAGAGCAAGAAGTGAGCCCAGCCACCAGCCTCCCGCTTTCATCAGAGGCAGGCTCCACTGCCCAGGGAGAAAGAGTGCAACTGGGCTGGCGTGTGTGTGTGCAGCTCTGCAAGTGAGCTGAGCATCCATGTGGGGGATGAGGACTGAATTCCCACACCTGTTGGTTGAAGAGCATTCTGCGGACAAAATCTGCCTTATCTTTCCTCGAGACCACAGCATGACTTGGGACTATGGCCAAGTGGCAGCTCTGAGCCTCAGTCACAGGCTTCCTAGAGCCATCGAGGCACAGCAGCTGGAAGTCCTCGGGTTTTAGATTCTTCGCCCAGGCTTCAGGGTTCTTTCCTGGAGAGAGAGAGGAGGTGGAGGGGTCACAGCTAATGACTTCAGTCAAGGCACCCTTACTGGGGGGTGTGACTGACTACCAGTGTCTGGGAGAATCACAAAGACACAAACAAAACAATAAAGGCTTTACAATAAAACAGAAGAGAAACATTCATAAACTCTTAAATTCATTTGTCAGTCCTGTTAAAGGCAAAGATTTCTTCAACAGACCTGAAAAGTGCTAGTCAAAACAGAGAAGATCGACTGATTAAACTATATTAAAATGAAGAATGTTGATCAAAAGACATCATTAAGAAAGCAGGGAATTCCCTGGTGGTTCAGTGGTTAGGACTCCAGGCTTCCACTGCTGGGCGCAGGTTCAACTCCTGGTGGGGAACTAAGATCCCACAAGACTCAGCATGGTCACAAAAAAAAAAAAAAAAAAAAAAAAGTGAAAGGCAAATATTTTCAAAGAAGGACAAGATATGTGCATTACATATAGCTGACAAAAACTTGTGTCCAGAAAATACAAAGAATGTCTAAAAATCAAGACAGCCAGACGTGCTTCTATGGACTGGGGCCTTTGTGTGTTTGTTGGTTGGGTTCAAGGCCAATGTGATAACGAACCCTGTCCAGTCTGACCAGACGTGAAGAATTTTTTCATTCCCTAAATAAAAAATGTTAGGACCAACATGACTGCCTGGGGAGTGATTTCCCAGGAAGGACTCTGAGTTTTCCTGAGGGAGGAAAGGACAGTGCTGGTCCATACCGTCAGTGTTCTGCAGGACCGTGGGGTGCTTCACAAAGGCCACATCTCCCTTCTCAACCAGGCACCTGCACAGAGAGGGCCAGGTCAGCAAGGAGGACCCACGGCGGCGGCAGAGAGCCGCTCCAAGACGGAATCCCTGGGAGCTCCCACCCCCTCCCCCAGGCAACTGGGCACATCTAACACGGCCCGCTTACTCCACACACCCTGCTCTAATGTCTGCCGTCCCTGGTAACTTCAGAAGAAATGTCATAGAAAAAGAAATCTGCTTATTTTGATTCCGCTGTAGATACCCATTGCTTGCTTCCTTAAACAGTGATTGGTTTCTCCACGGGAGATGCTTATGTTCTCCTATTAACAGGGCTATCCAAAGGTAATTCTCTGGCTGGATCAAAACTCACATCAGAGATTAAAATCAGTGTGGAAGATGTGATTCTGAAGGAGTCTTGTCACACCTCATGTGTCTACGCAGCCTTAACAAAAGTTAATGTGCTTGTATCATGAGATATTTTTCATGCTTAATCTCCTGAAAAATGTTTCTCAGCGTTTGAGGTGCATGCTTTGGGAGAAACGTTGAGCACACTAAAAATAAGTTTTGCGACATTCACTCAGTTGGAAATCGATATTAATTTTTAGGAACACCTTTCCAGTTTTCTCTGTCCCATCATCAGGCCCCTCTATCCTTCACTAAAATCAGTTACTCCCATCAATTTTCCTAAGCAACATTGTCTTATTTCTTTGTCTTAACAACCTCCCCCCAATAATCCCAGTCCTGAACGAGCCTAATCGTCTGTCTCAGGTGTGTCTGCACCTCAGCAGTGAGGTAGATGAGAGCTCTCCGATCCTTAACTTCACCTGGGCATTCTGGCATCCTTTCTCTACTCTAGACCTGTGACTCTCCAAGAGTGTGCTGGACCAGCAGCATCAGCGATGCTGGGAATGGGTTATAAATGCACATTCTTGGGCCCTGGACCCCCTGGCTCAGGAAATCTGGAGTGGGGTTCAGCCCTCTGGGTTTGAATAAGCCCTGTGGAAGTGTGCTCAAGTGAGTATGAGAGACCACTGCCTGAGATAGCTTCCCCACGACTCTTTGTGACCCCATGGACTGCAGCCCACCAGGCTCCCCTGTCCATGGGGATTCTCCAGGCAAGAATACTGGAGTGAGTTACCAGCCCTCTTCCGGGGATCTTCCCAACCCAGGGATCAAACCCAAGTTTCCCGCATTGCAGGCAGATTCTTTACTGTCTGAGCCACCAGGTAAGCCACTCTACAGAGCAGGAACCCCCAAATGTTCTCTCGCTTCCTGTAAGCCTCTGTCTCTCCATACACCCCTCCACAACACTTATACTGCCATGTACTCCGGGTTCGCAGAAGAAATAAACAGATCATCACGTGGGCTTCCTAGCACTCTCCTGCCCTCCAGGAACGAAGGAGGAGTGTAGGCCTTCCTCCAGCTAAAGTCTCCTCCCCAGGGGCTCTGCACCCCACCTTGCCCCACACAGCAGTTATCCTCTTTCCCCTCTATAATCCTCTTCACTGGGTTCTTTCCATCAGCATTTATGCTTCTTTTAAAAAATAAACAAACAGTAAGCCTTGCCTTGACCCTACACTGCCCTTATCAACAGGCCTCTCCCCTAAAGTCATCCAAACACCTACGAGGGTCATAGCACTTACCACCAGCATTCCTGCACATGACTCCCTGACCCTTGCCAGTCATCTTAGGGGACTAACTCACTATTGAATCTGCTACCACCTGGGTCACCAGATCCCATTCATTGTACTTGTTTTACTTGAGGTCCCAAGTCCATCCTTTCTCCAGTGACCTTAATTGTCATCTTTGTTTTAGATTAAACATATGTCTATGTATCTGTCTTGGAAGTCTTTTCTCTTCCACTGATTTGTCAGTCATCACATAAACCAGCCTGTATTGATCACAGTAATAAGTAGTACTGTAATGTGCTTTTTATATCTAAGAACACAAAATTCCCTTTGTGTAACATTGTTTTTTAATTCTTGGCTCTTATTTGGTCTACCAAGTGTTAAAATTTTTCAAGTTCTGACTAGGCCTCCCCATCCCTTTCAATCCACCTGGTCACACTGCAAGCAACTAGGACTTTACAACACAACTTCAGGGCGTGAGTTGTGTGATCAGGAAGATTTCCTCTGAACTGGTCACCCTCATTGTTGAGAATCACCCTCACTGCTGTGTTGAAGCTAGACTGTGGTGGGGGAGGGTGATAGGGCAGACACATGGATTTCTGTTAGGGGTTAAAATCCGGGGAGAGACAATGGTGGTTTAGATCAAGGTGGTATCAGCAGAGATGGGTGATGAGGTCAGTTCTCGTTACCCTTTGCAGGTAGAGCTAACATAATATGATGATATAGGGTCTCAGAGAAAGAGAGTAGACATGGTTAATACGCATCAAGACTTTGACTTTTTCCAAAAGGAAAAACAGAGTCGCCTTTAACTGAGATGGGGAAGACTGCAGGAGGTACTGGTTTGGGTGGGAGTGTGTGAAATTTCAAAAGCTCAGTTTGGGACATTTAAACTTGACCTGGTGACTAGACATCCAAGTGGACATGCCCAGTAGGCAGTTAGACGTATGAGTTTGGAGTTTCATCTGGTGTTTTCAAGAGATGTCTGAAGAGGAACATAAATTTGGGAATTGTCAACATACAACTAGAGGGAGAAGAAGTGGGCATCAGAGGATGAGACGGCTGGATGGCATCATTGATGCAATGAACATGAACTTGGGCAAACTCCAGGAGATGGTGAGGAACAGGGGACCTGGTAAGCTGTAGTCCATGGGGTTGCAAAGAGTTGGACATGACTGGGCGACTGAACAACAACAAGAACTAGATAAAACCATTAAAGTCTGAGCATTAAGAGACAAGACCAAGGCTGGTGCCCCGGGGCTCGCCAATATGTAGAGGTCAGCGAATGAAGCAGAACCAGCAGAGGGGCTGAGACGCAGTGACAGGAGAAGAAGGAGGGAATTCAAGAAAGTGTGGTGTTCTGAAGCCGGAGAAGAAAATGTATCCAAGAGAAGGAAGAGATGGGTGGTGCCAATGATCTGGGCTTTGGATTTATTTGCAACACAGAGGTCCCTGGAGATTTAAAAGGATGATTTCAGAACTTCCTGGTGGTCCACAGGCTAAGACTCCTTGCTCCCAATGCTGAGGCCCAGGTTTGATTCCTGATTACAGAACTAGATCTCACATGCCAGAACCAAGGGTTCACATGCTGCATCTAAGGATCCCACATGCCACAACGAAGACCCCGTGCAGCCAGATAAATAAATATATTTTGTAAAAGTGTAGTTTCAGCTGTGTGGTGGATGGTAGTGAAAGGTTGTTGCTGACCCACGAAAAGACGCCTAGATTCCCACAAAAAGACGCCTGGATTCTTGGCCTCCAGAAGAGAAGAATTCAATCCGGGGCCAGTGATGAGGCTTGATTGCTCAGAGCTTTTGTGCAGTAGAGTTTTATTAAAGTATAAAAGGGATAGAGACAGCTTCTGACATAGATATTAGAAGGGGGCAGAAAGAGACCCCCTTGCTAGTGTTAGCAATGGAGTTATATACCTCTTAATTAGTTATTACAGTGAATCAAAAGAATGTCTCAAGTTTGTGAAAATTTTACCAGACCTACTCTAGTAATTTACATTTTAGGATAACAAGATTAGAAGTTGACAATAGAAAGATCCTCCAGACCCACTCCCATAATATACATTCTAAGATATCAGGATTAGTCAGAGGTTTTCAGGAAGGAGAAACTGTCCTCCAGCCGAGTACACTGTTGTTGTATAATCTCTAGTACAGTTTAAACTGAGTTGTGTAATTGACTAAGACTAGGGAATGCAGAGGGAAAAAAAGTTTGTCCTTTTCTCCTCCTTGAAAATTCCAGATCCCCAATCTTCACTTTGAGAGCCCCAGACCCCTTTCTCCTCCTTGGGGACCCTGAACTTCTTATCAATCTGCCTAAGAATTGACTCTCTGTGGTGGATGGGGGTCAATGCGGGGAGGGAGGGGCGCGGCAGATATGGTGGGAATAATTTTCCCACTTGCCAACAATGAGGAAGAATGTCTTCTGTAGATAATTTAAATACAATAATGAAAACCAACTCCATCGGTTGGGGAGGGAGAGGTGAACAGTTTCTTAAACTAGGTTTTGAAATTGAAAGGAGAAAAACTGAACTAAGCAAGGACATTAGAGTAACCTCCTTCAAGGACTTCTGTTGTAAAGAAGAGAGAAACAGGAGGTTGCTGCAGAGGACAGTGAGATCAAGAGAAGTTTGTCTTATTTCTTTATGTTTAGGATGAGAAAGAAGCAGCATGTTTGTGTGCTGCTGGAAGTAACTCCGTGGATAAAAAGATGTGATGACAGGAGGAAGAGGAGAGGCGTGCTGGGGCAACGCTCTTCAACAGGCTGTGGGGAGGCGATGCCAGCACAGGCTCAGGCTCAGCAGGAGCCGGCCTGCTCGTCCCCCGGAGGAGGAGTGGCAGCGTGCCCACTGGCACGGAGGTTAGCACACACACAGAAATGGCAGTGGCACACTGGCGTTTCTATCTGGGTGACCTCAATTTTCTCAGTTGAAGGAGGAAACAAAAGTGTGATAGATGGAGGAAGAAATGTTGGATGACTGAGGAGAGGAAAGCGCGTGGAATGGTCTTGTAAGACAGTGGGAAGGTAATGGACTAGCGACGGTCTGGCTCATCGGAACCGGGTTCTCGTTACCTTACAGGGAGGCCAGTCAGCTTGGAGACCCTGGCACCAAAGGGGAATGCTGGAGCCAACCCAGGTCGCAGTTCAGCCAGGAGTAGGCAACAGGCATTTGAGGATGTGCACAGGGCAATAATTATCACGGTTGGCTGTAGAACGTATGCTGTGGTCTGGAGGGGTAAAGGCTTATAGCTGGCGGGTGAGAACAGGATCAGTGGATCTCAGGGCAGTAGGAATGCTAGAGACAGGAAGCTGGAAGCAGAGCCAAGGCAGGCAGGAGGCAGTGGGGAGAATGCGATGCCTAGAGCTAAGGCTTCTTTGCATCCCCATCTTCATGATGGAACTCCCGAGGTTCTGGACAGAACTCTAAGTCTCTGTGACGCTATCATAATCATGCCAAATGGGACCATGGACCTTAATACCGATGCACGTCCCAATGGAAGGAAAAGCTCAAATATTTTAGCCTCAGTTTAATGTTTATCATACATTTATGCAGTAGGATCTGTGAAAATATGTAATTTATGTATGGTTTATGAAAGTGACAAAACTTTGGAGAGGGAGGGACAAAGTAGTCTGGCCATGTGATGACTAGAAGCCGTCTTTATAGAGGCTCCCACATTCTCCACGCAACCCAAACTCCACAGCACCCTCAAGGGCCCTCCATACTTAGAATTAACTCTACCTCCTGAGCCAGATCTCCAAGGGCAAAAGAGCCAATGGCTGCAACCCCAGCCTTGCCTCGCCTGGGCTCCCCTCCCAGTGCTCTACTCTGGGGCCTTCGCTGGCCTCAAACACAGCATGATTTGTCTAGCCTTGCCTTTATCCTTGCTGTTCCTTCTTCCTGGACTATTCTTCTCCAGATTTTCTCAAGCCTGATTCCCTTTCAGTATTTAACCCTCAATATCTAACAGCCCCTCCGTGATGCTGAGGCCTTCCCTGACCACTTTTTCTAAGATTATCCCTGAGTCACTGCCATATCACGGCCCTCGGTCCCACGCCCCCATACACACACCCTATAGCACTTACCACAGTCAGGAAGTGATCGGCCTTTATGTGTTGTCTTACTCACCCCACGAGACACAGTGGCCATGTGTCTTGCTGTTGCTCTAACCCACCTACCTAGAACAGTGCCTGCACATACTAGGTGCTCAATAAATATTTATTGAATGAATGGAGGACCCAGGAATATGTGTTTTTAAATGTACTCATCAAACAGGTGTAAAATGCACATATTCAGTGTCCTTCCTGTGATCTCAAACTGGGCTCTGGAAGATCCTGTGACTTGTCCACACTCATATAGAAGGAAAGATCAAAAGCAGAAGCAGGGCTGTGACCTGTGCTTATCATTCTTGCCCCTCTCCAGGTGCCCTGAGTCCATCAGCTCTGCCCGATAGTGCTCCAGGAAGGGACCAGACCTGAGTCCTCAGGGGCCCTGGGAATCTGCATTTCTGTTCTCCAGTCCTGGCCCCTCCTAAATGCAGCACCCAGATGGTGGGGTGCTGAGAGAGGAGAAAGGACAAGAGGTTCACTGGGTTGGTCCCAAAGCAAAAGGCAGTGGGCAAATGCTACTTGCCTGAGTGCCCCACTGGAGCCGTAGTACTGCTCGTGGCTGTTGGGAGCACATACGTGGGCTGGCTTGAAGCTGCCTCTGCACAGAGCGCAGAGGCTGGACTCTGGATCAGACCCAGGGGCACAGCTTTGACTGAAGAATTCATCTACACAGAAGGACACCAGAGGTTAGCTTTCCCTGCTTGTGTTGACAAGAAAGCCTCAGATTTTGTTCCTAAAATTGCCTGAGTGACAGACATAAAGACACATTCAAGTGTTTAGTACCATATGATTAGAAATAAGAACCTATGGAATAGAAAAAGAAAAAAGGTTGCAGCTGGAGCAAAGTAAAGGGGACCTGGCTGAAGCTGGGACAAGGGTCTGTGAGATCACTGAAGTCCTGGCACAGGGCAGCAGGGGGAGGGATGGACACGGATTTAACTGTAGGAGAGTGGACAAAATTGGAAGTTTTGGTTGGTTGACCCTGTTCTGCACACTTTCCAATCTCTACTGCTCTTGTCCATCTTTACAAGGTCTGCAGTTATGACCTGAAGGACAGGAAGGAGCCCAAGGGGCCCAACTGCCCAGCCCTGTGCTGAGCGCCAGGGTACCACTATGATGAAACCACAGAAGTCCTGCCCTCCTGGAGCCCAAGTTCATGGGGTGACAGCCACAACTCAAGTAACTACACCATGAATTAGCACTTCCCCATAAGTGTATTTCCCCATCATGCTCTGGGAAAAAGAATATGGCTCCACAGCTACAAGTAAGGGAGCCTGGTGCAGACCTAGGAGTCAGGGAGAGGTCTCAAGTGGAGGGATGAAGAATGAATAGGAGTTTGCCTAGTGAAGGGCAAAGGAGCAGCATCTGCAAGGGCTAGGGCAAGGGGTGGAGGAGGCGGGGCAAACAGCACAGAGAGCTTAATGGAGGCCCACTGGGCCTGAACCACTCAGTGATCCAGTGAGTGGGAAGGGTCAGGGTCCAGACCACGTGTGACGGTCTACATCTTTGTGTACATTTTGTTTTTTCTTTGTAAAGAAATGGGGAGCCACTGACGGGCTAGATAATGTTGGGCCAAGGGTCTAGCAGGTGAGTCAAGACAGATGTGGGGTGTAGGCAGCAGGCTACTGCTGGAGTCCAGGGGACATGAGGGCAGCTTGGAGTCTCACGACGCAGACGGAGGAGCTAGGTGGAGGGAGGACAGCTGAAATCTCAGGCTGGACGGGTATGAGGAGATGACAGGTTGGTTTCCAGCTGGAGCCAGTGCACAGACTGGGAGCCTCTGGCAAGCTGGGTGGCTCTGGGGCAGGACCAGGCTTGGTAGGGAGAATGCATTCTATTTTGTACAGGTTAAGTTTAATGCACTTTTGAAATACAAGATTAGATAATGTCAAACAAGCAGTTCAATATATGCAGGTTTGGAGATCAAAGAGAAGTCCGTGCTAGGGACAAAACCTGACATTGTCAGCATATTGATCTAGTAACAGTGGCGGCAGCAAACACTGATCTAGCGCTTGCTCTGGGCCTAGCTTTGCACATATAATATTGGTTTAGATGGTCATCTAGGCTGTAGGCATAGATGTGAGCGCTTGGAGGTTGAGTTTAAAGTGGGAAAAAAGTTGCTTTAAGCAACTCAAACATTTATTAACCAGGTTGGGAAAGAGGGACTTTGTAGGGGTAAGAGAAAAGAGAAGCTAGTGTGTTTTCACCAGACAAGGCAATGGCACCCCACTCCAGTACTCTTGCCTGGAAAATCCATGGACGGAGGAGCCTGGTAGGCTGCAGTCCATGGGGTCGCTAAGAGTCGGACACAACTGAGTGACTTCATTTTCACTTTTCACTTTCATGCATTGGAGAAGGAAATGGCAACCCACTCAAGTGTTCATGCCTGGAGAATCCCAGGGATGGGGGAGCCTGGTGGGCAGCCATCTATGGGGTCGCACAGAGTCGGACACGACTGAAGCGACTTAGCAGCAGCAACAGCAGCAGCAGCAGCAGCGGTGTGTTTTCACAAAAGCCAGGAGACTGTGGTTTAAGATGATTCAAAGAAAGGTCATGGAGGAACAGACTGGAGCCCATCCTTCCAACTGAGCAACACAGAGGTCCTGATAGCCTTGACCAGAGTTCTCCCTGTGGAATGAGGCAGGGGAATCACCCACAGCAGGGAGTGCAGGGGTGAATGGCTCAAACCATGATTTTAAGAGGTCTAGCCATAAAGGCAGAAGGAGAAGGTTAGAGGGGACGGTAGGGAGAGGGAGGATTTTTAAAGATGAAAGATGTTGAGTGCGTTTACAGGTTGAGAGAAATTGTTGCATATATCAGAGGAAGAAATGGTAACTGAGGGTGCAGCTCTGGGGAGGGGGTCGAGGCAGGGACCGACACACATGGGTATGAGGACTGGCTGAGCAGATGCAGCCAGCAGGGGCCATGGGCTTTGTTGATGGGGTATTGATGGGAACTGTCCTGATGGCTTCAAGTGTCTCTTGCAGAAGCAGACAAGATCATTTGCTCAGAAAGGGTGGTAGACAGGTGAGAGTGGGATGGCGGTGTATGGACAACTAGGATGTTAGGGTAATTACTGGGAAGTGTGGGGAGTGGAGCAGAGGAACAGTGGGGTGCTCGTGAGCCTACAGTTGTTGGGGGTATGGGTGATGCTGAGGCCAGCGGCTGGAACACCTGCATGAAATAAGTTGCTCTGCCCTGTGACATTCTCCACCTGTGTTCAGCTGCTCAGGTGCAGAGCACCAAGAGAACGGGCGATGGGGTTCCCGCAGGGCTGGGACTTGTCACACGGCTGGGGAAAGAAGGGGAGCAGGAGCCTTTTAGGTATTGGCCAGAGTCTTGCTGAAATGACTAATACAGAAATGTAAGAGAGGTGAAGGGTGAAAATGAAAGCTAAAGCACTTAAAGGGTGAAGCTGAACCGTACTGATGTAACATGTTCAATTAAGAAAGGAGGTTCAGGCCTCTCGTCTTCCGAGATGGCCCACGCTCTGTGGATGTGTGTATCTTCCCAAATAAACCTTTTTCACACTTAAAAAAAGAGAGCAAGTTTAAATGGAAAAACAACACACGCACACTAACACACACATTACACACGCACACCTACACTCCACTCTCATTTTGCCAACAGGCCTCTTCCATGAGCCAGACGAAAGACATAAAGAGTAGTGTATTTCCCTGAGATCTGCTCTTTGGGCCAAACCACTTCCACGGAAGCAAGAGGGGAGGAGTCCTGCTAAGGAGATGTGAAGTTTGCCCACGTGTCTATCCAGCCCCTGTCCACCACCAAAATAATGCCAATCCCTTTCCTCAATTTTTAAAAAAAAAAAAACTCTTTTTCTTATCTTACTGAATTCACTTACAAAATAATGCCAAATGTATTTGGTGAGTGTGCGCATTCAACTTATGCCATTCATTGAACTGAATTTCTCCCCTACACAGGCACAGGCCCATAGGCACACTGCCACTCAGAACACACTTACCAAATTTACATGACCCAGTCTGATTGTATAGGAAACCCATGGGGATGTTCCAGCCAGCAGAAGTGCCAACTGCAGTGTGGCAGGACTTCTTGCCTCGCAGAGAGTTCCAGGTTAGGTCGGCATCTGACTTCTTGACCACTGCCACGACGTAATAACCTTGCAACAGATACCAAGATGCAATTTCAGTACCTCCCAGGCCCTCCCGAAAATTTACTCCAGAGCCACTGCAGCTAACCTTCACCTGTCAGTCTCTCAGGGAGGGAGAACTCGGTGAAGCCACCTGTTTGAGTATTTCTGTTGAGTAGAAGTCCAAAAGAAAGTGCTTTTTAAAGTGAAGTCTCTGATTTTCTAGGTTTATAGTAATACCATTTTCTAATGATGGCAATTTAATCTCTCCCTTTCCTCAATTTTTTTAAAAAAAACCTCTTTTTCTTATCTTACTGAATTCACTTACAAAATAATGCCAAATGTATTTGGTGAGTGTGCGCATTCTTGTCTTGCTCCTGATTTTTATAGGAACACCATTGATATGTGATGTAGTCTATCACAGTTTTGGGTAACAGAATTGTGCTTGTTGAGTAAAACCTAAACTGCAAGGCCGAATTTAGACACTGAAATCATGGGTCATGTGGTTCACCACCCCCACTCCCACCCCTCCCAACATACATACACACACCTTTTCTTGCTGTTGTGGTTCGGATGTCTATATATTCAAGCCTGGAAAAGTTGGAAGTCAACATGGCATTGGAAGACCTCCCTCACCAGTTACTAAACTGTCTCAGACAAGTCACTCAGCATCTAGCATCCTAAATCTCTGGTAAATGAAATGGTAACAGTAATACCCATTTGGGTACTAATACCTATTGAAGGGGATGAAATGTGCTAATACGATCATACTGTACATTTGGAATGGGAAGGGGAGCTTACATGGATAGGTTTCTGGCCATGTTGCTAGCAGCAGAAGCAGTACTAGAGCCACTTTCTCGGTGAAGCAGATTCTCCTGACTACCACACTGGGCTCTATGACACCATTCCAGCAGCCAACACTGTTAAAGTACCTTTTTTTGAGCTGTACCAATTTCACAAAATGGCATCAACTACTGTCATCTAGGGGGTGTGTGTGTGTGTGTGTGGCTTCGGGATTAACTCCTCTCCATCTCTACTCCAATCTAACCTTCCCCATCACCCTGAACTGTCTTCCAAGCATCCTCATTGACCCATATTTGTATATCACTGCAGTTCTTGGAAATTTCAACCACTCGTGAAGCAATTACAATTCTTTAGGACTTTATGTATTTTATAGTCAGAATGACTATATGCTGTTCCTTAGGTTTCCGGATACAGACTCAATTCAGAGAAGACTGTTAGCCAGGAAAGCAGGGAGGAAAGAGGGACAATATATCCCAGATTCTGCTCCCTTCAAAGGGGAGAAGCTGTGGGGTGAGTGGCTTTGCACCCCGAGGCCTCTGCGGAGATGGGTGGTGCAGGGCCTCTGTGACCCCACACTTATGCTGTGATGCTCCAAGCTCCCACACCTCCCCTAGCTCTATCTCATAAGAAATTCCAAACCAAGTAAGCACTTGTTTTCATCTCAAGATCCCCTATCACAATAGTTTTCAAAGTTTAACGCACATCAGAATCATTCTGAGGGCTTGCTAAAACAGAGCAGCAGCTGTATCCTGGAGCTCAGCCTGCCTGTGGTTGGACACAAGAAGGTTCACTTCTAATAAGTTCTCAGGCAACGCCGGTGCTGCTGGTCCAAACACCACATGACATACACAACCACTGCTCTAGCCAATGCCCTAGATTACCGAGGGCACCTCAGAAACAGATCAAGACCGTTTCTGCCCATGAGATGACACAGAGGGTGAAACGTGTCACCTGGCCTCCTATTCTGAAGAGGAGGTTGACTCCCCTGCTATTCAAAGCCAGCCACTAAACGCTAAGGGTTAATTTCCTCTCCCTCCTCCTCTTCTTCATCAGCAGCACCTATGACTGCCCTCTTCCTCCTCTGAGGCCTCCAACGGGCCCCAGAAATGTCGGGAATGGGCTCCTGTCCCTTGCAGAGATGGGTAGCAGCCTGCGACAGGGAGCACTGTGGGGGTCAGGAAGGGCAGCGGGTTTCCAGTCATGGTGCCTTGAACAAGCCGAGGTGCAGCCCCTTGCTGGCTGTGTGGCCCTGGGCCAGTCGTACTGTCCCTGAGCCTCACCTTCCCATCTATGTGATGCACAGAGCGGCCCACATTCCAGAGGCCTGCTGGGCAGGAGCAGTGTAAGCAGGAGCCCTCTGTCCACTGTCACAGGCTCCACAAACAGAAATTACTTCACAGCTCACTACCTGCTCCTTCTCGGTGAACGGTGACAGGGTCATCTCTCTCTCTCTCTCTTTTTTTTTACAAGTCTAGTAACTTTGGTTTATTTGTAAGGCTTTCTTCACCCCTTCTCCCCCACAACAGGCCTTTACCTTTGAGCCCCAGTGTTACTGATTCTGACTCACCTTTCACAGGTGTGTTCACACACTTAGACCCAAGCTGCTCTTTGCCATCTTGAGACACTAAAAACAATTGAGGTACAGGTCATTAATCTCTCACATTACTCAAGTCATGATTTTCTCCCTCTCAACAGTCAAGAACAAAATGAGGAGAAACGCTGACCAAGCAGTTTGTTACTGGCCATCAACAAGCTGAGACCCTGCCACGCCATTTCACCTCCTCTCCCCTGACCTTTGCTATTTGAAATTAGGCTCTATCCCAGAATTAGCTCAACACTTGGGGAGCTACAGAGAAAGGAAATGAAATGTTCATTGAAGGGAGTGAGGCGGAAGCAGAAGCCATAAAAACCTTCACAGAAGCTTTTCACTTTGCTATGTGATTTTAGGCATCCTGACATTCTTCCCTCCAGAGCTCTGGGCTGTGCAAGCAGTCGTTACAGTCTTGCTAGGTTGTAAGGGAAGGGTCCAACCCATGGTTCAGAAAGACTTGTTACAGCCTGCATTCTACCCTGGACACCTCATTCAACCTCCCCAAGCCTCAGTTGTTATGGAGATACCACTGTTTACTTCACCAAGTTGTTTTGTTTTGAATGATAAAGTATGGTTTCTCACTGCCTAGCAACTTAGGGGTTTAACAAATGAACCAGCTTTATTTTTCCTGATAGCTGGATCCCCACCAAGACCATGACCTTGTAGCCCCAATCCTTAATGTTCTAACAGCTGGAGTGAGTTCATTTGGATTGGTACACTTGGCAAAAGGATCTAGGCACCTGTGGCTCTTTCTTCCTTGAAGAGAATGGGGAGAGGATGGTTTTGACCTCCTTATGTGTGACAGAATGTGTTTTCTTCTGTACTAAGCCATGGAGCCAATCAGCCAGTAGAACTGTCCACCTGAACTGGTGGGCGACTCTAACTCAAGGGCAGTGTAACGAGCCCTGTGGCCAGTTCTGTGCCATGGTCTCCAATATCACTCTTCTAGCAATAAAGGTGTTATTTTGATTTCTCTCCAAGTTCCATATGTATCTTAGCTGGTTCTGCCTCTGGGAAAATAGATGTTATCTACTAGTACTGTATGCCCCCCAAACAGCTATTGTTATGGCAACACTGAACTAAATTCTTCTTTGCCTTTCTATGTCCATAGGCCAGAGGAGAGAAAACACAGAGACCCTTGCCTCCACTTACAGTAGTTCTCTGCCAGGACAGGCACCAGGCCACACTTGCCCGCTGTGTAGATGAAGCCTCCATCCAAGCTCATGGCGTCAGCCTCTCCTTTCTGAAGTTAAGAAGTAAAACAGTAGCACAGCAGTGAGGTTGTTATCCTGTCTCACCCTCAGAGGTTTCCATCTCATTGGCTTCACATCATGCATCTTTGTGATAAACCAAATGGCGTATGACCCAAAGCTTCTGCCACATAAACGCAGGGTTTAGAAAACTGGACATGCTGTGGGCCCAGCCCAGATCATGCTCCCTAGACATCTTCGTGCCCGTGGGCCCAGCCCAGATCATGCTCCCTAGACATCTCTGCGCCCTCCATGAGGCCCCATTCTTAGTGTGGGACATGTTCTCACATTTTCTTTGTGACCATTGTCAGACTTAGGGTATTTAATCTGTTCCTATGGGAGACGTTTTTTTCCATATAGCAGAGTTCTATTCTGTTCCTATAATCCCATTAGCACTCTAGTCTAATTAATAATTTATTAACAATTAACTTATGATTTTAATCAATGAACTTTTCCAACAACAAAGCCAAAAATGCACACTTATATTTATAGATAAAGTCATGAAGAAAAAAACATACAGACATAAAAACACTCTTTGCTCTTCCCCTGCTAACTGCTTTTCTAGAAATCTATCTTAAAACAGTAGTGCCTACAGAAGCAAAAGCTTACCTTACAATGTGCTGGGCCCTTTTCTAAACACTATAGTGATTTCCTCATGTACTGACTCATAAAACCCAGTAAGGGAGATACTATAATTCTCCCCCTTTTATACATTTTTTTAACTGAAGCAGAGAGAAGCTAAATAGTTTATCCAATAGATGATTGGATAAGATTTAAACTAAGATTCAAACTCAGGTGGTTTAATTTTCTTAGCCTCTGTTCATAACCATTATGGAATATGTCAGCCTCTGGGACTGACTGTTCCAAAGAACATATCTCTAAATACTTTCTATGTACATTTTTTTCATCCATCAAATGAGTGAAAAAGATCTATTTCATGGGCTTATCATGAGGATTAAATGAGTTAATACAAGTTAAGCGCTCATACACATGCATGACACACAGTAAGTAACTCCAGATATATTCACCATCATTAATATTAAAGAGATACTCAAAAATATTGATGGGCATAAAACAAAAATATCCAATCACATATTATCTATAATAGACAAAGATTCAGCAATAATTCAAATGTAGACATTTAGAAATTGGTTAAATAAATTGAGGCATAAATATTTGCTGATCTATTATGCAGCCATTAAAAACATTTTAAATGAATATTTCATTACCTAAGAAAGCATGCCAATTGTGCTCAAGAATTGAAATAATAACTGTTAACATTTATTGACTGCTTATTACACGCTAGGCAATGTTATAAGCAGTCAAATTCATTTAATCCTTATAACGGACAAAATCAGGAGACAATATAAATTGCAAGACCTTAATATTATGGGTTAGTCCCAGAGAGGTTTACCACAATTATTATCTTTTGAAGAAAAAACTGTAGTGTTTTCTAAGTTTGTCAATTATTCGGTCTTTTATTGATAATTTTTTTTCTAATCTCCAAAATTGAAATGGACAGTTATTAACAAGATAACACCATCACTCAGAAATTATAATGAGTTTTGAGTTGTGAAGTTGTATATTATTTTTCATTTCTCTTCCAGCATGTAATAATTTCATCACGGAAAAAAAAAAAGTTTAAACCTGTCCAGGAAACCAACAAGGTTGATTTGCTGCCACAATCTACACGGGGCCTAGGCAGGACCCCTCAGAGCTCCCTGGGGTCCAGAGTTGAGCTGAAGATATGGGTCCTGGGCTGCTCTGTTTCTGCCCTGCCAGAGCTGAAGGGGGAGGTGGGGCCAGTGGGGTGGGGCTTCAGCGAGTGGGGCTGGGGGAGGCAGCATGTAACAGGCGTGTCTCAGCCTCACAGCTGATGGGAAGACATGGGGAAGGGGCCTCCACCACCAAACGCACAGCAGCGCTGCGTCCTAGTGTCCAAGGCAACTGCAGAAGCGGGTCCTCCTTACCGCGACGGCAGCAATGCAGTCCTCGGTGCTCTCCTCCCCGGTGCACGTCAAGATGCCACCGCTCAGCGCACTCCACTGGTTACACTTGACATGCTCGTCATGGCCCACTGTGCACCACATCACCCTCTGGGGACCTTCTGCCTCTGGGACTGCTAGAGAAGAGCCAGGGATCCAAAAGAAGCCCCCAGATGGGGGAAGGATGCCGAGTGGCTGCCCAACCGGGCTCTTCCTGGCAGCGGCAGAGTTGACGTGTCTCATGCCCATGTCACCACCTATTCCCGCATGTCACCTCCAGGAGAAATGGCCGACTTGGCTCCCAGACAGAGCGGTGAAGGCAGAGCAAGCCCCTCCTGACCTCCCTACTCAGACATCACCTCCCCAGGGGAAGCCTCTGCCAGCACCAGCCCAACTCAGGGCCTTCTGAGTTTTTTCTCACAGGATGGAGATCTCCCATCCAGGGAGCATCCCCCAGTTGGAAGCCAGTGTTATTTGTTCTGGGTGGGCCTGCTTGTTCTACCCCACCTCACCCCCCCACACCTGCTTCTGCCACCACGTATGTCCACATCAATTCACAAGGGCTTTGGCAGATGTGCCATAACTACTGAAAAAAAGAAAAGGAAGGAAGGAAGAAAGAAAGCACGGAGAGCCAAAGGAAGGCAAGTGCTGGATGAGGGCTTGCTGGATCCATGTGTGCTCAGTTGCTTCAGTCGTGTCCAATTCTCTGTGACCCTGTGGACTGTAGCCCGCCAGGCTCCTCTGTCCACGGGATTCCTCAGGCAGGAATACTGGAGTGGGTCACCATGCCCTCCTCCAGGGAATCTTCCCGACCCAGGGATCTAACACAAGTCTCTCATGTCTCCTGCACTGGCAGGCAGATTCTTCTATGAGTGCCACCTGGGAAGTCCAAAACCCTCTGAAATTCTAGCTCTGATCCTGGTGGTGGCAGAGCCTGTGTTCCCACTTCAGTTTAGGATGGGCTCCATTCCTTATCAAATAGACCCCCTGGGGGGTGGGGCAAGCCTGGCTAACAGAAAGGAGACAGGACTATCATTACTTAAATATGAAAGTCACTCAATCGTGTCTGACTCTTTGAGACCCATGGACTATACAGTCCATGGAATTCTCCAGGCCAGAATACTGGAGTGGGTAGCTTTCCCTTCTCCAGGGGATCTTCTCAACCCAGGGATCGAACCCAGGTGTCCCACATTGCAGGCAGATTCTTTACCAGCTGAGTCACAAGGGAAGCCCAAGAATACTGGAGTGGGTAGCCTATCACTTCTCCAGCAGATCTTCCCAATCCAGGAATCAAACTGGGGTCTCCTGCATTGCAGGCAGATTCTTTACCAACTGAGCTATGAGGGAAGCCCCCGTCATTACTTAAGCTGCCTGTAATCTGAAGGTCTTTCAAACCCTTTTGTGGCCCCAGGTTCAGGCCTTTTCCCAAGTTCAGCAGAACATCCCCACAAGAACCCAGCACAGTTGGCCCTCCCTTGGACCCTGCAGGCCAGCGTGGGTTGGGTGAGGTGGGGCTTGCAGGCCCCAGGAAAGCCTCCACGGCCCTGCCCTGCCCTATGCCCAAGCTCTCCAGGTCTTCCCAGGACCTTACACACCTCTCTCCAGATGCTGAATGACCAAAAAATACTCAGCGCCCAAGTATAGCTTGGCATCCATCTTAGGTGGGACTCTTAAAAACCCAATGGCAGCATCTGTAAATAGCAGGTCTTTCCCATGAGGAGAGTAGAAGAGCTGGAATTCTGCTGACTTGTCTTTTCCAAAGTGTTCCTGTTCAAAGGATAAAAGAAATAGTAAAGGAGGGAGGCTGGCAGAGAGAAGCAAAGTAAAAACAAATCCCAAAATCAGGGGAATAGAAAGGGAGAGAAATACGAATGCCTGAGAGTGAAGAGCATGGCAAGGCCCTCCAAAGTCCCTGTGGCTCATAGGTTCTCCAATCTTCTTCAGCAAACACTTCACTCAAATCCTAATTTGCCTGCCTTGTGTGGCTTCAGGGAAACTGCCCGGGGCTGCACCCCAGGTCTGTACAAAGGGTAATGGTCACCATGGGTCAGGAAGCTTCCATCGTCTATGCTGTGTTCCCCTGGGTGGGGCAGTGATGGTGACCTTGTTGCTGTACATCTGATTGTCCTGAGTGGCTCCTGTGGGCTTCATCCTGGAGTGGGTGGTAATCCAGGACCATCTAGCCTGGGGGTCACGAGCCTTAGGTGCACCTGGCACCCCAGGCCTGCCATGAAGGACTTCAAGCAGTCTTCTTTCTGGTCCTCCCAGAAAACCAAGAGCCCTTTGCTTGTAACCCCACTGACTGGCCCAAAGCTGTTCCTGATGATAGCTGACAGGAGCACCTACCCACATGCTCTTTGCAATGTCTGCTTTTTGCTTTTGCAATGGCTTTGCATATTGCCTTGTCAGGCAAACCCCACATCTCCTTGGAGCTTACTCTTGGGGCCCAGACACTTGCAAATCACCCTCTTCAAAGTACACAGTTTATGTGTGCAAGGCTGTGCCCCACGGTGGTGATCTGTGTGTACAGTGTGCTCACTGTATCTTCCATAGTCATCTGTGAGTGATCCCATGGCAGGTCTGTGTCCAGTTCATCTCTGAAGGCCTAGTGCTGAGCACAGGGCACTAACAGAGATGGACAAGGGACAGAGGTGGGTGCACTGGAAGGGAGGGCCTCCAGTACAGGACACAAAACGCTCACACTCAGAACCTGCTGCTGAGGGGTCCAGGCCAGTGGGATAAGAGAGGGGAGCAGCTCCTGGAGGAGGGGCATCTTTGCAGCTTGAGGATCCCTATACAACCTAGAAGAATAGAATGGGGCAACAGCAGCCTTTTGCAGAGTCTTTGGCCCATGGTGTTGGGGATGCCAAGGGAGGGAGTTTTATGGTCACTACTGCCCATCACATATCCAGACCAAGTGCTGGTCAGTGAAGTGGAGGACATGTGACGTGGTTCCCATTGTGCCCAACACCAGGATTTCCACAGTGGCTGGAAGAGAGTGAGGGAAAGCACCTCAAATCCAAGCAGGGACCCTTATGCAGGAGGGGAAGACAGGGGGCGGGGATACCTGAGCCTGATTGAGAAGCTCCCAGATCAAGTCTTCCTTGCCATCCGCACTTCGGGCCACGACGGCATGGGAAGGGACCCGGGCCAGGTGGCATTCCTTGTACTCGTCCACAGGCCGCCGGGTGTTTTCCCTGCAGAGCAGTTCATACTGGTCCCTGTTGGCCTGGTTAGCCAGGTTCTCTGGAGGAGCGAAGCCTACGTGAGCCGACAGCCAGCAGACCATGAGCTGTGGTGCCCACCCCTCCCAAATTGTTTGTTTAGGGATTTGTTGAAATAGCTTTCCAAGCCCAAGATGAAGCCACTCCTGTGTGATGCCATGTCTGTGATATGTCTGTGACGCTGTATCACCATGGAAACTTAGATAACTCCCTGTGCTTGTCAATGTTCTAAATAGAAATGCAGTCTATCCAGCCAGCCAGGCATCCAATGCCAAGCTAACTCTGGGCTCTATACCTCCTTCCTTCATTCTTCTCACCCTGGGCAAAGTGACCCTGGCCAATCAGATATTATCTGTTTTTCTCCTTATTGTTCTTTATTCTTTATCCCATCAAAGCTTCCTGCCTTCTGCAGTTTTCCAGTTCTCTGAATGGAGACTGAATGGCCCGCTTCAAGAAGTGCTAAAGTTTGTATCGCCTGAACTGTCTTCTTTCATCATTTTTTAACAGCCTGGAGAGGACTAAAAGAGAATCTTTTCCAAATACATTTAGACAGGTGAGGATGCTGAGCCCTCCGGAGATGAAATGACAGATTCTCACTGCAGAGAGACCCAGGGCTGGACGCATGCTCTGCCCAGAGCTCTGCTAACAAGAATGGTGATAGCAAATGCTTTCTGAAAGCTGATAGCACACCAAAGAGTGAGCTGAAGCTCTCTATGCTCTGTTTCATTTCATCCTCAAAACAACTGGGGGAGGCTGGTAATGTGATTATCCCATTCCAGAGATGAGGAGACTGAGGCTCAAAGGACTAAGGGAACTCATCAAAGTCTGACCTAGTCTGGGGCTGACACAGCGCCACGCTGCGGGGACAATTCAGGTCCCTCACTAAAGTGGCAATACTCCCCTGGGGACAGAGTCTGCTGGGGAAAGGTGGCAGTGGGTTGAGAGATGGACGGAGGCCTATGGGCCCAGTCAGGATACTACAGAGGTACAAACAAGGACCAAAAAGCCATGTGAGAAAAACAGACTCTTTGGTTCCCCTGGTCTAGGTATTAGAAGGTATTCTGGGTTGAACTGTGTCCCCCTAAAATTTGTATGTTGAGGTCCTAACCCCCAGCACCTCAGAATATGACTTTATTTGGAAATAGAGACAGTGCAGGGGGTAATTAGTTAAGATGAGGTTCTAACTGGTATTTTAGACAGAATACTAACACAGAAAAAACACATTAGGTAAAAAGTTAGGAAATTTGAATCAAGTGTGGACTTTAGTCAACTAAAAAAAAAAAAAACAGAAAAAATCTATATGGAACTGCAATGTACCAAGAATAACAAGACATTTTGGAGAAAAGGCAAAATAAGCTGAAGCAGAGCTTGGCTTAGAAGATGTGAAATGTTACTTAAAAACTATAATTCAAGCCATTTAGCACTGATGCATAGATAGACAAATACATTAAACAGGATAGAGCAGTGGTTAGAAAACTAGAGCCTTGTGCAAAATCTAGCTTGTTGTCTGTTTTTGTAAATAAAGATTTTTTGGAAACAAACAAACAAAAAGATGAGGTTATAGTGGAGTAGGGTGGCTCCTGATTCCATATGACTGGTATCCTTCCTAAAAGGGGAAATTTGGACACAAACAGACATGTACACACTGGGAGAATGCCATGTGGAGGGAAAGACAGAGATTGGGGTGATGGAACTGCAGGCCAAGGACACAGTGATGATTGCCAGCAAACATCAGAATCTACGGGGGTGGAGGGAGCATGGAACAGGTTCTCCCTCACAGCTCTCAGGAAGAACAGCCCTGCCAACATCCCAAACTTAGAATTCTAGCCTCTAGAACTCAGAGAATGAATTTCTGTTGCTTAAGCCACTCAGTGTGTTACAGCCACCTACTATATCTCTAGGTTTCACATCTCCAAAGATTTTTTTTAATTCCAGGAAATTCCTAAAAGCAAAACTTGAATTTGCCATGGAGGCAACTATTTGCATAGCATCTACATTGATTAAGTATTATAAGTAATCTAGAGATGATTAAAAGCATATGAAGGATGTACACAGGTTATATGCAATATTGCAGTTTTATGTAAGGGACATGAGGACCTGCAAATGCTGGTAAACTGAGAGATGACTGTTCTCTGTAATGGCAGCCCTAGCAAACTCATATCCTAGGTTGATACAATCTTATATTGAAAGAGAATAAGGAGTACAATTCGAGTTCCTGTGAACAGTTCCATTTTAACCAGACATGTTGCAGAGAAAATACATTTTAAAGCTTTATATTGAAAGAAAAATTTAAACAATTTTTGCAATGTTAAAATTAAAAGAACAATATGATCTAATAGCTTCAGAAAGAAAGAACATTTCCACCTGAGTCTTTCTCGGGCCCAGTGGTGGCAGCAGCTCACCAACACTCATTTTCGCCCCGAAGCCCAGTAGATAGCCTCTCAGAAACTCCCACTTAAAAGGTAATACAGGATTGCGTGTAATAGTGGACATATGACTTTCAGCAAAGGGAAATTTAGGTGGTCTCAGACAATTGGTTGTTTTCAGAAAGTGAGGATGTTTTCAGTTCTCCAGAGTGAATGTTAGAAGATTCTGTCCATTGGCCTAATTGCCAACTTGAGCAATCACAGAAAATAACAATGACAACTATGAGTAACAACTTGATTTTGGGAGAAGAGACCCATAGATTCCCCCACTAATGAAAATTACTGATAAGAAGACACACATCAATTGCCAAAAGGCTAACAAACCAGGTCAGTGTGTTATAATGAGGGAACAGTGAATTATGAATGGCTGAGGTGAGGGAACAAAGCCAGTACATTTCTGTTTCATGTTAGGGCAAGAGACCAGCCTGCAAGGAACCAAGGCCCGCAGAAAAAGTGAAGGCTCAAAATTCTGCTTGAGGTAGCAGACAATGATTTTTAAAATGAACTGAGTATAAAATATACATCTCTTGTTTAAACATCTTAAGGGTTACAAATGTGTTCTATGTCCAATAAAAATTTAATTGGTTATAAAACCTAGAATCTGAAAACTGAACTCGTATAAACACTATTTTATTTGTTTCTGATAAATTGCCCAAAACTTTGGAAAGGTTTTTTTTTTTTTAACATAGAAATGAAGAAATACATTTTTGTCCACAGTAGTAATGCTTTGCAACAGATTTAATTGTAGATGTGCTAACAAGTTCTGCAATCATTATAAGAATTTGTTTGTTTAAGGTGATTAAAGAAAACATTTAGGAACCATGTATAAGGAAGCATTCAGGAGATCATGATTAGATCTGAATTTGGCATTTCAGTGACTAAGAGAATCTAATTATTAAAACTTGCTTTATTAGTTGGTAAGTAATGTTGAAATGTTCAGAAAATTTGTTCAAAATAGATTTATAAACAACGAACTGAACGCTAAACAAAGCACCAATAATGGAAGTGTCATTATACAGAAACTCTATTTCATTAAAGATCTGGGCATGACCCATCTCTAGATATAAGGAAACAGGAAAGAAGGAGTTCCTCTGGCCAGGGTGTGGCCACAAGATTCTTCCTCCGTCTGACTTACCAAATAACGTCAGATGCCTCACGAAGCTCACATCCCCGACGCCATCCTGCAGACACCTGAGCAACAGGACAGCTGTGTTCAGGCCACTGTCTACAACATAGGCTCACCCCCCACCCTGCCAGCAGCCCCCCTCCTCAGGCTCTGCCCCAGCAACTGGCTCACAGGGCTTCGCCTGCAGTTTCCCAGGCTTCAGTCTGTCCTCGCAGAGGCAACGGCCCTGTCTGAGGAGTCTTTGAACCCCCAGAGCCAAGCCCGGGTCTGAAATAGGCAGGAGCCCCATAAGCCCTGTCCCAGGCAACTCTGGGGAGGGATGGTCCAAAAGAAGGACCCTCACCTTCCTCTTTGTAGGAAGCTTGAAGCAATAGGGGTTTTGTACTTTTTTTTTAAGGTCAAAAGCCTGTTATAAAGAGGACCTACTCCTATATTCTCACCTGGAGAATCCCATGGACAGACAAGCCTTATAGGCTATAGTCCACAGGGTTGCAAAGAGTCGGACACGACTGAAGTATCTTAGCACAGCACAGTACATAGAGTATAAAAACTCTAGATAGCCTGGATACCTGGTCAGTTTTGCTCTGGTTTCGAATATTAGTTATGTCCCTTGCAGGCATGTTGTATGGAAAGGTGCTTTCGGGCACAGGGCTGAGCAGGAGGTGGGGAGACGCAGCACGTGTACCTGGCATGGAGATGCTTAGGCAGAGAGAAGCCAGTGAAGGGTTCGGGGGAGGAACTGATCTTTGGCCTGGCTGCGTGCTCAAGCCTGTGTCTATGGATCCCAGAGGCCTCCCTGGTCCAGACTCCAGGCTCTGGGTAGATGAGAGCACCCCCAGCCGCCGACACAGAAGACTCCTCCTCCGTAGGACAGGCAGGAATGAGGATGTGCCATGGGAGATAGTCAAAACCCAAGGTTTCACCAGGAGACTTCAGGTTGTCTGGGGCAGGCCCCATCTACTCCCTGTTCTTCAGTTTCCCCAACATCAGAGAGAGGAGAAGGGGGCCCACTCACTTGAAAGCCCCTGAGTAGCCAAAGTACGGTTCGTGGTGGGAGCAGGCACACTTGTCCATCCCTTCTCCTGCACACAGTTGGCACAGTTTGGGGAAGTTTGACTGATCCGCACAGGGGACGCAGCTGCTCGCGAAGAACTTGGCCACTGCTGCTCAACACAGACACATGGACTTCAGGGCATGAGCTGGCGGGGCCTCTGGGTGTGTGTGTGTGTGTGTGTGTGTGTGTCTGTGTGTGTGTCTGTGTGTCTGTGTGTGTCTCTATGTGAGAGCCCAGAAGTTTGAATGCATTGCTTGTAGAGGTGGCCAACAGTGCCTGGTCCAAAGGCATGGATGGCTCATGCATGGGCCTGGGTCTTCAGAAGCTTCCCAGTGTGTCCACTACAGGGCTCAAAAGCTGCTGAGCAGGTAGCTCAGCAGGCAGCTCCAGTTCTCCTCACCTGGCTCGGTCACCAACACGGACGCTCAGGAGTGGTGGTGGGGAGCGCAGAAATCTAAACACTCAGGAGCCCCAACAGTCCTTCCTTATCTCAGGAAATGGTCCCACCCACTCTTCTCCTCTTCTGATCCAGGGCCCATGGTGGCTCACGGGAATCCCCCTTCTAGGAATTCATGGGAGGGGGCTGCATTCACTTGCTTCATGGGAGTGGGTGTGCCAACATGACCACCCAGGCAGACGTCCAACAACTCAAGGCAAGATAGAACCCCAAGAAAACACAGCCAGAGCTGTGGCCCAGGTTGCAGCACCCCATCTGACCTCTGCAGCCCAAAACACAGGTGAAACATGAATGTTGCAGAGCTGGCAGGGCTCAAAAAGAAACACTTTTGCAAAGTGCAGAAAATCTGGTTATCTTTCAGGGGCCGAAAAGGCACCCTCAGTTCACCCTGGCTCACCATAACTGAGCTCCAGTCCACTCATCTCCTCTCGCCTTCACCCCCAGCCCTCACCCAAGGCACCGCGGCCCGACTGCTGGTGGTGTGGTGATCACCCTTAGAGAGTCTTCCTGGGCAGCTGGAAGGGAGCTCCCCTGTCTCCTGAGCCTCCACCATGGCCCTTGTCAAATTCCAATGCTGGGATACCACAAATGTGGGGCTGCCAGGAGCTCAGAGACAGGGTCTCTTTGGCTGAAGGAAGGGAAGTCTCAGCTGCCAGTCACAAGGGTCACTGATGCAGCAAACCCAGCCAGTACATGTTTAAAGCAGGTTGTCCTCACCCCATCTTGGACTTCATGAAACCCATACACCTGGCAGTGATTGTAAGGCCCCAATACAATCCGTGTGGGTCCCAGCAGTAGGAACTCTGCCAGAGGGCACCCCACCCTGGCCAGCTTACCTTCTTGTGACCAGTTAGAGGGAAGGAGTATCCTCATGGGGATGTTCCACCCAGCAGACCACCCCAGGCCTGTGTGGCAGGACTTCTTGCCTTGGAGCTGATTCAGCTGGAAGTCACTGCCTTTCTTCACCATAGCTACGACATAATGGTGAGTCTGTGGATCTGCAAAACAGCAGAGAAAGAAGGGCCGAGGCAAGATGCCGCATCATTGCTACTAATCTTCCAGAGTGTGTGCAGTGGAGCCTGGGGGATTCTAGGACCTGCAGCACCTTCTGGTTAACAGGTAGAAAAGGAAAGGGAAAGGCCCCTGATTGACAGAAGAAAGCAAGCTGTCCCTCTTCAAGGCAATAGGCTGGAGGACCTACAGCTCCCAGTCATTGTGATGTTACTGCTTCTCCCCTTCTCTGCTCCTCTGTCTGCAGCACAGACATGAAGGTGAAGGTGTGGGAGGAAGGTACGCAGGGCATCTGAAGATTTTACGGGAGCCTTCAAGTTGGACTCAGGTTGAGGCAGGCTGTGCTCCTGCACACACTGGCAACATTTATGGACAAGTAGGACAGGTACCTCATTCTTCAGCTCCTTAAAGTCCCTTCTCACAACATTCACCACCCATGTTCTCTGGCACCTGCAGGGGACTTGGCAAAAGGAGAGGCTGTCCAGAGATATGTGTCTCCAGAGAGGCATTCCGCTGATGCAATCCCACTGAGTGGGCAGTGGGCTCCAGACAGCACATCGCCTCTCCCTCAGCAGCATCCAGCAGCATTCCCATCAGGAGGCTGAAAGTCCACAGCTTCCCAGAAAGAGCCGAGCTCCCAGCCCCCAGAGGTCAGCGCTGGGGACAGCTTTCCACAGTACAAAGAACCCCAGCAACTTGTTCCCTGCACGTGTAATACCGACAGAGTCCTTGCCTACCCCCACAGCAGCTGTGTCAGGACAGAGACTTGGGTCCCCATAAAGGACGCACCATCTTTTGACCCATAGAACTCTGCCACGACAGGCTTCAGGTTGTAGGGCTTCAGACCTGCCTCATAGACCAAACCGCCATCCACCATCACAGCATCTGCTTCGTGTGCCTGAAAGAAGAAAGGCCAGACATGAATGAAGCCCCTCAGCTCCAAGGAAGACTCACTTAACCCTCTGCCAGGGTCACTTGTATCCCCTGGGATATCTGCACAGCTCAGACCTCCTCCACCTTCCTCATGTTGGCTTAAAAACCTTTCCCCAAACATGCTTTTAAAACTACCACCTCACAAATGCTGGAAACACTGTTTTTCTCCCGAGCCCTTAGCAACCATCTGACAAACCTTCTTCATTTATTGTTTGTCCTCCCCCTTGGAATGCAAGCTCCACCAAGGTGGGGATGTTACTGTTCTGTTGTTTTATCTTAACAAAGTCCAGCACCTATTATCAGTAGAAGTACAGCAAATGTTGCCGGATAAGTGAGTGAATGAATCAGAATATTTCCATCCATGTTGCTGTTGTTCACTCACTAAGTTGTGTCCGACTCTGTGATCCCATGGACTGCAGCACTCCAGGCCTCCCTGTACCTCACTGTCTCCCAGAGTGTGCCCAAGTTCATGTCCATTGAGTAGGTGATGCTGTCCAGCCATCTCATCCTCAGTCGCCCTCTTCTCCATTTCCATCTGGAATTTCCATCCATAAGAGTCATGTTTTACTCTCTTAAGTCTGGATTGCCTCTTCAAGAATCTGTCAAGGATTCCTTCCTTCCTGAGAAAAGCAGTACCTCACAGTCTCTTCTCAAAAATCAGGTTAGATCAATTCCCTAGCCCTTACGGAAATCTTTTTTCTTCAACTGGAGGGCATGGCAACCCACTTCAGTATTCTTGCCTGGAGAATCTCCGTGGAGAGGAGCCTGGTGGGCTACAGTCCATGGGGTCACAAAGAGTCAGACACTATTGAGCGACTAAGCATAGCACAGCATACAGATTTATAATTTATAATGAGAATTACAGAAAATAAATAAAAGCTTGTGTGTATCTTTATGACCCTTACAGGATCCTTCCACATTCTCTCCAGAAATGATGTATAAATTTCTAATTTGGCTGCGCGGGTCTTTGTTGTGGCATGCAGGATCTTTGATCGCTGTGCATGGGACCTCCAGTTGTACACAGGCTTAGTTGTTCTGAGGCACGTGGCACTCAGTTGTCTGACCAGGGATTGAACCTGCATCCCCTGGCACAGCAAGGCAGTTGCTTAATCCCTGGACCACCAGGGAAGTCCCTAAATTTATAATTTATAATGCCAATAGCAATGCATGCCAATTTCATGCAAAACTATCAGCAAGAAATGCTATCTTTTAAGAAATATTACTACATTAAAAAATATAAACTGTGACTTTAAGGATGCTTTTATTTGCATTTCTTTGATTATTAAAAAGGATGAAGACTTTTCCTTCCTCATTTATATCATCTATTAGTTGTAATTTCTGTGAGCAGCTGGTTTATAGCTTGTTATTCTTAAGCATTTCTTATAAATTTAAATGACATCTTTATATAGCTTTTAGATCACATTGCTTTGTTATAGCTGATGTGAATATACTTTTCTGTAGGCTTAGGACTTTAATTTTTTTTTGTCAGAGATTAAAATTTTTTACATTTCCAAATTTGTCTACTTTTGTGATTTATCTTGTTATATCTAGCTACATTAGTCAAATTGAGTCAAGCTAGGAGTTTATTTTGGTAAGTGTATTAAAAATCTCGGTTGATTTTATTTCTAAATGGCTATCCAATTGTCCAGCTAAAGATTCCTTCCTCAGTCTTTTCTTTGGAAAGTTTGCCTTGTCACACAGTATTTAAATCTATGTGGATCTAACCATTAAGTCTGGAGCCCAATGCCGTAGTGGTGGACATTCACAGTTTGCATCGACATAACCATTAAGTCTGGAGCCCAATGCCGTAGTGGTGGACATTCACAGTTTGCATCGACAT
>NW_024070186.1:21630550-21643702 GCF_014754425.2 Oryx dammah | reverse complement strand
TGGAGCCCAATGCCGTAGTGGTGGACATTCACAGTTTGCATCGACATCGTATCATGTGGATAATTAGCTATCTTTAGAAAGCTGGAAATATGTCTAAATCTTGTTCTCTTCCAGGTCTTCTACATCTGTCCAAGGACCTTGTTCTTTGCAACACTGTTATTAAATATGTTATAGTTTCAGACAGGCCTCAGCTACTCCCCTGCTCATTTTTCACAATACTATTTTATATTCTCATCCACATTTAAGAATTGCAAAGTTATTTCATTGACTTTTAAAATTTTAATATTTTTATAAAATTATATTAAATTTATGAATCAACTTTGGGAGAATATGCAAATATATGAAGTTTAGTCTTCCTATCTGGGAATACAGCATATGTTTTAATTTATTAATATTATTATTGTTCATTTGTCTCAGCCTCTTGTATTTTATTTATTGTATTCTTGCAGATCTCTCATATACTTTTTTTCCCCGAAACATTTTTCTGTGTATCATCTTACATGTAAATAAGATCATAATTTGGGGTTCTTTTTCCCCAACTAGTGACCACTGACAGTAAAATTGACATTAAATTGTGACACATTTATCTTTTACCAAAGTAGTTTTCTCATTAATAATTACAGTAGCTTTTTTCTGCCCGTGGACGCTGCCGAGAAAGCATCGTTGAAGTCTTCCCCGCCTCCACGGCCGTCATGTCTAAATCAGAGTCTCCCAAAGAGCCCGAACAGCTGCGGAAGCTCTTCATCGGAGGATTGAGCTTTGAAACAACCGATGAGAGTCTAAGGAGCCATTTTGAGCAATGGGGAACGCTCACAGACTGTGCGGTAATGAGGGATCCGAACACCAAGTGCTCCAGAGGCTTCGGGTTTGTCACATATGCCACGGTGGAGGAGGTGGATGCGGCCATGCATGCGAGGCCACACAAGGGGGACGGAAGAGTTGTGGAACCAAAGAGGGCCGTCTCAAGAGAAGATTCTCAAAGACCTGGTGCCCACTTAACTGTGAAAAAGATTTTTGTTGGTGGCATTAAAGAAGACACTGAAGAACATCACCTGAGAGATTATTTTGAACAGTATGGGAAAAGTGAAGTAATTGAAATCATGACTGACCGAGGCAGTGGCAAAAAGAGAGGCTTTGCTTTTGTAACCTTTGATGACCATGACTCCATAGACAAGACTGTCATTCAGAAATACCACACTGTGAATGGCCACAACTGTAAAGTGAGAAAAGTCTCTGTCTAAGCAAGAGATGGCTAGTGCTTCATCCAGCCAGAGAGGTCGAAGTGGTTCTGGAAACTTTGGTGGCGGTCGTGGAGGTGGTTTTGGTGGGAATGACAACTTCGGTCGTGGAGGAAACTTCACTGGTTGAGGTGGCTTTGGTGGCAGCCGTGGTGGTGGCGGATATGGTGGCAGTGGGGATGGATATAATGGATTTGGTAATGACGGAAGCAATTTTGGAGGTGGCGGAAGCTACAATGATTTTGGCAATTACAACAATCAGTCTTCAAATTTCGGACCCATGAAAGGAGGAAGCTTTGGAGGAAGAAGTTCTGGCCCCTGTGGTGTTGGAGGCCAATACTTTGCCAAACCACGAAACCAAGGTGGCTGTGGTGGCTCCAGCAGCAGCAGGAGCTATAGCAGTGGCAGAAGGTTTTAATCACTGCCAGGAAACAAAGCTTAGCAGGAGAGGAGAGCCAGGGAAGTGACAGGGAAGCTACAGGTTACAACAGATTTGTGAGCTCAGCCAAGCACAGTGGTGGCAGGGCCTAGCTGCTACAAAGAAGACATGTTTTAGACAATACTCATGTGTATGGGCAAAAAACTCGAGGACTGTACTTGTGACTAATTGTATAACAGGTTATTTTAGTTTCTGTTCTGTGGAAAGTGTAAAGCATTCCAACAAAGGGTTTCAATGTAGATTTTTTTTTTGCACCCATGCTGTTGATTGCTAAATGTAATAGTCTGATCATGACGCTGAATAAACGTCATTTTTTTTTTTTTAATGTGCTGTGTAAAGTTAGTCTACTCTGAAGCCATTTTGGTAAACTACCCCAACAGTGTGAAGTTAGAATTCCTTCAGGGTGATGCCAGGTTCATTTGAAATTTATTTACAACCTGCTTGGTGGAGAAGCTGTTGTCTTCAGAACCTTGGTGTAGTTGAACTGACAGTTACTGTGTTGTGACCTGGAGTTCACCATTAAAAGGGTCACCCATGCAAAGTCATGGAGTTTTTTTAATTTTTTTTGGTTATTAATGATTGTTGGCACATCCTATGCAATATATCTAAATTGAATTATGGTTCCAGATAAAGTTATAGATGGGAATGAAGGTTGTGTATTATCCATTATCATGTGTAATCAATAAAAGATTTAATACCCTCTTGAAAAAAATTATAGTAATATTTCTAATGATTTCATTATACTTTATAGGCATGTAAGCATCTGAAAATACTGACATTTTGTTGGTCTCTATCATTTTATATCATTGCATTATTAGGAAATTCCAAAAACAATATTAAGTAATAACAGTGACACTAAAACCTATTGTTTATTTCTGAGTATTTATATATTTCTCTTTCAGTACAAATCTGGCTTTGCTTTACTATGGGCATTCTTACTGCATCCTTATCTATCAGTTGTATAAATATTATTATTATTGCTGTTTTCACTATTAATGAATGTTGAGCACCTATATTTTCATCCACACACAGTCCCTGTACTTTCAAGTCTAGTTCCTTTGGGGAGAAAATTGTTCTAGAGCAACAAACTATAGCAAGCACAGAAAAAGAACAAGAAAGTATGGATTTTCTCCCACTCTGCTTAGACAGTAGTGACTTACCGCAATGGCCCTGATGCAGTCACGGTAAGAGGTTCTCTTCACACAGGCGACGTGAGGACCATCCGCTGAAAGGACTTTGTTCATGTTGTCGTGGAAACTGTAGCACTTACTCGCCTCAAGATTCGAGACAGTGCACCATCTCACAGTCTTCTCAGGGACAGCCAGACACAGCCCTAGGGAAGAGGGGCCAGATGTGTAAGGGAGCCACAGTACTCACCATTCTCTGCGGGACGGAGAGGTTAAAGACAGGTCAGGGGCTGGCTGAGAATAGACACAAAGTGGACTGGCTATCTGGTAGGTCCCATGTCTCGGACTGTACCTTTCCCTTTGTAAAAAAAAAAGCCAAAAGCACCCTCCAAAAGTTAAATATAGAATTACTATATGACCCACTCATACTTTTGGTTATCAGTATATACCCAAAAGGATTGAAAACAGGCATTCAAATACTTCTGAGAAATCTGTATGCAGGTCAAGAAGCAACAGTTAGAACTGGACATGGAACAACAGACTGGTTCCAAATTGGGAAAGGAGTACATCAAAGCTGTATATTGTCACCCTGCTTATTTAACTTATATGCAGAGTACATCATGCAAAATGTCGGGCTGGATGAAACACAAGCTGGAATCAAGATTGCCAAGAGAATTAACAATAACCTCAGATTCACAGATGACACCACCGTTATGGCAGAAAGTGAAGAAGAACTGAAGAGCCTCTTGATAAAAGTGAAAGAGGAGAGTGAAAAAGTTGGCTGGTGCACTGGGATGACCTAGAGGGATGGTACGGGGAGGGAGGAGGGAGGGGGGTTCAGGATGGGGAACATGTGTATACCTGTGGCGGATTCACGTTGATTTATGGCAAAACCAATACAATATTGTAAAGTAATTAACCTCCAATTAAAATAAAAAAATTTATATTAAAAAAAAAGAAAAAGAAAAAGTTGGCTTAAAACTCAACATTCAGAAAACAAAGATCATGGTGTCTGGTCCCATCATTTCATGGCAAATAGACAGGGAAACAATGGAAACAGTGAGAGACTTTATTTTCTTGGGCTCCAAAATCACTGCAGATGGTGATGGCAGCCATGAAATTAAAAGACATTTGCTCCTTGAAATAAAAGCTATGACAAACCTGGACAGCATATTAAAAAGCACAGACATTACTTTGCCGACAAAGGTCCGTCTAGCCAAAGCTATGGTTTTTCCAGTAGTAATGTATGCATGTGAGAGTTGGACTATAAAGAAAGCTGAGCACTGAAGAATTGATGTTGGAGAAGACTCTTGAGATTCCCTTGGACTGCAAAGAGATCAAACCAATCCATCTTAAAGGAAATCAGTCCTGAATATTCATTGGAAGGATTGATACGAAACTGAAACTCCAATCCTTTGCCACCTGATGCGAAGAACTGACTCATTTGAAAAGACCCTGATGCCGGGAAAGATTGAAGGCAAGAAGATAGGGGATGACAGGAGATGAGATGGTTGGATGGCATCATCAACTTGATGGACATGAGCTTGAGCAAGTTCCAGGAGTTGGTGATGGACAGGGAAGCCTGGAGTGCTGCAGGCCATGGGATCTCAAAGAGTCAGACAAGACTGAGAGACTGAACTGAATTGAGTCAAATACATATACACAAATATTCATAGCAGCACTTTTTGCAATGGTCAAAAAAGGTGGGAACAACCCAAATGTATAGCAAGGAAAGACTTGATAAACAATATATAGTATATCCATACAATGGAATGTAATCTACCATAAAAAGAATAAAGCAATGCTACAGCATTGATAAAACTCAAAAATAATATATTAAATGAAAGAAGTCAGACACAAGTGGCTATACATTATATCATTCAGTTTATATGAAATATCCCGAATAAGTAAATCTATCGAGACGCAAACTGGTGGTGGCCAGGGGCTGGGGGAGAGGAGGATGACTGCAGGATAGTCTCTTGGGTGATGGAACCATGCTGGAACTGGATAAAGGTGGCATCTGTATAACCTTGTGAATACTGAATACTACTCAATCTATACTTTTATTTAATCACTAAATATTTGCTGATTTATTTGGCTGCATCAAGTCTTGGTTGGGGCACACAGGATCTCTAGTTGCTGCATGCAAACTCTCAGTTGTGGCATGTGAGACTTAGTTCCCTGACCAGGGATCGAACCTGGGCTCCCTGCGTTGAAAGTGCAGAATCTTAGCCCCTGACTCACCAGGGAAGTCCCTGAATTGCATACTTTTAAATTACTAATTTTGTGTTAGTGAATTTCACCTCAAAAAAGAAAAAAATCTTATGGAAGGGAAGTTGGAACCCAAGTCTTTGTCTTGACGTTGGATACTTCAGCCTTCCATGGTAGTAACTGCTGGGGCATTAACATCAGTGTCAGTTCATTTTACTAGCCCTTTGCTGCTGCTGCTGCTGCTGCTGCTAAATCGCTTCAGTGTTGTAATTAGTGTTGACAGTATTATGAAAGCAAAATGCTGTTTACAAATTTGCAGTATTTGGGCAAAATGTCAACTTAGTTGAAATCCAGATGAGAGTAACGGTAGTCACAGCTACCAGTTTTTGAGGCGGCCCTGTGTGTCAGCAGTGGGCCACACTCACAACCCTTCTAGAACTCCTGCAACTGTCTTGCCATTTAAATACTGATGTTCCCAATTTGTAGATGAGTTTAAGCAAGCAAACAAAAAAAACCTATCAGAGACTAGAAATGAAGCTAATCCTTGAAACCCTTGGTCTGTTTGACCCCAAAACCTGTATTGCTCTTTAACTGCCTATAAGTAGGAAATATAAGAATAAATGGGGCAAGAGATATCAAATTTCACTCAGAGAAATCCGTACCAAAGACAGGAAGTAACAAATGGAGTGCTTCAGCTTTGTTTGAAAAGGCCCATTTGACAGCAGCCACCCAGGGTAGGAGAGCCAGTGAGAGAGTGGAGCTGTTGGGCCATGTGCCCTTATGCAGAACAGACGTGTGCAGAGTAATAACTCATGTTGCATTTTGCATTTTGAGCCTTTCAAAGCATGTTTACTCTGCTTGCCAATGCATATTCTTAAAACATTCTGCTCTTGGAAATGACTGGTAACCATGGAGACAATACAACTCTATAAATGAAAATAGCTTTGTAAGTAGATTAAGTTACACAAAGAGCTACTGTATACAACTGCAGTTTTCTTCTTTTTCAAAAGTATACACTTACTGTGAAAACTTCTTCGGAAGGTTTGTATTTTCCATCACTTTTGCTTGTGTTCAAATGATTAAAGCTTCAGCTTTTGCACTACTGATGTTTTTAAATTTTTTTTTACTGAATGAAAGATTCAGTGCTTTACAATTTTCCAAAGTATCACATAGTTGATTTCATACAATCTTATAATAACCTTTTTTTTCCCCTCCCTTACTTCTATATTACCCCTCACTCTTTCCCTCTCCCCAGTGATAGCCATATAAAATAGGGTGAGTGATATTTGCATTGTTAGGGAAAAGCTAAAACCTTGACAAAAACATGGTACTAAAACAGGGAACTAAGCGAAACAAACAAAACACAAAACAAAAAAATTAAACCAGATAGACTTCTGTTTCCACCTATGACAGATAACTGATATGGGACTTGCCCTAGCACTTTAAACAACTGAAAAAAACAAGCAAACAAACAAAAAGCCTGGGGAAAAAACATATGAAAAAAAAAGTTTTAAAACACTGGGCAACAGGAAGTTCACGATTATGATCCTTGAGAGAAGGGAAACAAATAAGGTAAGCCTTGAAATCACTCTAGCTTTCTTCCTGGACAAAATGTCCAGATGGCAGGGCAGAAAGGAGCAAACAGTCTGATGGTCATTCTAAACTGAGGAGACAGAGATTGTAGCTTGGCAAGGCAGAAGCAAGTAAGAATGTGCAGCATAGGGTACCAAAGAGCAGGGAATGCAAAAAGAGAGGAGAAAGAGAGAGAAATAGAGATCCAGAATTTTCACACCCTGAAGATTCTGGCTAATTATCAATCTGATCATTGTGGAGACCAGGCAAGGAAAACTGCTAGGGAAAAAGAATTTAATGGGGACCTTAAACCAAGCATTTCACAGAGTTCAAATGGGGTTAGAATCATCTGGGTTCACACCATTCAGAGTGGAGAAAATCTTATTGAGTAAATAGTGCATTTTTGAAAGATTCCAGAAGTAAGCTAAACTAGATCTGGAAAGAAAAGTAATCTAGACATAGCCTAAACATCTTGAAAACTAATCTTAAACATTAAGCTGATCTGAAGACATTATGAGTGCCTGCCAGAAAAAAGGTTGATACCGCTTAAATTAAAAACAAATCCAGTACTCAGTAAGGTAAAATTCACCGTGTGTAGCAACCAATAAAATTAATACACACGTGAAGGTGCAGGAAAATGTAAACTATAACCAGGAGGAAAATCAGCCAATAGAATCAGACCCAGAAGTGAAAGAGATGAGGAAATTAACAGAAAATAACTTTAAAACAGCTATTTTAAATGTTGAAAGTATGCTCAGAGATTTTTTTTTTTTTAAAGCATGGACATCAGTGCTGCCAGGGGATGTGGCACTTCCTTTCTGCTCTCACACTAGTCGTGTGTCACCACATGCACCCTGAGCATGCAGAATGATGCCAGCAAGTGTGAGGACCTGCACTTGCCATGGAAATACTCCACCAGCAACTGTAACATCAGTACCAAGGACCATCCAGATGAACCTGGCCAAGGCTGACAAAATGACAGGCAGCTTCAAAGGCCAGTTTAAAACGAGGCCATCTGTGGGGCTATTCACAGGATGGGAGAGTCAGATGACCAGTCAAGGCTTATGGCATTGTGTAAAAGAACTTCTGACTGGAGAAGATCATGGAAATGTGAAATATTTTTCATAAATAGTGACCACCTCTCAGAAAAGAAAAACATGAGTATGATGAGGATACAAATGTAAGATGTAAAGAGCCAAAAAGAATTGCTAGAGATAGAAAATCTGAAATGAAAATTCTATTGGGTGGGATTAACAGATACTACAGAAGAAAAAAGATGATCTGGAAGACATTATTAGAAACCACCCAAAATGAAACAGAGAGAAAAAAGATCGAAAAACAAATGATCTGAACCTCGGTGATTTATCATATAGTATCAAGTGATCTAACATATGTGTAACTGGAGTACAGGATAAAAAAGGAGGGAAGGGACAGGAAAAAATATGGGAAGAAATATTCAGTCAGAATATTTCCTAATATTATGAAAACTACAAACTCACAGTTCTGAAGCAACCAGAGAAAAGAGGCAAAATTAGGTACAGAGGAACAAAAACAATAAATATCTCAGACTTTTTGTCAGAAACCACACAAGTTAAAGACAATGGAATGATATCACTAGAGTGCTGAAAGAAAAATAACTCACTAACTTAGAAATCTACAACCAATGAAAACAACTTTAAGAATTGAAGGAAAACACAAACTTTTCCAGGCAAACAAATGTTGAGAGAATTTGGGTTCAGCAAACTTGTACTACAATGAATGTTAAAGGAAGTTCCAGACCCAGGTGGTTAGTTACACTGATGAATTCTGTCAAACACTTAAAACAGAAATCTCACCAGTGTTACACAAATTATCTTGTAAAGTAGAGGAGAAAGTAATACACCTAGAAAATATTTCTTATGTTCATTGGGAAAATATTTCCCACTGTTCATTGCAGCACTGTTCATAATAGCCAGGACATGGAAACAACCTAGATGTCCATCAGCAGATGAATGGATAAGAAAGCTGTGGTACATATACACAATGGAGTATTACTCGGCCATTAAAAAGAATACATTTGAATCAGTTCTAACGAGATAGATGAAACTGGAGCCGATTATACAGAGTGAAGTAAGCCAGAAAGAAAAACACCAATACAGTATACTAACACATATATATGGAATTTAGAAAGATGGTAATGATGACCCTGTATGTGAGACAGCAAAAGAGACACAGATGTGTAGAACGGACTTTTGGACTCTGAGGGAGAGGGAGAGGGTGGGATGATTTGGGAGAATGGCATTGAAACATGTATACTATCATGTAAGAAACCAATTGCCAGTCTATGTTCGATACAGGATACAGGATGCTTGGGGCTGGTGCACGGGGATGATCCAGAGAGATGATATGGGGTGGGAGGTGGGAGGGGGGTTCATGATTGGGAACTCATGTACACCCGTGGTGGATTCATGTCAATGTATGGCAAAACCAATACAGTATTGTAAAGCAAAATAGAGTAAAAATAAAAATTAAAAAAAAGAAAAAAAAAGAAAAAATATTCATTTTCTAAAGACAACATTAACTTGATACCAAGTCCAAACAAGGACAGTAAAGACAAAGTAAACTACAGCCAAATATCCCCCATGAACACAGATACAAAAATCATTTACAAAACATTAACAAATCAAAAAATATTAATAAATCAAATTTAGCCAAAATTTTTTTGAGTGCATGAATACATACACACACACACACACACACACACACATTTATCTCTTACCCAGGAATGAAAAGTTGAATTAAAGTGCAAAAATTAATCAGTATTCAGTTCAGTTCAGTTCAGTCCAGTTGCTCAGTCGTGTCCAACTCTTTGCAACCCCATGAATCGCAGCATGCCAGGCCTCCCTGTCCATCACCAACTCCCAGAGTTCACTCAGACTCACGTCCATCGAGTCAGTGATGCCATCCAGCCATCTCATCCTCGGTCATCCCCTTCTCCTCCTGCCCCCAATCCTTCCCAGCATCAGAGTCTTTTCCAATGAGTCAACTCTTCGCATGAGGTGGCCAAAGTACTGGAGCTTCAGCTTTAGCATCATTGCTTCCAAAGAACACCCAGGGTTGATCTCCTTCAGAATGGACTGGTTGGATCTCCTTGCAGTCCAAGGGACTCTCAAGAGTCTTCTCCAACACCGTAGTTCAAACGCATGAATTCTTTGGCGCTCAGCCTTCTTTACAGTCCAACTCTCACATCCATACATGACCACAGGAAAAACCATAGCCTTGACTAGATGGATAGTTCACCATATTACAGAGTAAAACAAAAAAATCCATATGATAATCTCAGTAGAACAGAAAAGGTACTAGCCAATTCAAAATTCCAAAGTAAGGATAGAAAGAAATGTCCTTAACCTGATAAAGAGCATATACAAAAAAATCACACTCACTGCCATACATAATGGTGAAAGACTGAATGCTTTCCCTTTCAGGTCAGAAACAAGTCAAAGATAGACATTCTCATCACTTCTAACATTGTAATAGAGGTCTTAATCATTTTAACAAAGCTCAAGAGAGGAACAAAGGGTACACAGATTGGAAAAGAAGATACAAAATTGTCTATATTCATAGATAACATGTTTCTCTACAAAGAAAACTTTAAGGAATAAATGAGTTTAGGAAGATCATCAGATTTGAGGTCAATATACTGAAATCAACTGGATCTCTACAATGCTAAAAAGATAAAGAATACAAAAACAAAACTTTAAAAATACTACTTACAATGACATATCTAGAGATAAGTTCAACAAATTATGAATAAGATCTATACATGAAAACTACAAAATATCCCCAAGATAAATGAAAGAAGACCTAAATAAATAGATATAGAATGTTCATGGATTAGAAAACTCAATATTAAGATGTCAACTCTCCTCAAAATAATATATATTGTGATCCCAATAAAATCCAAACCTAATCTTGCTTTTTATAGAAATTGATAACCTGATTCAAACCTGTGTTTGGATATGCAAAATACCTAGATGGCCAAACCAACACTGAAGTAGCACAACAGAGCCAGAGGATTTATACTATCTGATTTCCAGACTTACTCTGAAGCTATAGTAACCAAGGCAGTATGATCTTGTCATAAGGAGCGACTAAAGCTTATGTAACAGAACAGTCTAGAAATTGACCCATATAGAGGCAGTAGGTCTTCCCTGTAGCTCAAATGGTAAAGAATCTGCCTGCAGTGCAGGAGACCCAGGTTTATTTCCCGGGTCAGGAAGAGGCTCTGGAGAAGGGAATAGCTATCCACTCCAGTATTCTTGCCTGGAGAATCCCATGGAAGGAGGAGCCTGTTGGACTACAGTCCATGGGATCAAAAAGAGTCAGACTAAACTGAGCAACTAAAACTACTACTATACTATAACACTACTACTATTATAGAGGCAGTAGATTTTCAACAAAGCTGCCAAGGTAATTGAGTGATGAAAGGATATTCTTTTCAAAAATAAAAAATAAAGAAGCTCTCAAAAACAAGTCCTGGAAAACCAGATATTCATATGAGAAACATGAATCACAACTCTTTCTTTACACCATACACAAAAATTAACTAAAAATGCATCATAAACCAAAATACAAAACCCAAAGCTATAAAACTTCTAAAATAAAACAAAGAGGAAAACACTGCAACTTGTGGGGCTAGCCAGTTATATTTTTAGAGACGACACAAAACATAATAACAAAAAATAAAAATTAGGTAAGTGAACCTGATCAAAATGTAAGACATTTGTCTTCAGAAGAAATCATTTAGAAAATGGAAAGCTAAGCCACAAATTTGGTAAATAATTGTAATACATCTATCCCTGGTGGCTCAGACAGTAAAGAATCTACCTGAATGCAGAAGACACAGGTTCGATCCCTGGGTTGGGAAGATCCCCTGGAGAAGGGAATGGCTACCCACTCCAGTATTCTTGCCTGGAGAATTCCACGACAGAGGAGCCTAGTGGGTTACAGTGGGCTACAGTCCATGGAGTCACAAAGAGTTGAACACGACTGAGTAATGTGTAAGTAAAGTGTAAGTAATATACTTTATCTGACCAAGGACTTGCATCTAGAAAATATAAAGGGCTTTTTAACTCAAGAAGTCAAATAATCCAGTTGAAAAATAGGGAAATATTTGTACAGACACTTTATAAAAGAAGATATACAAAAAAATCTTCAGCATTATTACTCTTCAGAAAAATGCAATTTAAAGCCATTGTGAGCTACCACACAAATCTACTAGAAAGGCTAACTGTGAAAATACTGACAACACCAAGTGTTAGCAGGATGTAGAGCAACTGAAATTCTCATATTGCTGGTAGGAATGTAAAGTGGTACAACTACTCAAAAAAAACTGACATTTTCTTAACAAGTTAAACATACACTTACCATTATGACCCAGCAATGCTACTCTTAAATATTCACCCAAAAGAAATAAAAACATATGTCTACCCAAAGACTTGGATACTAATAGTCAAAGCAGCTTTAGTCATAATACCCCCAATCTGAAGACAATCTAAACATCCACTAAGAAACTAGTGGAAAACAAACTGTAGTAAAGACATCGTGAAATACTATTAAGCAGTAAAAAGGAGTGAACAACAATGTGGATGAATCTCTGAACAATTATGCGGAATGAAATTAGCCAGACACAAAAGACTAGGTACTGTATAATTCCATTTATGTGAAATCTTAGAAAAGGAAAAACTTATCTAAAGTGGGAAAAAATGGGAATGACTAGGAAGGGATAGTGGACAGTTTGAGAGTGACGGAAATGTTCTGTGTTTTGATTGTGGTGGTAGTTATATGGGTAGGCATGTTGTTGAAATTCATTGAACTGTATGTGTACATAAAGAAAGGCATTATATTAAATGTAAGTAAAAGTTATTTTTAAAAGAAAGGGGGGAAAAAAAAAGAAAGGGAGTGTATGTAAGCAAGCTAAGGGTCAATGGAGTCAAATAGCCTAAACTAGACCAGCCATCAGTAACACTCCATCAGATCATGTGACAATTTCAAGAAGGGGTACTCAGAGCCCACCTTGAATATTTCAATCTGGTAGCCCATGCTCACTGTGTGGAGAAATCTCTTCCCAAGAAGAGCAAAAGATCGAGAAAGGTGGCAGCCAAGGTGGAGGGACAGGCTGTTCTGAGCCCCTGGTTCTTGGCTTTTACAAGGTATCCTAATCACCACCTCCTCTCCACTGACAATTTTAGTTTAAACTAGTTTGGTCTCATTCCTGTCATCTGCCACCTGAAGAATTTTTATTGGAAAGGAACACTGAGCTTTGAGGAAAGCTGGTCCCCAATTCCAGCCTTGCCCAGCGCCAAGAGGGATGAAATGTTGGGGTGGAGTGGGCAGAGGACAGAGGAGAGGCAGCTCTTGCCTCTGTTTAGTAAACACAGAGCTAACTAGGAGAGTGAACTCTTAGTCAGTGCCTGACACCGCCAGGAGAAGGATGGAGGAAGAACAAACAACACAAGCACTGTTCAGGGAGAATGGGGAGAGACCAAAACACAAGCACTGTTCAGGGAGAATGGGGAGAGACCAA
>NW_024070186.1:21402899-21630540 GCF_014754425.2 Oryx dammah | reverse complement strand
CTATAGATTCCCTGTGGCCATGGTTGGGTCACAGCAGCAGCGACCCGTCAGCCCTCCTCAGCCTCTGCAGAGCTCCCTCTGTGGCCCTAGAGGGCAGCACTTGGCCAGGGAGGCCCAGAAAGCACTCCTTGCACTTCCTGCCTCCTTCTGCCCAGCCCAGGTTACTCCACCCCCCATGATAGATCCGCTGCCCTAGAAATGACTTAAGACAACCTGACAGAACCAGGGCTGAACAGAACCCAGTCGTTCAGCCTGGGAGGGCTTCCACCTGCATGAGCTCAGTGACTTTGTACTGTGACCTTCCTTACAGTTACCCAACCAAGAGCCCCCTTCACTTAAGTGCAGGATTTTTTTCCCAGTGATAACTCACCTGTGCCTTGAGCTCTGCCCTTAGGCATGTGACTTCACATCAGGTGCACAGCAACTGTGTTTGCTGTGAAAAAGTAATTTCTACTGAACTGAGGAGTAAATTAGCTCAGAGAGGGCAAGGGACCACTCAGAGTCACATGGCAGGTGGATCTCATTCTAGGGTGGGTGTTTGTCCCCTGTATTTCTCCACCTCTCTAGTGTATGGTAGGGATGGGAGGCATTGTATGTTCAGAGCAGGAAATATCCTTCTGGTTAGACACTTGACAAGATTACCTCACGTGTTTCAGCCCCTCATTAATAGTCTGTGAGTCCTGGGGAAAAAAAATCCGTTCTCTCCTCTGACCCTGCTTCCTCCCCTCTAAATGGGATGAACAGCCTTCAGGCAAGGGGTCAGGAACATTTTTCAGAATTGTCTGCGGAGGCAATGACTAGTTTTGTGAGTCATACAGTCTCTGTGGCAACTACTCAACTCTGCCTTAAAGCCTGAAAGCAGCTATTGTTGTTGTCGTCATTGTTTAGTCACTGAGTCAGGTCTGACTCTGCGACTCTATGGACTGTACCCAGGTTCTTCTGTCCATGGGATTTTCCCCGCAAGAATACTGGAGTGGGTTGCCATTTCCTCCTCCAGGGGAATCTTCCCCACCCAGAAATCAAACCTGCGTATCCTGCAGGAGAATTCTTTACCACTGAACCACCTGGGAAACCCAAAAGCAGCCGTGGATAGTACTTAACTGAATGAGCCTGATCCTGTTGCAGTGAAGTGTTATTTATGGATGCTGACGTTTGAATTTCATTTAATTCTCATGTGTCAATACTATTTTTCTTTTGGTTTCTTCCACCTATGTGAAGATGTAAAACCCATTCTTAGCTCAGTCTGCCGTATATAGGCGGCTGGCGGAATTTGGCCGGCTGGCGACAGTTGGTGAACTCCTGTCCTAGGCTGTAGGGTTTCTTCAAGGGCGACTGCCTGTCAGGTGTACTGATGCGCCTCCGGGGTGGAAGGCACTTTGCAGCCAGCCAGACTCTGGGCTACTTCGAAGCCGCTCTAGCCCAGGCGGTGTAGCGTCCCGCCGTGGCTGACCCTGTGCTGGTACCCGGTCCCCATCCTAGGGGGCCGCCCTCACCCAGCTTCCGGCGCGCACTCACCCAGGGCGCCCGCGCACAGCAGGGAGCAGATGACGAGCTTCATTCTCCTCGTTGGCGCGCGACACCGACCCGGCTCCCGGGGCCTCAACTAGCTTTACTTGCCCGCGAGGGGGCGGATTCGCCTCCTCGGAAGGGTTCGCTCTTCCGGCGGATCGCCCTCGCCACACCCCCATCCCTTGCGCGGGCATCTCGCCAGCCGGATCTCGGCTGCATCTCTGCCCAGCTCCCGGAGCTGCGAGGCTGGATCTCCGCTCGCCAGCTAGAGCCGCACCCAGGTGGGCCGCAGCAACGCTGGAGCCCGTTGGAGAGAGACACTGAGGCCCAAGGTGAGAGTGACCGCCTGGGCCCCAGATTAGTTACTAGAATGCAGGTTCCTTGACTTCTAGACCTAGACAGCAGCTCTTACGTGGCCCTCCCTTTCGGGACTGAGGGGCGGTAGACGGGGTGAAACCTGTGGATCCCTCCTCTAGGAAGGCATGTACCCACGTATATACAACATTTTGAACACGATTTTCAGCGATCCTCAGACTCTTCCTCCAAAGCGTTCCGGATGCCCACTCCGGGTCACTCCCAGAAGCTCTCCAACCCCCAACCCCCATAAAATGGTCTCCTGCAACCCTGTGCTGAAGGCTGAGATCTGGTGAAGCGCAGGTGCAGACTACGGACGACTTCCTCTGGAAGTCTATGAGCTCTGCCTGGGGCAAGGCTTCCGAATTTAGAGAGAATTTGAAAAACTTTTTCTTGAATGTAATAAACATACATGAAACTTCCCATGTCCCAAGTATAAAACGATGAATTATCACCAAGTGAGCACAAGCGCATAACACAAGAAAAGGAACGTTAATAGGGTGGGATACCCCTCCTCAGTTACTTCCCATCTTCCCACAAGCCAACACAGACTAATTCTGCTGATTGTTTAACTTTACAGACATAAATTAAAAGACGCTTACTCCTTGGAAGAAAAGTTATGACCAACCTAGATAGCATATTCAAAAGCAGAGACATTACTTTGCCGACTAAGGTCCGTCTAGTCAAGGATATGGTTTTTCCTGGTCATGTATGGATGTGAGAGCTGGACTGTGAAGAAGGCTGAGTGCCGAAGAATTGATGCTTTTGAACTGTTGTGTTGGAGAAGACTCTTGAGAGTCCCTTGGACTGCAAGGAGATCCAACCAGTCCTTTCTGAAGGAGATCAACCCTGGGATATCTTTGGAAGGAATGATGCTAAAGCTGAAATTCCAGTACTTTGACCACCTCATGCGAAGAGTTGACTCATTGGAAAAGACTCTGATGCTGGGAGGGATTTGGGGCAGGAGGAGAAGGGGATGACAGAGGATGAGATGGCTGGATAGCATCACTGACTCGATGGAAGTGAGTCTGAGTGAACTCCGGGAGATGGTGATGGACAGGGAGGCCTGGCGTGCTGTGATTCATGGGGTCGCAAAGAGTCGGACATGACAGAAGGACTGAACTGAACAGACATAGAATCATACCACATGTACAATGTTGCATCTGGCTTCTTTCACTCAAGGTTATATTTGTAAGATTCATCTACCTTGCTGTTTATGCACAATCCCAGGCTTGGTGTTGCTCAGTTCAGTTCAGCTCAGTTCAGTCGCTCAGTCCTGTCTGATTCTTTGGAACCTCAAGGACTGCAGCACACCAACTCCCAGAGCTTGGTCAGACTCATGTCCATTGAGTCCGTGATGCCATCCAATCATCTCATCCTCTGTCATTCCTTTCACCTGCCTTCAATCTTTCCAGGATCACGGTCTTTTCCAATAAGTCAGTTCTTCCCATCAGGTGACCAAAGTATTGGAGCTTCAGCTTCAGCATCAGTCCTTCTAATGAATATTCAGGACTGATTTCCTTTAGGATGGACTGGTTTGATCATCTTGCAGTCCAAAGGACTCTCAAGAGTCTTCTCCAACACCGTAGCTCAAAAGTATCAATTCTTCAGCACTCCGCTTTCTTTATGGTCCAACTCTCACATCCATACATGACTACTGGAAAAACCATAGCTTTGACTAGACGGATCTTTGTCGGCAAAATAATGTCTCTTCTTTTTAATATGCTGTCCAGGTTTGTCGTAAATTTTTTTCCAAGGAGCAAGCGTCTTTTAATTTCATGGCTGCAGTCACCATCTGCAGTGATTTTGGAGCCCAAGGAAATAAAGTCTCTCACTGTTTCCATTGTTTCCCCATATATTTGCCATGAAGTGATGGGACTGGATGCTATGACCCTAGTTTTTTGAATGTTGAGTTTTAAGCCAGCTTTTTCACTTTCCTCTTTCACTTTGATCAAGAGGCTCTTCAGTTCCTGTTTGCTTTCTACCATAAGGGTGGTGTTTTCTGTATATCTGAGGTTATTGATATTTCTCCTGGCTACCTTGATTCCAGCTTGTGCTTCATGCAGCCTGGCATTTCGCATGGTGTAATCTGCATATAAGTCAAATAAGCAGGGTGACAATATACAGCCTTGATGTACTCCCTTCGCAATTTAGAACCAGTCCATTGTTCCATGTCTGGTTCTAACTGTTGCTTATTGACTTGCATACAGATTTCTCAGGAGACAGATAAGGCAGTTTGGTATTCTCATCTCTTGAAGAATTTTCAACAGTTTGTTGTGATCCACACAGTCAAAGGCTTTGGCATAGTCAATGAAGCAGAAGTAGATGTTTTTTTATGGAATTCTCTTGCTTTTTGTATTATCCAATAGATGTTGGCAATTTGATATCTGGTTCCTCTGCCTTTTCTAATTCCAGCTTGAGCACCTGGAAGTTCTCAGTGCACATACTGTTGAAGCTTCGCTGGGAGAAGTTTGAGCATTACTTTGCAGGCATGTGAGATGAGTGCAATTGTGCAGTCATTTGAACATTCTTTGGCATTACCTTTCTTTGGGATTGGAATGAAAACTGACCTTTTCCAGTCCTATGGCCACTGCTGAGTTTTCCAAAATTTCTGGCATATTGAGTGAAGCACTTTCACAGCATCATCTTTTAGGATTTGAAATGCTCAACTGGAATTCCATCACCTCCACTAGCTTTGTTCATAGTGATGCTTCCTAAGGCCCACTTGACTTCATATTCCAGGATGTCTGGCTCTAGGTGAGTGTGAGTGATCACACCATTGTGATTATATGGATTGTGAAGAACTTTTTTGTACAATTCTCTGTGTATTCTTGCCACCTCTTCTTAATATCTTCTGCTTCTGTTAGGTCCATACGATTTCTGTCCTTTATTGAGCCCATCTTTGCATGAAATGTTCCCTTGGTATCTCTAATTTTCTTGAAGAGATTTCTAAGTCTTTCCCATTCTATTGTTTTCCTCTGTTTCTTTGCACTGATCACTGAGGAAGGCTTTCTTATCTCTCCTTGCTCTTCTTTGGAACTCTGCATTCAAATGGATATATCTCTGGGTTACCCCTTTCCTTTCCCGGAAACTTGGCACCTCTAATGTCTAATGCTCTTAAATAGATGTTTTCTGGGCCTTTATCCACATCTGGATGTGCTCAACAAGAGCACGGTTCTTATACAGGCTACTTCAACATGACAGAAGCACAAATGAGGACAACATTAGCTACCAATTTTTAATCTTTTTTTTTTAAAATATTCTAGCATATTGTTAACCAAATGAATGAATTTTACAGGTTATTGTGCTCATTTACAACTGTTCCAACTCCTCATTTATTCATACCTTTGAAAGGAAATAGGGTCTAACATTTTTCTTGTATGTCTCAAGGTGTAAGGCTCAAAAAATTGTCAAATAGGTGAATAAATGCACATAAAGGATTATCTCAAAAGTAGATTGAGCAATCTTCTCTGTAGGCCAGTGGACAAAAACTAAATAGGGTCAAGAGGTGAGCATTTCTCTTAAGGTTAATGATCTGCCTAAAGCTAACATAGCCTAAAACCAGTAGCCCAAGATGCCCAGTGACCTCTGAGTGGGGCAAACTCTGGAAAATTCCTTTTTATTGTAACCAAGTCATATTGCAAAGGAAGGACATCCATAATCCTAAAGCTATCAATGTTACTTTGACACAATCATAACAGCAGAGCAGGTTAGATTGTATCATAGGAAACAGTTTAAAGACTTCATGATGGCCTTTGGAAAATTAGGAATTTGTAAATTTATCATAACTGTGTGCCAGGCACTAAGCTAAGTGTTTTTCAAATATTAATTTGTAGTAACCTCATAAGTTACTATTATCATCTCCATTTCATACAGGAAGAAAGTGAAGCACCAAGAGGTTAAGTAACTTGCCTGAGGTCAGACAGACAGTACATGTCAGAGCCAATATTCAAGCTAGGCAGCCTGCTTCCAAGTCCATGCTCTTCCCCATGTGGCCTCTGGCATTCATCTCTGAACCTATTTCACTCTTTCCTCTTTCCAATGGCCTTTCTGATAATAAAAACAGGTTTTGAAATGGTAACACATTTGTTTAAACCCTGGCAACTTCAGAATTGATTAGGTTGGTACTAGTTGACATAACAGATGAAACTCCAAATCTCAATGGTTTAACATGACGGAAGTTGGCTTCCTGCTAGTATAAAGCCCAATTGGAATCAGAGGTCTTATTTTGTTGGAGAGTCAGGGGTGCGGGGTGGGGTGGCTCCACCTTCATGGCTCTGGTTAGTCAATCAGAGATACAGGCTAAGAGATGCTCTGCCGTTTTAAACATATGGTTTCCAAGACTGCCTTGTGTGTTGACACCTAGAATAAGGCAGTGTGGGAGGTACAAGAGGTTTCCATGAACCAGGGCTGAACGTGCTATACATCACTTCTATTTATATTCTATTAGCTATAACTCAGTCACATGACCCCACCGAGATGCAGACAGGATGGGAACTGGAATCCCTGGCTCAGCAACTTTGTCCCAGGCACAACATACACTATCAAAGAGGATCACATGTCTTCGGTCTTTTGTCTTAGTTTGTGTTTCCCCAGAAAACACACTTTTAGATAAGACTTTTCAAATGCTTTATTTGCTAAAATAAAGAATATTTGCTAAAATTAAGTTAGAGAAGGGGAAAGAGAGACAGGGATAAAAAGGCAACCAAAGGATGTACTGACAGGTCAGTTACCACCATGGAGACTGGAGCTTAAGTCCACTGGGGAAACTCTGGGAGCAAGGGTAAAATAGCCCATCCAAGAGGCTTGCAAACAAGAGTCTTTGTACACCAACTCCTGTCGGTAATTGTTTGAAGGTTTTTTTTTCCCATGGGTCATAAATCTCGTTGCTTCCTGGGCTACTGTGCAGATGGCAAAGCCGACTCCTGGTGTCACAGATTGCTTCCATGCGAAGAAACACAGGTGCTGGCAGTTGGAAGTTTCCCAATATGCCTGTGAGTGGTAAGGCTGAGGGAATATATATGGGATACTAAGGATCTGTTACACAGTCTCTGCTACACACTCACCGGATGGTGCAGTGACATATGGACTGGAAAGATCGATTGCTGCTCACCCCTCATCCCCACCAATCACATGGTGACATGTAATAGTGGAGCGAGGACAGAACAACTGCAGTAAAATTTCTTTTCAGAAAGTTCTGGAAAGAGGGGATTCCTAGCTGTTGCTGATCAGTATCAACTTTGAAGTCCTACTGGAGAGGCACTGGGTAGTTCCTCTTCCTGACTCGGGTTCTACTCTCTGAAAGTAGTTCCTTTGCTCAGTGTTCTCCAAAGACCCTCTTGGAGGGTCCTCCTTCTCTATGCTCCTCTCTAACCAGGTCTAGATAGGGTATTGAGAAACTAGTGCTCCCTGAAGGCTGTATGACTTTTCACCCACTTCCTATTATGCAAGCTTGAAAATTATATTAAAGTTTGAATACTCAGAATTTCTGGTTTTCTTCACAAAACAATGACCTCAAAACCTTAGTAACCTTCAGATCTACTTGCTCCCAGTTAGTTTCACACATACAAAACAAAGGCAAGGCCTGAGTGATGAAGCTGGTGAAGATACATGAGACATATTTGTTGATTCCATAGATAGCAAAAATAGAAGAAGCCAAAGGTGCTAGCTCCCTGCGTCCTGACCAACACACTGAAAAGGATGACACCAAAGGAAAAGGGCTGGTGACTGCAATTGAGATTTGCAGTCCAGTTCCTCATCACTGGGGAACCAAATCTAGATCATAGCTATGTGGTTTTATATTCTGCAGCTCTATTCTGAGGGGACTGTGCAGAGAGCACACTTCATCAGAATCTGGGAGGTGATGAGAAGCTATCTCATGACATTCTTCTGGGGCAGGTGGGAAGACTAGTGGGAGGTGGCCTCCATCCTCTCATGTTCCAGCCAGATCAGAGTGTTTGGCTTAGATGTGCTGCAGTTTCAACCTTCACCTGTATGGATACGTACAAGTTTGCCAGGAAGCCATGGCAGAGCTGTTCCCCTACAGTAGTTGCCACACTCACAGTTCTCTCCTGGACTAATTTTCAAGCCTTATTGCTATTCTTTGTCCCATACCTGTTTCTCTCTCAATTAATGGTACCTAACAATCACTTCATGGTACATAGATATGGGGAAAATGGAAACAGTGACAGATTTTATTTTCACGGGTTCCAAAATCACTGCAGATGGTGACTGCAGCCACGAAATTAAAAGACACTTGCTCCTTGGAAAAAAGTTATGACAAACATAGGCAGCTATTAAAAAACAGAGACATCATTTTGCCTACAATGGTCCATATAGTCAAGCTGTGGTTTTTCCGGTAGTTGTGTATGGATATGAGAGTTGGACCATAAAGAAAGCTGAGCACCAAAGAATTGATGCTTTTGAATTCTGGCACTGGAAAAGACTCCTGAGAGTCCCTTGGACTGCAAGGAGATCAAACCAATCAATCCTAAAGGAAATCAGTCCTGAATATTCATTGGAAGGACTGATGCTGAAGCTCCAATACTTTGGCCTCCTAATGCGAAGAGCTGATTCATTGGCAAAGAACCTGATGCTGGGAAAGATTGAGGGCAGGAGGTAAAGTAGGTGACAGAGGATGAAATGGTTGGATGGCATCATCAACTCGATGGACATGAGTTTGAGCAAACTCTAGGAGATAGTGAAGGACCGGGAAGCCTGGCCTGCTGCAGTACATGGGGTCTCAAAGAGTCAGACATGACTTAGAGACTGAACAACAACAAGCCAGGTTGAGTAGGAGGCCCATACTCTTACGTAGGTCTTTCTCACATGGATGGGTTATAATGTACGTTTGTTCTGGAAAACTTTTCTCAGGTTTCTTTTCATTTTTAGGTCCTTTTCATTTTTCAGCTTTTCCAACCTTGCAAAATCCAAGTTTTGGATTTTTAAATTCCTTTTACTTCTTGCATGTAAACAAGCTAATCCTTCCTTGAGTTTAGCACTATCTTATAATACCCAATTAAATGCAGCCAATAGCAACCAGTGCATGCTAATAACATCCTATTTTACCTCCTCCTCCTACACTTCAGTGGATTCAGTTGACCTATATGTTCTACACCTATATGTTCTACCTTCCAGGTATGAAGACAACAGTCTAAATAAATATTTTGCCACCACAGAGACTATTTCTATACAAGAAAGATCATTTACTAACCTCATTTTTAAATTATATATCCCCTTATTTGTACATAGTCTTTATGGTGGCAAAATATTTATTTAAACTGTGTCTGTCTTCATACCTGGAAGGTAGAACATAGGCCTACTAAGTGATGAAGTGTAGGAGGAGGAGGTAAAATTAACCTCATTTTTAAATTATATATCCCCTTATTTATACATGGGGCTTCCTTGGTAGCTTAGATGGTAAAGAATCTGCCTGCAGTGCAGGAGACCCAGGTTAGTTCCCTGGGTTGGGAAGATCCCCTGGAGAAGGAAATGGCAACCCACTCCAGTATTCTTGCCTGGAAAATCCCATGGACAGAGGAGCCTGGTGGGCTACAGTCCATGTGGTTGCAAAGAGTCAGACACGACTGAGCAACTAATGTCAGTGTTATTTGTATGTATTCATTCACATCACTAGAAACAAATATAAAACTCTATCACTGAAAAAGCCTGGTTTTAGTTTATGTTGTAGTTTTCAGAAATCTCGTCGATGTACCAAAATGTAACAGGAAATATTCATATTCATATTACACATATTTTAAAAATATCTTTTTATATTTGTTTCCTGCGTTTTTTCATTTTACAAAAGATAAATTTCCCTTTAGGCTTAACCCAAGCAAAGTCTAGAGTGTCTGGCTCTAGGTGGCAGAAGTGCTAAGGAAACAGGAAGGTGAGGGGAAAGTTAATGCCCAGATCCCATCTTCAGAGGCAGCTTCTTAAGAGCACATCACAACTGTTCTGTGCTTTCACTAACATCTTCATGGGTGAAAATCCATATAACTGTTTTCACCCTTTCCTAAAAGATAACTCTTCAAGCAAACTTTAACGTGAATCAGAATCATTCTGAAGGCTTGTTGAAACACAGAGCAGCAGCTGCATCCTGGACCTCAGCCGGCCTGTGGTTGGACTCATGAAGGTTCATTTCTAATAAGTTCTCAGGTGATGATGGTGCTACTGGTCCAGACACCACACAGCATACACAACCACTGCTCTAGCCAATGCCCTAGATTACCCAGGGCACCTCAGAAACAGATAAAGACCATTTCTGCCCATGAGATGACACAGATAGCAAAACTTGTCACCTGGCCTCCTATTCCAAAGAGGAGGTCAACTCCCCTTCTATTCAAAGTCAACCACTAAAAGCTAAAGAGTTAATTTCATTCTCAGATGGTAAAGAATCCACCTGCAATGCAGGAGACCTGGGTTCACTCCCTGGGTTGGGAAGGTACCCTGGAGAAGGGAAAGGCTACCTACTCTAGTATTCTTTCCTGGAAAATCCCCATAGACAGAGGAGCCTGGTTGGCTACAGCCTATGGGGTCACAAAGAGTCAGACACAACTGAATGATTAAACATAGCACATGACTCCCGTCTTCCTCCTCTGAGGCCTTCACTGGGTCCTAGAAATGTCAAGAATGGGCTCCTGTCCCTTGCAGAGATGTGTGGCAGCCTGTGACAAGGAGCACTGTGGTGAGTCAGGAAGGACAGGGGGGTTCCAGTCATGGTGCCTCTGAACAACCCCAAGTGTGACCACTTTCTGGCTGTGTGGCCCTGGGCCAGTCACAGTTCCTGAGCCTCACTTTCTCATCTACATGATTTGAGAGGTGGCTACCCTCTCACAGTTGAAAGACAGTGTGGGGAAGGGGTGGTTGGAAAATATCAGGTAAATATCCACTCAGTTGAAAGATATTGGAGGAGGCTTGGTTGAAAGATACCAGGGAATAATCACTCAAGAGAAAGATACTGGGGGTAGGGGAAGGTGCTGGTTGAATAATACCAGGCTTTGCTCAGTTGTGTGAGACTAAGTGGTCTGTAATGAGTAGTTGGATATAAGGCTGATCTGTTGCTTTCCCTCAGTTTGGCTGCCATCATAGCATTTGTTGGGATAAAAGTAAGGATATTACATGAAAGCTTTGCTCTGAAGGAAAGGGATAAGGCTTACTCCCAGCTGCTTACTATTTTCTTAGGCAACTGAGAAATTTACAGTAGTGGAGGAAGAATCCTCATACCATGCAGTGGTCCCATAGGGAAACCCCACTCATTCATTAAAACACTTTCTCATCCAGGGGTCACAAATAAGAATTGGCCATTCAGTGATTTGAGCACCCATGGTGGTCTTAGATCACAGAAGGGAGAAATTGAGACATGTGAGAGGGCTTAAATGCTCTAAGGTTAACCCTAGAGGGTTAAGTTCACAAGCAGTGCACTGGCTTACCACACAATTTCATTAGTGCATTTTAATCTCAAAAACTCAACTTTAAAATGGGAAATACAGCCTCTCCAACACAGAAACAAGGGATATCAGAAAGCCAGCCTCTAACTGACACCCAAGCTAGGGTTAAGGACATACAAACTTATACTTGCAAGTACCTACTCAATTGGGCAAATTATACTAAAGAAGAACTCAACCTAAAAAAGTCCAAATCAGGGTTCTTCTGATATTCAAAAATTGCTATTTTTGTGCACACAGAAAAAGCCAGCCACAAATCAAACAAACTGAGTGGAATGCTTACTTTGATTGGTATTTAGAAGCTACTAAACTAAAAAAGGCTGCTAGAACTCGGTCTCTTTTGCTCCTCCCACATATCTTTTTCTATCTGACTTGCCTGATTCAGATGCTGTATGTTTTTCTTTTCCAAGTCGTCTGCCTTCTGCTGCTTTTTCTTCCTCAATAAAAGAAGAAAAAAAATCAGAAGTGATTATAACTCCCTTTAAGGAGGAACCTATTACAGGGAGAGATGAACCATCCTTAGTGTTTATAACACACCCAGGACCTAAGCAGAACTTTAGAGCCTTAGCTAAGGAATTTCCAATCCAAGTTAGGATCCATTAGAATTTGCTAAGGAATTTGAGTTACACATCTGGACTTATAAGTCTGGGTTTTCAGACCTATATCAATTAATATTGCTGTTAGTTTCTGAAAGCAAAGCAAGGGAACGAATTTTAAAAAGCAGGATGTAAACATTCCTTAATGGATTTTGAACCACAGGCTCACACTGAATACAAGGAATTAGTTCAGAAATTGCTTGAACTTATCCCACAGGGTTTTCCAAAAAGAAAAAAAAAAAAAAAAAAACACAGAGATTCACCAGTGCAAGCAAAGATCAGATGGATCAATTCTAGATTATTATGAAAAGTTTGAAAAAAAACTTTTAAGCAATATTCTGGCTTGACACCTGAACCATTCTCTAAACACCAAAGCAGCCCCTTGCTTAACTCTGCTTTTTCAGAAGGCTTAAAGAAGCATTTGACTACTCTAGTCAAAGGATAACCTAGATTGGTCAGAGTTACAAACAAATGCCCTTGTTACATTGGCTGACCAATGTTTCACAATCATTAAAAAAAAAAAAACACACAGTAGGGGGTATCTACAAAAATGATCATCCTTCAATTGTGCCAATGCCTGTTGAAGTTTAACTGACTCCTGTTTAATTCCCAACTAGTAGAGAAAGCTAGCTTGAAAGAAAAAAAGGTATATATATGTATCTTCAGAATTCTGACCTGGAGAGAATAAGGCCTACTAGGAAAACCTGATTTTTTTCTTCCTATTCCTTGAGCCCAGAGTTCTAAGGATTATTTATTCTATCTTGACCATCTCTAATTCTTGAAACAGGGGGAGAAAGGGGATAGGAAAAATTATTTAACTTATTCCAATTATTATTTACAAGTAGTGAACTGTATATTATGATACATGTTTCATGACTAAGTTTAGAAAATGAAGCTATGAGATCCCTTGTTATATCTGTCTGGATATATGTGTGTCTCAATATGCGTGTTTGGATAATATTTCTGAGGTTGTCAATGAGCTCTACTTAATTGAATTAAAGAAAATCAAGTATTTATATAAATTCTGAGAGATATAGAAGATAACTGGCCAGAATTAATTTCAGATTTATATAAGCTGGGAAATATTCAATATTAAATTAATACCTGATATTAATGTTTAAGTTTTTTGACCTAATTAATATAGACATGTCTTTAGAGTCATCAACATTAAGTATAATACTTTTTGCATCTAGATTTAAATAAAATCTTGTTATAGCTATTACAACTTTGTCAGCAAGGAAGGTAACTTGATGTGAAGGAACTTTAAAGGAAAGAAAATACAAATAATGCAAGAGCTCTTAGAAAAAACTTTATTAAGAATAATTATTCTTAGAACTGTCTATCTAAAATAGTCTCTCCAGATTCTGGTAACTTGAAATTCTAGAGTTGTGCTGAATTATTAAGTGATGGAAGTTTATTGAATAGCTAGGTCACTCCCAAATAAAATAAGATATTGAAACATTAATTACTAAACACTGGCTTCCTCTTTCAGAAACACTAAAGATATTTTGGGGAGCGGTCCTAAGATGGCGGAGGAATAGAATGGGGAGACCACTTTCTCCCCCACAAATTCATCAAAAGAACATTTGAAAGCTGAGTAAATTTTGCAAAACAACTTCTGAATGCTGGCAGAGGACATCAGGCACCCAGAAAAGCAGCCCACTGTCTTCGAAAGGAAGTAGGAAAAAATATAAAAGATAAAAAGAGAGACAAAAGAGGTAGGGACAGAGATGCATCTCAAGAAGGGAGTCTTAAAAAAGAGAGATTTCCAAACACCAGGAAACACTCTCACTGGCTAGTCTGTGGCGAGCCTTGGAACCTCAGAGGGCAACATAACCAGGAGGAAAAATAAATAAATAATTAAAACCTACAGATTACGTGCCCAACAGTAACTCCCAGAGGAGAAGCAGCGCAGACGCCAGCATCTGCCACTAGTGAGTGGGGGCTGGGCAGGGAGGCACAGGCTGCAATGCTTAGAGTAAGGACTGGGCCTGAATGCCCCAAGGGCAATCTGAGGGAACTAACTTGAGATAGCAAACCAGACTGGGATAGCTATCCCATGAAAAGCCCTAACCTAAGACACTGCCAGGCCCACTCTCAGAACAAGGACTGAGCAGAGTTAGCTGGCTGTGGACCGGCCCATGCCCCGCTGGAGACAGGCAGGCAAGGGCTGCCAGAGCCAGAAGGGGGCAATCACGGCCCCAGAGAGGCATCATCTGCCAAACTGCAAGCAAGCTTCATTGCTAACCAAGACTTCTTGGGATTCTGGACTGTCGACATCCACTGGGAGGGTCGCAACCAGACATCAGCTCCCCAGAAGAGACACATGGCACACCTGAGAAGGTGTGCCGGTTGTACACCCAGAAAACCAAGCAGCAGGGACAGGGGAGGCGATAAGTCACAGCGACTGTGCTCGCCAAGCTCCTGGTCACCTGAGCTGCTCAGACCTGGGAAGGACACAAAACGCAGGCCCAACCGAGTCTGTGTCTTTGTGGAGTACCTGAGTTCCTGAACCTGAGCGGCTTAGACCTGGCAAGTGCGTACAGCCCGGGGCCAGCCTCAGACAGTTCCTGGCAGAGAAACCTAGAGCCTAAGCAGTGTAGACAGGGAAAGCACACAGGCTGTGAGCAGGGGCAAACCCAAAGTGGCTGAGACACTGCGAGCACACGCCAGTGTTGTTTGCAGTGTTGCCCACTCCCCACAGCATGACTGAACAAGTAGCCTAAAAAAGTGTCACCACTGCCCCCTTGTGTCAGGGCAGAAATTAGACACTGAAGAGACCAGCAAACAGAAGAAGCTAAAACAAACAGAGGGAACTGTCTTGGAAGTGACAGGTGCAATAGATTAAAACCCTGTAGTTAGCACTGACTACATAGGAAGGGGCCTATAGATCTTGAGAAGTATAAGGCAGATCAAGGAACTATCTGAAAATGAACTGACCCCACACTGTCCATAACACCAGAGAAAGTCCTAGATATATTTTTACTGTTATCATTTTTTAAATTTGTAAAAAAAAAATTTTAAATTTTAAGTCCTGTATTACTCCTTTAATTTTCATTTTTATAACCTCTATTACTTTTTAAAAAAAAGACCCTATTTTTAAAAGCAAACTTCATACATATACATTTTATAATTTTTGTGACTTTGTTTTTTTCTTTAATATTGTAGTTTTGAGAATCCAACCTCTACTCTAGATTTTTAATCTTTGCTTTTTGGTATTTGTTGTCAATTTTGTACCTTTAAGAACCCAATCTTCAGTACCCATTTTTACCTGGGAGCGAGATTACTGGCTTGACTGCTCTCTCCCCCTCTGGGCTCTCCTTTTTTCCCACTATGTCTCCTCTATCTCCTCCCTCCCCCTTCTCTTCTCTACCCAACTCTGTGAATCTCTTTGTGTGTTCCAGACAGTGGAGAACACTTAGGGAACTGATTACTGACTAGATCTGTCTCTCTCCTTTTGATTCCCCCCTTTATCCTCCTGGCCACCTCTGTCTCCTTCCTCCCTCTTCTCTGTATAACTCCGTCAATATCTCTGAGGGATGCAGACTGTGGAGAGCACATAAGGAAGTGATTACTGGCTAGCTTTCTCTAGCCTCTTTTGATTCCCCCTCTTCTCCTACTTGTCACCTCTATCTCCCTCATCCCTCTTCTCTTCTCTTCTCTGTGTAACTCTGTGAAACTCTCTGGGTGTCCCTCACTGTGGAGAAACTTTTCTTCTTTAACCTAGATGTTTTATCATCAGTGCTGAATAAATGGAGAAGTCTTGAGGCTACTGTAGAATAAGACTGAAAATCAGAGGCAGGAAGCTAAAGTGTGAATCCTGAGAACACCAGAGAACTCCTGACTCCAGGGAACATTAATTGATAGGAGCTCATCAAATGCCTCCATACCTACACTGAAACCAAGCACCACGCAAGGGCCAACAAGTTCCAGAGCAAGACATACCACACAAATTCTCCAGCAACACAGGAACATAGCCCAGAGCTTCAATATACAGGCTGCCCAAAGTCACACTAAACCCATTGACATCTCATAACTCATTACTGGACACTTCATTGAACTCCAGAGAGAGGAAATCCAGCTCCACCCACCAGAACACCAACACAAGCTTCCCTAACCAGGAAGCCTTGACAAACCACCCGTCCAACCCCACCCACAGTGAGGAAACTCCACAATAAAGAAAACTCCACAAACTGCCAGAATATGGAAAGGCCACCCAAAACACAGCAATATAAACAAGATGAAAAGGCAGAGAAATACCCAGCAGGTAAAGGAACAGGATAAATGCCCACCAAACCAAACAAAAGAGGAAGAGATAGGGAATCTACCTGATAAAGAATTCCAAATAATGATAGTGAAAATTATCCAAAATCTTGAAAACAAAATGGAGTTACATATAAATAGCCTGGAGACAAGGATTGAGAAGATGCAAGAAGGGTTTAACAAGGACCTGGAAGAAATAAAAAAGAGTCAATATATAATGAATAATGCAATAAATGAGATCAAAAACATTCTGAAGGGAAACAACAGTAGAATAACAGAGGCAGAAGATAGGATAAGTGAGGTAGAAGATAGAATGGTAGAAATAAATGAAACAGAGAGGAAAAAAGAAAAATGAATTAAAAGAAATGAGGACAATCTCAGTGATCTCTGGGACAATGTTAAATGCCCCAACATTTGAATCATAGGAGTCCCAGAAGAAGACAAAAAGAAAGACCATGAGAAAATACTTGAGGAGATAATAGTTGAAAACTTCCCTAAAATGGGGAAAGAAATAATCACCCAATCCAAGAAACCCAGAGAGTCCCAAATAGGATAAACCCAAGGTGAAACACCCGAAGACACATATTAATCAAATTAACAAAGATCAAACACAAAGAACAAATATTAAAAGCAGCAAGGGAAAAACAACAAATAACGCACAAGGGGATTCCCATAAGGATAACAGCTGATCTTTCAATAGAAACTCTTCAGGCCAGGAGGGAATGACAGGACATACTTAAAGTGATGAAAGAAAATAACCTACAACCCAGATTACTGTACCCAGCAAGGATCTCATTCAAATATGAAGGAGAAATCAAAAGCTTTACAGACAAGCAAAAGCTAAGAGAATTCAGCACCACCAAACCAGCTCTCCAACAAATGCTAAAGGATATTCTCTAGACAGGAAACATAGAAAGAGTGTATAAACTCAAACCCAAAACAATAAAATAAATGGTAATGGGATCATACTTATCAATAATTACCTTAAATGTAAATGGGTTGAATGCCCCAACCAAAAGACAAAGACTGGCTAAATGGATACAGAAACAAGACCCCTATATATGTTGTCTACAAGAGACCCACCTTGAAACAAGGAACACATACAGACTGAAAGTGAAGGGCTGGAAAAAGATATTCCACTCAGATAGAGACCAACAGAAAGCAGGAGCAGCAATACTTATATCAGATAAAATAGACTTTAAAACAAAGCTGTGAAAAGAGACAAAGAAGGCCACTACATAATGATCAAAGGATCAATCCAAGAAGAAGATATAACAATTATAAATATATATGCACCCAACATAGGAGCACCACAATATGTAAGACAAATGCTAACAGGTATGAAAGGGGAAGTTAACAATAACACAATAATAGTGGGAGACTTTAATACCCCACTCACACCTATGGATAGATCGACTAAACAGAAAATTAACAAGGAAACAAAACTTTAAATGATACAATAGACTAGTTAGACCTAATTGATATCTATAGGACATTTCACCCCAAAACAATGAATTTCACCTTTTTCTCAAGCACACACAGAACCTTCTCCAGGACAGATCACATCCTGGGCCATAAATCTAGCCTTGGTAAATTCAAAAAAATTGAAATCATTCCAAGCATCTTTTCTGACAACAATGCAGTAAGATTAGGTCTCAATTACAGAAAAAAACTATCAGAAATTCCAACATATGGAGGCTGAACAACATGCTGCTGAATAACCAACAAATCACAGAAGAAATCAAAAAGGAAATCAAAATATGCATAGAAATGAATGAAAATGAAAACACAACAACCCCAAACCTGTGGGACACTGTAAAAGCAGTGCTAAGGGGAAGGTTCATAGCAATACAGGCATACCTCAAGAAACAAGAAAAAAGTCAAATAAATACCTAACTCTACACCTAAAGCAACTAGAAAAGGAAGAAATGAAGAACCCCAGGGTTAGTAGAAGGAAAGAAATCTTAAAAATTATGACAGAAATAAATGCAAAAGAAAATAGACCATAACAAAAATCAACAAAGCCAAAAGCTGGTTCTTTGAGAAGATAAATAAAATTGGCAAACCATTAAGCAGACTCATCAAGAAACAAAGGGAGAAAAATCAATAAAATTAGAAATGAAAATGGAGAGGTCACAATAGACAACACAGAAATACAAAGGATCATAAGAGACTACTATCAGCAACTATATGCCAATAAAATGGACAACTTGGAAGAAATGGACAAGTTCTTAGAGAAGTACAACTTTCCAAACTGAACCAGGAAGAAATAGAAAATCTTAACAGACCCATCACAAGCACAGAAATTGAAACTGTAATCAAAAATCTTTCAGCAAACAAAAGCCCAGGACCAGACGGCTTCACAGCTGAATTCTACCAAAAATTCAGAGAAGAGCTAACACCTATCCTACTCAAACTCTTCCAGAAAATTGCAGAGGAAGGTAAGCTTCCAAACTCATTCTATGAGGCCACCATCACCCTAATACCAAAACCTGACAAAGATGCCACAAAAAAAGAAAACTACAGGTCAATATCACTGATGAACACAGATGCAAAAATCCTTAACAAAATTCTAGTAATCAGAATCCAACAACACATTAAAAAGATCATACACCATGACCAAGTGGGCTTTATCCCAGGGATGCAAGGAATCTTCAATATCCACGAATCAGTCAATATAATATACCACATTAACAAATTGAAAAATAAAAGCCATATGATTATCTCAATAGATGCAGAGAAAGCCTTTAACAAAATTCAATATCCATTTATGATTAAAAAAAAAAAACCTCCAGAAAGCAGAAATAAAAGGAACATATCTCAACATATTAAAAGCTATATATAACAAACCCACAGCAAACATTATCCTCAATGGTGAAAATTGACAGCATTTTCCCTAAAGTCAGGAACAAGACAAGGGTGCCCACTCTCACCACTACTATTCAACATAGTTTTGGAAGTTTTGGCCACAGCAATCAGAGCAGAAAAAGAAATAAAAGGAATCCAAATTGGAAAAGAAGACATAAAACTCTCACTGTTTGCAGATGACATGATCCTCTACATAGAAAATCCTAAAGACTCCACCAGAAAATTACTAGAGCTAATCAATGAATATGGTAAAGTTGCAGGATATAATATCAACACTAGTAATGAGAAAATAGAAAGAGAAATTAAGGAAACAATTCCATTCACCATTGCAATGAAAAGAATAAAATACTTAGGAATATATCTACCAAAAGAAACAAAAGACCTATATATGGAAAACTACAAAACATTGGTGAAAGAAATCAAAGAGGACACTAATAGATGGAGAAATATACCTCGTTCATGGATCGAAAGAATCAAAGCATACTACCCAAAGCAATCTATAGATCCAATGCAATCGCTATCAAGCTACCAACAGTATTTTTCAGAGAACTAGAACAAATAATTTCACAATTTGCATGGAAATACAAAAACCTTGAATACCCAAAGCAATCTTGAGAAAGAAGAATGGAACTGGAGGAATCAACCTGCCTGACTTCAGGCTCTACTACAAAGCCACAGTCATCAAGACAGTATGGTACTGGCACAAAGACAGAAATATAGATCAGTGGAACAAAATAGAAAGCCCAGAGATAAATCCAAGCACCTATGGACATCTTATCTTTGACAAAGGAGGCAAAAATATACAATAGAGAAAAGACAATCTCTTTAACAAGTGGTGCTGGAAAAACTGGTCAACCACTTGCAAAAGAATGAAACTAGAACACTTTCTAACACCATACACAAAAATAAACTCAAAATGGATTAAAGATCTAAATGTAAGACCAGAAACTATGCACTCTCCGACATAAGTCACAGCAGGATCCACTATGACCCACCTCCCAGAATATTGGAAATAAAAGCAAAAATAAACAAATGGGACCAATTAAAATTAAAAGCTTCTGCACAACAAAGGAAACTATCAGCAAGGTGAAAAGACAGCCTTCAGAATGGGAGAAAATAATAGCAAATGAAGCAATGGACAAAGAATTAATCTCAAAAATATACAAGCAGTTCATGCAGCTCAATTCTAGAAAAATAAACGACCCAATCAAAAAATGGGCCAAAGAACTAAACAGGCATTTCTCCAAAGAAAACATACAGATGGCTAACAAACACATGAAAAGATGCTCAACATCACTCATTATCAGAGAAATGCAAATCAAAACCACAATGAGGTACAATTTCATGCCAGTCAGAATGGCTGCTCTCCAGTATTCTACAAGCAATAAATGCTGGAGAGGGTATGGAGGAAAGGGAACCCTCTTACACTGTTGGTGGGAATGCAAACTAGTACAGCTACTATGGAGAACAGTGTGGAGATTCCTTTAAAAAATGGAAATAGAACTGCCATACAACCCAGCAATCCCACTGCTGGGCATACACACCGAGGAAACCAGAATTGAAAGAGACACGTGTACCCCAATGTTCATCGCAGCACTGTTTATAATAGCTAGGACATGGAACCAACCTAGATGTCCATCAACAGAAGAATGGATAAGAAAGCTGTGGTACATATACACAATGGAGTATTACTCAGCCATTAAAAAGAATGCATTTGAATCAGTTCTAATGAGGTGGATGAAACTGGAGCCTATTATACCGAGTGAAGTAAGCCAGAAGAAAAAACACCAATACAGTATAATAACACATATATATGGAATTTAGAAAGATGGTAATGATAACCCTGTATGTGAGACAACAAAAAAGACACAGATATATAGAACAGTTTTTGGACTCTGTGGGAGAGGGTGAGGGTGGGATGATTTGGGAGAATGGAGTTGAAACATGTATATTATCATATGTGAAACGAATCGCCAGTCCAGGTTCGATGCATGATACAGGATTCTCGGGGCTGGTGCACTGGGATGACCCAGAGGGATGGGATGGGGAGGGAGGTAGGAGGTGTGTTCAGGATTGGGAACACATATACACCCTTGGCAGATTCATGTCAATGTATGGCAAAACCAATACAATATTGTAAAGTAATTAACCTCCAATTAAAATAAATAAATTTATATAAAAAAACACTAAAGATATTTTGGACTATTGATAACAAATGTTTGGTGCTACACCAAGATATTTTCTACAAGAAGGCAAATGTTTTTAGAAATTATTACTAATATTTATGTTCACCAACCTACAGAATACTAATATAAAGGACAATTCATGGTGTTTTAGAAGAGTAAGGTATGTGTTTTCTGTAAAGAATTTCATTTTATTAAGGGAAAAGGAAATAGTATGACTTACAGCTGGCTGGTTCTGAATGGGAAAAAAAGTAAAGGATACAGAAAATGATTAAAAGGTACTGGAAAGTAGACCCTGACAGAATTTCATGCATGGTTAAGACTAAGGTTAAAATAAATTTGAGTAAATAAATACATTTAAAAGTAAGCTGGTGCAAAACTTGAATTTGGTGTTTCCCTCTGTTAAGAAGATAAGTTTTCTCAAGATGTTGAACTGCCTTTGATAATAGATTTTAAGTTCTTTACCTTTTAAGTGATCTATTCTCTATTTGCCTTTGAAATCTCTTATTGTTAATTTTTATTGTTTTATTGTTATTTGAAGTCAAGTGGGCCTTAGGAAGCATCACTATGAGCAAAGCTACTGGAGGTGATGGAATTCCAGTTGAGCTATTTCAAATCCTGAAAGATGATGCTGTGAAAGTGCTTCACCCAACATGCCAGAAATTTTGGAAAACTCAGCAGTGGCCAAAGGACTGGAAAAGATCAGTTTTCATTCCAATCCCAAAGAAAGGCAATGTCAAAGAATGTTCAAATGACTGCACAATTGCACTCATCTCACATGCTAGTAAAGTAATGCTCAAAATTCTCCAAGCCAGGTTTCAACATAACATGAACCATGAACTTCCAGATGTTCAAACTGGATTTAGAAAAGGCAGAGGAGCCAGAGATCAAATTGCCAACATCTGCTGGATCATTGAAAAAGTAAGAGAGTTCCAGAAAAACATGTACTTCTGGTTTATTGACTATGCCAAAGCCTTTGACTGTTTGGACACAACAAACTGTGGAAAATTTTTCAACAGATGGGAATACCAGACCACCTGACCTGTCTCCTGAGAAATCTGTATGGAGGAAAGAAGCAACAGTTAGAACTGGACATGGAACAACAGACTGGTTCTAAATTGTGAAAGGAGTACGTCAAGGCTGTATATTGTCACCCTGCTTATTTGACTTATATGGAGAGTACATCATGTGAAATGCTGGGCTGGATGAAGCACAAGCTGGAATTAAGATTGCTGGGAGAAATATCAATAACCTCAGATATGCAGATGACACCACCCTTATGGCAGAAAGAGAAGAGGAATTAAAGAGCCTCTTGATGAAAGTGAAAGAGGAGAGTGAAAAAGCTGGCTTAAAACTCGACATTCAGAAAACTAAGATCATGGCATCTGGTCCCATCTCTTCATGGCAAATAGATGGGAAAACAATGAAAATAACGAGAGACTATTTTCTTGGGCTCCAAAATCACTGCAGGTGGTGACTGCAGGCATGAAATTAAAAGGCACTTGCTCCTTGGAAGAAAAGCTATGACCAACCTAGACAGTATATTAAAGAGCAGAGATATTACTTTGCCAACTAAGGTCCATCTAGTCAAAGCTATGTTTTTTCCAGTAGTCATGTATGGATGTGAGATTTGAATATAAAGAAAGCTGAGCACTGAAGAACTGATACTTTTGAGCTGTGGTGTTGGAGAAGATTCTTGAGAGTCCCTTGGACTGAAAGGAAATCCAACCAGTCCATCCTAAAGGAAATCAGTCCTGAATATTCATTGGAAGAACTGATGTTGCAGCTGAAACTTCAATACTTTGGCCACCTGATGTGAAGTACTGACTCATCTGAAAAGACCCTGATGCTGGGAAAGATTGAAGGCAGGAGGAGAAGGGGATGACAGAGGACGAGATGGTTGGATGGCATGACTGACTCAATGGACATGAGTTTGAGCAAGCTCTGGGAGTTGGTGATAGACAGGGAAGCCTGGGTGCTGCAGTCCATGGGGTTGCAAAGAGTTGGACATGACTGAGTGACTGAACCGAACTGAACTGATTGTTATTTTGGCCAAGTAAATAACTATTGTTTCACAGAGACCTATGATCCTATTTGATTGATATTTATTGACAAAACTTCTTAAGTCAAAATTTAATTAAATCCTTTGACCTCTGGCTAACTTTGGGATGCTTCAAAGGCCCCCTGAGACACCCCAAATAGAGATATTAAACTAACAACATTCACTTGGTATGTTAAATTATTGGGTTGGCCAAAAGGTTCATTTGGTTGGCTCTAGTAACCAATTGTTGACTTTAACTTCACTCAAAACAATTTTATTGGGTTGTATTGTGACAGCTGTCATATTGGCATGCATTAAAAAAAAAGAAAATTTATCAAAATTGGTGAACTTTTTTGTAGGCATTTTAATGTTGGAGATGGAAGGGGGAAAGCAATATGTTTGGCATGTTATGCTTTATTATTTCAAAAAAGGTAAAAATGCAACTGGAAAAAAGTTTTGTGCAGTGTGTAGAGAAATTACTGTGACTGATCAAACATGTCAAGTGGTTTGTAACGTTTGGTGCTGAAGACTTCTTACTGGACAATGCTCCATGAGTAGGTAGACCAGTTGAAGGTGATAGTGATCAAATCGAGACATTGAGAGCAATCAATGTTTTATAATGTGGGAAATAGCTGACATACTCAAAATATCCGAATCAAGTGTTGAAAATCATTTGCACTGCTTGATTATGTTCATCCTTTTGACGATTGGGTTCTACATAAGTTGAGTGAAAAAAACCTTCTTGACTGTATTTCTGCATGTGATTCTTTACTGAAACGTAATGAAAATGTTTCATTTTTAAAACAAATTGTGACAGGCAATTAAAAATGGATACTGTACGATAGTGTGGAACAGAATAGCTCCTGGTGCAAGAGAAATGAACCACTAGCAACCACACCAAAGGCCGAATTTCATCCAAAGAAGGTGATGTTGTGTATATGGCAGGATTGGAAGGGAGTCCTCTATTATGAGCTCCTTCCAGAAAACAAAATGATTAATCTTGACAAGCACTGCTCCCAATTAGACAAACTGAAAGCAGCACTTGATGAAAAGAATCCAGAATTAGTCTACCAAAAATGCAGAATCTTCCATCAGGATAACACAAGACCATATGTTTCTTTGATGACCAGTTAAAAACTGTAACAGCTTGGCTGGGACGTTCTGATTCATCCAACATATTTACCATACATTACAACTTTGGAATTCCATTTATTTTGGTGTTTACAGAATTCTCTGAGTGGGGAAAATTTCAATTCCCTGGAAAACTGTAAAACATACTTGAAACAGTTCTTTGCTCAAAAAGATAAGTTTTCGGAAGATGAAATTATGAAGTTCCCTGAAGAAATGGCAGAAGGTAGTGGAATAAAATAGTGAATATGTTGCTCAATAGAGTTCTTGAAGAAAATGAAAAATGTGCCTTATTTTTATTAAAAAAACTGAAGGAGCACTTTGGCCAACCCAATACATGGTAAGTATTGTCAAATGAGTAATAACTCTTCTTAGGTTATATTGTATGGTAAATGTTACTAATATAGATAACCTGGAAATTGTGAATTCCTTTTTCCAGTGGTCATGTATGGATGTGAGAGTTGAACTGTGAAGAAAGCTGAGCGCTGAAGAATTCATGCTTTTGAACTGTGGTGTTGGAGAAGACTCTTGAGAGTCCCTTGGACTGCAAGGAGATCCAACCAGTCCATCCTAAAGGAGATCAGCCCTGTGTGTTCATTGGAAGGACTGATGCTGAAGCTGAAACTCCAATACTTTGGCCACCTTATGCGAAGAGTTGACTCATTGGAAAAGACCCTGATGCTGGGAGGGATTGGGGGCAGGAGGAGAAGGGGACGACAGAGGATAAGATGTCTGGATGGCATCACCGACTCGATAGCATGAGTTTGGGTAAACTCTGGGAGTTGGTGATGGACAAGGAGGCCCAGAGTGCTGTGATTCATGGGGTCGCAAAGAGTTGGACATGACTGAGCAATTGAACTGAACTGAACTGACTGAAAATTCTGACAGATCCTAGTAAAATTTATCAGTCATAATTCTAGTTATTATCTTAAAGTGTTCTGTCATAGCAGTAACCAAGTTTCTTTGTCAATTGCATTGTAATTAGATTTTAAATGTGCCTTAAGTCTTTTGTCATCATAGATGGTTATGATTTTATTTTGATGTTTTTGAAAAATACTTCCTCTTCAAGAAGATTAATAGAAAGGACTTCTGGATAAATACAAGTTTCTGACTTTCAGATCATAATGCTGAACTGAGTAAGAAATTAAACAGTCTTAATGAGAAACCCGATGACTTCATAAACTGCTTACAAAGAGAGTTAATTACATAAGACTGAGTGAACTGGTGAATATGGTTATAGTTTTTAGTTTCTGTCTGAAAACCTACTGGTTTGGATCTATGTTTTCCAGGTATAAGGAAACCTTTCCCTCCAACAAATTATGACTTTGATAAATTATACCTTTGTAAGCAGAATTGCTTACAAACAATTCTCAGCGGCGAGAAGCGGCTGTGCGGCACTGGAGCGGCGAGCGGCCGAGAGGAGATACCCTGTGTCCAAGGTCAGTAGCTGTGGCCATGAGGAGATACCACACGTCCAAGGAAAGGAGCAACAGCTGCAAGTTGCTGGAGCAGCCCCACGTCCAAGGTAAGAGAAATCCCAGTAAGATGGTAGGTGCTGAGAGAGGGCATCAGAAAGCAGACAGACTGAAACCACAATCACAAAAACTGACCAATCTAACCACGTGGACCACAGCCTTGTCTAACTCAGTGAAACTGAGCCATGCTGTGTAGGGCCACCCAAGACGGACAGGTCTTGGTGGAGAGTTCTGACAAAATGTGGTCACTGGAGAAGGGAATGGCAAACCACTTCAGTATTCATCCTTGAGAACCCCTTGAACAGTATGAAAGATAGGACACTCACAGATGAACTCCCCAGGTCAGTAGGTGCCCAATATGCTACTGGAGATCAGTGGAGAAATAACTCCAGAAAGGATGATGAGACGGAGCCAAAGCAAAAACAATACCCAGTCGTGGATGTGAGTGGTGATAGAAACGAGGTCCAATGCTATAAAAGAGCAATATTATATAGAAACCTGGAATGCTAGGTCCATGAATCAAGGCAAATTGGAAGTAGTCAAACAGGAGATGGCAAGAGTGAATGTCGACATTTTAGGAATCAGTGAACTAAAATGGACTGGAATGGGTGAATTTAATTCAGATGACCATTATATCTACTATGGTGGGCAAGAATCCCTTAGAAGAAATGGAGTAGGCATCATAATTAACAAAAGACTCTGAAATGCAGTACTTGGATGCAATCTCAAAAATGACACAGAATGATCTCTGTTCATTTCCAAGGCAAAGTATCTGATATCACAGTAATCCAAGTCTATGCCCTGACCAGTAATGCTGAAGAAGCTGAAGTTGAATGGTTCCATGAAGACCTATAAGACCTTTTAGAACTAACACCCCCAAAAGATGTCCTTTCCATTATCAGTTCAGTTCAGTTGTTCAGTCATGTCCCACTCTTTATGACCCCATGAATCACAGCACGCCAGGGCTCCCTGTCCATCACCATCTCCAGGAGTTCACTCAAACTCACTTCCATTGAGTTGGTGATGCCATCCAGCCATCTCATCCTCTGTTGTTCCCTTCTTCTCCTGCCCCCAATCCCTCCCAGTATCAGAGTATTTTCCAATGAGTCAGCTCTTCACATGAGGTGGCCAAAGTACTGGAGTTTCAGTTTTAGCATCATTCCTTCCAAAGAAATCCCAGGGCTGATCTCCTTTAGAATGGACTGGTTGGATCTCCTTGCAGTCCAAGGGACTCTCAAGAGTCTTCTTCAACACCACAGCTCAAAAGCATCAATTCTTCGGCGCTCAGCTTTCTTCACAGTTCAACTCTCACATCCATACATGACCAATGGAAAAACCATAGCCTTGACTAGACGGACCTTTGTTGGCAAAGTAATGTCTCTGCTTTTCAATATACTATCTAGGTTGGTCATAACTTTTCTTCCAAGGAGTAAGCATCTTTTAATTTCATGGCTGCAGTCACCATCTGCAGTGATTTTGGAACCCCCAAAAATAAAGTTTGACATGGTTTCCACTGTTTCCCCATCTATTTGCCATGAAGTGATGGGACAAGATGCCATGATCTTCGTTTTCTGAATGTTGAGTTTTAAGCCAACTATTTCACTCTCCTCTTTCAGTTTCATCAAGAGACTTTTTAGTTCCTCTTTACTTTCTGCCATAAGGGTGGTGTCATCTGCATAACTGAGGTTATTGATATTTCTCCCGGCAATCTTGATTCCAGCTTGTGCTTCTTCCAGCCCAGCATTTCTCATGATATACTCTGCATATAAGTTAAATAAGCAGGGTGACAATATACAGCCTTGACGTACTCCTTTTCCTAATTTGAACCAGTCTGTTGTTCCATGTCTAGTTCTAACTGTTGCTTCATGACCTGCATATAGGTTACTCAAGAGGCAGGTCAGGTGGTCTGGTATTCCCATATCTTTCAAAATTTTCCACAGTTTATTGTGATCCACAGAGTCAAAGGCTTTGGCATAGTTGATAAAGCAGAAATAGATGGTTTTTCTGAAACTCTTGCTTTTTCAATGATCCAGCGCATGTTGGCAGGTCATAGCAAACACCCTCTTCCAACAGCACAAGAGAAGACTCTACACATGGACATCACCAGATGGTCAACACTGAAATCAGATTGATTATATTCTTTGCAGCCAAAGATGGAGAAGCTCTATACAGTCAGCAAAAACAAGACCGGGAGCTGACTGTGGCTCAGATCATGAGCTCCTTATTGCCAAATTCATACTTAAATTGAAGAAAGTAGGGAAAACCACTAGGCCATTCAGGTATGACCTTAATCAAATCCCTTTGATTATACAGTGGAAGTGAGAAATAGATTTAAATGACTAGATCTGATAGAGTGCCTGATGAACTATGGTCTGAGGTTCATGACATTGTACAGGAGACAGGGATCAAGATCATCCCCATGGAAAAAAATGCAAAAAAAGCAAAATGGCTGTCTGGGGAGGCCTTACACATAGCTGTGAAAAGAAGAGAAGTGAAAAGCAAAGGAGAAAAGGAAAGATATAAGCATCTGAATGCAGAGTTCCAAAGAATAGCAAGAAGAGATAAGAAAGCTTTCCTCAGTGATCAGTGCAAAGAAATAGAGGAAAACAATAGAATGGGAAAGATTAGAGATCTCTTCAAGAAAATTAGAGATACCAAGGGAACATTTCATCAAACATGTGCTCAATAAAGGACAGAAATGGTAGGGACCTAACAGAAGCAGAAGATATTAAGAAGAGGTGGCAAGAATACACAGAAGAACTGCACAAAAAAGATCTTCATGACCCAGATAATCACGATGATGTGATCACTCACCTAGAGCCAGACATCCCAGAATGTGAAGTCAAGTGGGCCTTAGGAGACATCACTACGAACAAAGCTAGTGGTGGTGATGGAATTCCAGTAGAGCTATTTCAAATCCTGAAAGATGATGCTGTGAAAGTGCTGCACTCAATATGCCAGCAAATTTGGAAAATTCAGCAGTGGCCACAGGACTTGAAAATGTCAGTTTTCATTCCAATCCCAAAGAAAGACAATGCCAAAGAATGTTCAAACTACCACACAATTACACTCATTTCACACACTAGTAAAGTATGCTCAAAATTCTGCAAGCCAGGTTTCAGCAATACTTGAAGCATGAACTTCCAGATGTCCAAGCTGGTTTTAGAAAAGGCAGAGGAACCAGAGGTCAAATTGCCAACATCTGTTGGATCATCAAAAAAGTAAGAGTTCCAGAAAAACATCTATTTCTGCTTTATTGACTATGCCAAAGCCTTTGACTGTGTGGATCACAATAATCTGTGGAAAATTCTGAAAGAGATGGAAATACCAGACCACCTGACCTGCTTCTTGAGAAACCTGTATGCAGGTCAGGAAGCAATAGTTAGAACTGAACGTGGAACAACAAACTGGTTCCAAATAGGAAAAGGAGTATGTCAAGGCTGTATATTGTCACCCTGCTTATTTAACTTATATGCAAAGCATATCAGGAGAAATGCTGTGCTGGATAAACCAGAAGCTAGAATCAAGGTTGCTGGGAGAAATATCAATAACCTCAGATGTGCAGATGACACCACCCTTATGGCAGAAATTGAAGAAGAATTAAAGAGCCTCTCGATGAAAGTGAAAGAGGAGAGTGACAAAGTTGGCTTAAAGCTTAACATTCAAAAAACTAAGATCATGACATCCAGTCCCATCACTTCATGGGAAATAGATGGGGAAACAGTGGAAACAGTGGCTGACTTCATTTTGGGGGGCTCCAAAATCACTGCAGATGGTGACTGCAGCCATGAAATTAAAAGATGCTTACTCCTTGGAAGGAAAGATATGACCAACCTAGGCAGTATATTAAAAAGCAGAAACATTATTTTGCCAACAAATGTCTGTCTCATCAAGGGTATGTTTTTTCCAATAGTCTTGTATGGATGTGAGAGTTGGACTATAAAGAAAGCTGAGCACCGAAGAATTGATGCTTTTGAACTGTAGTGTTGGAGAAGACTCTTGAGAGTCCCTTGGATTGCAAGGAGATCCAACCCAGGTCATCCTAAAGGAGATCAGTCTTGAGTGCTCATTGGAAGGACTGATGTTGAAGCTGAAACTCCAATACTTTGGCCACCTGATGCAAAGAGCTGACCAATTTGAAAAGACCCTGATGCTGGGAAAGATTTAAGGCAGGAGGAGAAACGGATGACAGAGGATGAGATGGTTGGATGGCATCACTGACTCAATGCAAATGAGTTTAAGTAGACTCTGGGAGTTGGTGATGGACAGGGAGGCCTAGAATGCTGTGGTCCATGGGATCGTGAACAGTTTAGACATGACTGAGCAACTGAACTGAACTGAAGCAGAACTGAGGGTTTCCAGGTGGCATTAGTGTTAAATAAACTGCCTACAAATGCAGGAGTTACATGAGATGCAGGTTCGATTCCTGGGTTGGGAAGACCCCTTAGAGGAGGGTCTGGCAATCCACTCCATTATTCTTGCCTGGAGAATCCCATGGACAGAGGAGCCTGATGGGCTCCGGTCCATGGGGTCACAAAGAGTTGGACATCACTGAAGTCACTTAGCATGCACGAATGCAAGAAGAATTGAAACATTTATCTTTTTTTTTCTATCTGCTTCCTCCAGAGATTGTAAACTCTTAAGTTCCCAGCAACTTTACCAGAAAAATAAGGAAAGCCACTCACTAACAGCTACAGAAACCTCAACGTAATTGGGGGACCTTAAGAAAAGACAAATTAACCAATATATCTGTTAGGTGAAATCTGTGACAAGCCCTTTGTGTACCTTTTCTAGCCCTGAGAGGATCTTTAAAAGTTCACTCAGACTCCTTATAAAATTTCCTTATTTAAATTTTTATAAAACTTTAAAAAGTGTAAATTATCAATTATAGTTACATAAATTATCAGGCCAAATTTTTGAGATCAGACTTATTTTGCAAAAAAATAGTCAATTTAGTTATATTTGGTAGAAATGAGGGTAATTCTAGAGAGAAAAAGAAGTTTCAATGAATGTTAAACCCCAGTTTTGTTAACAGAGGTCTGTATTTACTAAGACTCACTTCCTGGGTAGTTCCTTGCTGTTATATTAAAGTAAAGTTTAAGTGAATTGTTAAAAGAACACTCTAAGTTTGTTTCTGAAGCTTTCTTTATGGTCCAACTCTCACATCTATACATGACTACTGGAAAAGCTATAGCTTTGACTGTATGGACCTTTATAGGCAAAGTGATATCTCTGCTTTTTAATATGCTGTCCAGATTTGTCACAGCTTTTCTTCCAAAGAGTAAATATCTTTAATTTCATGGCTGCAGTCACCATCTTCAGTGATTTTGGAGTCCAAGAAAATAAAATCTGTCACTGTTTCCACTTTTCCCCCTTCTATTTGCCATGAAGTGATGGGACCAGATGCCATGATCTTGGTTTTTTGAATGTTGAGTTTCAAGCCAGCTTTTTCTCCTTCCTCTTTCACCCTCATCAAGAGGCTCTTTAGTTCCTCTTCCTTTTCAGCCATTAAAGAGGTATTATCTGAATGTCTGAGGTTGCTGATATTTATCCTGGCAATCTTGATCCCAGCTTGTGATTCATTCAGCCTGACGTTTTGCATGATGTACTTTTCATTTAAGTTAAATAAGTAGTGTGACAATATACAGCATTGATATACTCCTTTCCCACTTTGAACGGTCCATTGTTTCATGAGCTGTATGAAAAGACAAAAAGATATGACACCAGGAGATGAGCCCCTCAGATCAGAAAGTGTCCAATGTGCTCTTGGGTAAGAGTAGAGGACAATTACAAATAGCTCCAGAAAGAATGAAGCAACTGGACCAAAGTGAAAACAGTGCTCATTTGTGGATGTGTCTGGTGATGAAAGTAAAGTCCGATGGTGTAAAGAACAATATTGCATAAGAGCACAGAATGTTAGATCCATGAATCAAGGTAAGGTGGATGTAGTCAAGCAGGAGGTGGCAAGAGTGAATATCAATATCTTTGGAATCAGTGAACTAAAATGGACAGGAAAGGGTGAACTTAATTCAGATAATCATTACATCTACTACTGTGGGCAAGAATCCCTTAGTAAAAAATGGAGTAGCCCTCATAGTCAAAAGAAGAGTCTGAAAGGCAGTACTTGGGTGCAATCTCAAAAATGACAGAATGATCTTGCTTCATTTTCACGGCAAATCATTCAACATCACAATAATCCAAGTCTATGTCCCAACCACTGATTCTGAAAAGCTGAAGTTGACCAGTTCTATGAAGACCTAATGCAAAAGTAGGAAGCCAAGAGATACTTGTAGTAAGTATCTCTTGTTTGGCTTTGGAGTACAAAATGAAGCAGGGAAAAGTCTAACAGAGTTTTATCAAGAGAATGCACTGGTCATAGCAAACTGGTCATCACAAAAGACATCTCTACACATGGACATCACCAAATGGTCAATACTGAAATCAGACGTATTCTTTGCAGCCAAAGATGGAGAAGCTCTATACAGTCAGCAAAAACAAAAGCTGGAGCTGACTGTGGCTCAGATAATGAACTTCTTGTTGCAAAATTCAGATTTGAATTGAAGAAAGTAGGGAAAACCACTAGGCCATTCAGGTATGACCTAAATCAAATCCCTTATTGTTATACACTGGAGGTGATGAATAGATTCAAGGGATTAGATCTGGTAGACTGAGTGCCTAGAGAACTATGGGCAGAGGTTCATAACATTGTACAAGAGGCAATGACCAAAACGATCCCAAAGAAAAACAAATGCAAGAAGGCAAAGTGGTTGTCTGAGGAGGCTTTACAAATAGCTGAGAAAAGAAGAGATGTGAAAGGCAAAACAGAAAGGGAAAGGTATACCCAACTGAATGCAGAGGTCCAGAGACTAGCAGGGAGAGATAAGAAGGCCTTCTTAAATGAACACTGCAAAGAAATAGAGGAAAACAATAGAGTGGGAACAACTAGAGATCTCTTCAAGAAAATTGGAGCTGTCAAGGGACTACTTCATGGAAGGATGAGCATGATAAAGGACAGAAACAGAAGAGATTAATAAGACGAGCCAAGAATACACAAAAGAACTATACAAAAAAAGAACTGAATGAACCAGATAACCATGATGGTGTGGTCACTTACCTAGAGCAGACATCCTGGAGTGTGAGGTCAAGTGGGCCTTAGGAAGCATTACTACAAACAAAGCTAGTGGAGGTGATGGAATTCCAGCTGAGCTATTTCAAATCCTAAAAGATGATGCTGTTAAAAGTGCTGTACTCAATATGTCAGCAGATTTGCAAAACTCAGCAGTGGCCACAGGACTGGAAAAGGTCAGTTTTCATTCCAATCCCAAAGAATGGAAATATAAAAGAATGTTCAAATTACTGTACAAGTGTGCTCTTTTCAAACGCTAGTAAGGTAATGCTCAAAATCCTTCAAGCTAGGCCTCAGCAATATGTGAACCAAGAACTTCCAGATGTACAAGATTGGTTTAGAAAAGGCAGAGGAACCAGAGATCAAATTGCCAACATTCATTTGATCATAGAGAGAGCAAGAGAATTCCAGAAGAACATCTACTTCTGTATCATTGACTATGTGAAAGCCTTTAACAGTGTGGATCTCCAACTGTGAAAAATTCTTAAACAGATGGGAATACCAGACTACTTTACCTGTCTCTTGAGAAGCCTGTATACCAGTCAAGAAGCAAAAGTCAGAACCAGACACAGAACAACTGAGTGGTTACAAATTGGGAAAGAAGTACGACAAACTGTATATTGTCACCCTGCTTATTTAACTTAAATGCAGAGTACATCTTGTGAGATGCCAGGCTGGATGAAGCACAAGCAGGAATCAAAATTGCCAGGAGAAGCATCAACAACCACAGATATGCAGATGATATCACTCTAATGGCAGAAAGTGAAGAGGAAGTAGAGAGCTTCTTGATGAGGGTGAAAGAGGACAGTGGAAAAGCAGGCTTGAAACTCAACATTCAAAAAACTAAGATCAAGGCATCCGATCCCATCACTTCATGGCAAATAGAAGGGGAAAAGTGAAAGCACTGGCAGATTTATTTTCTTGGGGCCCCAAATCACTGCAGACAGTGATTGTAGCCTTGAAATGTAAAGATGTTCACCCCTCAGAAGAAAAGCTGTGACAAATCTCGACAGCATATTAAAAAGCAGAGACCTCACTTTGCTGACAAGGGTCTGTATAGTCAAAGCTCTGGTTTTTCCAGTAGTCATGATGGATGTAAGAGTTGGACCATAACGAAGGCTGAACACTGAAGAATTGATGCTTTTGAACTGTGATGTTGGAGAAGACTCTTCAGAGTCCCTTAAACAGCAAGGGGTTCAAACCTGTCAATCCTAAAGGAAGTCAACCCTGAATATTCATTGGAAGGACTGTTGCTAAAGCTGAAGCTCCAATACTTTGGCCACTTGATGTGAAGAGTGGACTCATTGGCAAAGACTCTGATGCTGGGAAAGATTAAGGGCAGGAGGAATAGGGGGTGACAGAGCATGAGATGGTTGGATGACAGAGCATGAGATGGTTGGATGACATCACAGACTCAGTGGACATGAATTTTAGCAAATTCCAAGATAACTTGAAGGTCAGCAGAGTCTGATGTGCTGTAGTCCATGGGGTGGCAGAGTCAGACAGGACTTAGTGACTGAACAACAATATGTGGTTAACACCAGGCTGAGGTCATTTAAGTTTTAAGGCCCCCCCCCCTTAATCTTTTATTGTTTAGTCACTAAATCATCTCTGACTCTTGTGACAATAGACTGTAACCCACCAGACTCCTTTGTACGTGGGATTTCCCAGGCAAGAATACTGGAGTGGGTTGCGATTTCCTCTTCCCAGTGATCTTCCTGACCCAAGGATCAAATCCCATCTCCTGCATTGGAGGCAGATTCCTTTATCTTGGGAACAATTAAATTATATTAAGGATAAACAGCCTAGTAATACTAGGCTGATTGCCTTATGGACAGTGCCAATCCCAGGTGGTACAGGGGAAAGAACCCCCCCTGCCAATGCAGGAAATGCAAGAAATGCATGTATCTTTGGATTGGAAAGATCCCCTGGAGGAAGAAATGGCAACCCACTCCAGTATTCTTACCTGGAAAATTCCATGGACAGATGGGGCTGGCAGTCTACAGTCAATGGGGCCACAAATAATCAGACATGACTGAGCACACACAAAATTTATTATGTCCATGAAAAATTAAGATTGGTACAGAATAGATAAGTCAGACAATCTGAGGATATACTGGGATACACCTAATGGAAGTTCTTGGCTTCTTACTGATGACTTTAATAATACTGCTAGCTATGTTATTTGTACTTTATCTGTTTTACAAGATTGTTGTTTCTTGCATTACCAAATGTGTGACTGAGCCTCTGATGAAAATATTTTTATATGATATCAATGATTGTAATAGTATAACTTGAGATATGGGAAGATACAACAAGAGGGAATTTTTTCCTGGACATAAGAGGTTAGTAAGATAGGTGATCCAGAGTCCTGGTTACTGTTGATAAGACCTAGTCCAGTAACTGCACTGAGTGGTCTATCAGTAAAATCTTTGACAGATCTAAAAATGAACCTTCCTAGCATTGTGTGACAAAATGGTCATGAAATGCCTCCTGAAGCATGGTCGAATTTACCAGGAGGAAAATGAAGTCGCTCAGTCATGTCTGACTCTTTGCGACCCCATAGACTGTAGCCTACCACGCTCCTCTGTCCATGGGATTTTCCAGGCAATAGTACTGGACTGGATTGCCATTTCCTTCTCCAGGGGATCTTCCCAACCCAGGGCTCGAACCCTGGTATCCCACATTGTAGACAGACTCTTTACCATCTAAGCCACCAGGGAAGTCCAGGAGGGGGCCCTATCAATTACAAATTGGCACTTGCCATCTACCTCTCAGTTCAGTTCAGTTGCTCAGTTGTGTCTGACTCTTTGTGACCCTGTGGACTGCAGCAGGCCAGGCCTCCCTCCCTGTCCATCACCAACTCCTGGAGTTTACTCAAACTCATGTCCATTGAGTTGGTGATACCATCCAACCAGCTTATCCTCTGGTTCTTCTCCTCCTGCCTTCAATCTTTCCCAGCATCAGAGTCTTTTCAAAGGAGTCAGCTCTTCGCATCAGGTGGCCAAAGTACTGGAGTTTCAGCTTCAACATCAGTCCTTCCAATGAACACCCAGGACTGATCGCCTTTAAGATGGACTGGTTGGCTCTCCTTGCAGTCCAAGGAACTCTCAAGAGTCTTCTCCAACACCACAGTTTAAAAGCATCAGTTCTTTGGTGCTCAGCTTTTTTTATAGTCCAACTCTCACATCCATACAAGACTACTGGAAAAACCATAGCCTTGATGAGACGGACCTTTGTTGACAAAGTAATGTCTCTGCTTTTGAATATGCTGTCTAGGTTGGTCATAACTTTGCTTCCAAGGAGTAAGCATCTTTTAATTTCATGGCTGCAGTCACCATCTGCAGTGATTTTGGAGCCCCTCCTCCCCAAAATAAAGTCAGCCACTGTTTCCACTGTTTCCCCATCTATTTCCCATGAAGAGATGGGACTGGATGCCATGATCTTAGTTTTCTGAATGTTGAGCTTTAAGCCAACTTTTTCACTCTCCTCTTTCACTTTCATCAAGAGGCTCTTTAATTCTTCTTCTCTTTCTGGCATAAGAGTTGTGTCATTTGCATATCTGAGGTTATTGATATTTCTCCCAGCAATCTTGATTCCAGCTTGTGCTTCATCCAGCCCAGCATTTGCATGATGTACTCTGCATATAAGTTAAATAAACACGGTGACAATATACAGCCTTGAGATACTCCTTTTCCTATTTGAAACCAGTCTGTTTTTCCATGTCCAGATCTGTTGCTTCCTGACCTGCATACAGGTTTCTCAAGAGCCAGGTCAGGTAGTCTGGTATTCCTATGTCTTTCAGAACTTTCCACAGTTTGTGGTGATCCACAAAATTCAAAGGCTTTGGCGTAGTCATTAAAGCAGAAGTAGATGTTTTTCTGCCATCTACTTCTACAAGGATTAAATCATGTGCTGCTGCAGCTACTCATTTCAACACTCCCTGAAAGGAGTTTAAGGTGGAGAGCAGAAATGAGGCATTTGTGCTTTGGAAAAAGACCTGGCAGAAAAGGTCTTCAGATAGATATTTTCAAAGACCAAATTTTATGAGCCCAATTATTGTATCTCCTCATATCTAGAAAAGCACTTAAATTCTTCATGGTGATGTCCACTCCTTGTGACTAGCAGAAAGCTCTTGCAAAATATCTGTGCTTGAATGCATGTACTCTCCCTTTACCAAAGGCACATGTATACTGACCTTCCATTCTACCACTTTGGAGTAGTTTCTAGGAACTATCTGAGGTGCTGTCACCCAGGCTAGAGTCCTTGTTATTGTTGTTGCTGTTCAGTCACTCAGTCGTGTCTGACTCTTTGCAACCCCATGGAATGCAGCATGGAAGCCAGCTGCATGGAACCCCATGGAAGCCTGGCTTCCATGTCCTTCACTATCTTCTGGAGTTTGATCAAACTCATGTTCATTAGGTTGATGATGCATTTCAACCATCTCATCCTCTGTCACCCTCTTCTCCTCCTACCCTGAATCTTTCCCAGCATCAGTCTTTTCCAATGAGTTGGCTGTTTGCATTAGGTGGCCAATGTATTGGAGCTTCAGCATCAGTACTTTAATGAATATTCAGGGTTGATTTCCTTTAGGATTGACTGGTTTGAAGGAGCTTCCTTTGTAGATCAGTTGGTAAAGAATCTGCCTTCAATGCAGGAATCCACCTGCAATGTGGGAGTCCCAGGTTCAATTCCTGGGTCGAGAAGATCCCCTGGAGAAGGAAATGGCAACCAACTCTAGTATTCTTGCCTGGAAAATCCCATGGACAAAGGAACCTGGAGGGCTACAGTCCATGGGGTCACAAGAGTCAGACACAACTTAGGGACTAAACCACCACTGGTCTGAACTTCTTGCTGTCCAAGGGACTCTTGAGTCTTCTCCAGAACCACAGTTTGAAAGCATCAGTTCTTCAGGACTCAACCTTCTTTATGGTCCAACATGACTACATCTACATCATGACTACATGTACATCATCTCCATACATGACTACAGGAAAAACCATAGCTTTGACCATACGGAACTTGTTGGCAAAGTGATATCTATGTTTTTTAATATGTTGTTCAGGTTTGTCATAGCTTTTCTTCCAAGTGAAATGGAGCAGGACAGTGTGTCCCTGCCCACTCCTCCATCATGTTTGTCTGCCTTTTATGTGTGGAAAACTTTAGTCAAAGAATAAGCTTAATCAGAAGAGTGATAAATGTGGAAATAAAAAAAAACCAGAAGAGACTTAAGAATAATGTAGTCATTAAGCATCATCAAGGACCTTTATCAAGGGCTGTAGATAACATTCTGAGCCATATCCTATGAGCTGTTTTATAGATACTAAAACCCCAGGTGGAGAAGATAACTACATGATGACCAGACTGTATCCAGGACATGAACTGCCACAATTCCATGGACTGATCACAAAGAAATGTGAACAAATGGATCCTGGAACTGAAGATTAACATTGCCTAAAGCAGTCAAGATGATGCTCGTCAGATTATTGATGACCAATTTGAAGATGACTGTTAAAGGTGTGTTGTTTCTGCATGTAGTCTCTGCCCCACCCCCACTCTGTTTATAAAAGTTCTTACCCCACTGCTTGTGAGGAGAGTCAGCTTTTGGAGAGATGTCTGCCATCCTCCCCCCACCCCAGTTGCAAGTATCTGAAATAAAGCAAACTTTCATTTTTATCAACCTGGCCTATTTAAGCATCTTTAAATTTCATGGCTGCAGTCACTGGCCCCAGCAATTTTGGAGCCCAAGAAAACAAAGTCTGTCACTGGTTCCATTTTTCCCCATCTATTGGCCATGAAATGATGGGACCAGATGCCATGATCTTAGTTTTTTGAATGTTGAGTTTTAAGCCTTCTTTTCATGCTCCTTTTTTACCTTCATCTAGAGACTCTTTAGTTCCTCTTTGCTTTCTGCCATTAGGGTGGTGTCATCTGCATATCTCAGGTTATTGACATTTTTCCTGGCAATCTTGATTCCAGCTTGAGCTTCAGCAAGCCAGGCATTTCACATAATGTACTCTGTAAATAAGCGGGGTGACAATGTACAGCGTTGACATACTCCTTTTCCAGTTTGGAACTGGTCCATTGTTCTATGTCCAGTTCTGTTGCTTCTTGACTTGCATACATGTTACTTAGGAGGCAGGTAAGGTCAGTTTTCATTCCAATCCCAAAGAAAGGCAATGACAAAGAGTGCTCAAATTACCACACAATTGCACTCATCTCACACGCTAGTAAAGTAATGCTCAAAATTCTCCAAGCCTGGCTTCGGTAATACGTGAACCGTGAACTTCCAGATGTTCAAGCTGGTTTTAGACAAGGCAGAGGAACCAGAGATCAAATTTCCAACATCCATTGGATCATCAAAAAAGCAAGAGAGTTCCAGAAAAACATCTATTTCTGCTTTATTGACTATGCCAAAGCCTTTGACTGTGTGGATCACAATAAACTGTGGAAAATACTGAAAGAGATGGGTATACCAGACCAGCTGACCTGCCTCTTGAGAAACCTATATACAGGTCAGGAAGCAACAGTTAGAACTAGACATGGAACAACAGACTGGTTCCAAATAGGAAAAGGAGTACGTCAAGGCTGTATATTGTCACCCTGCTTATTTAACTTATATGCAGAGTACATCATGAGAAAAGCTAGGCTGGAAGAAGCACAAGCTGGAATCAAGATTGCCAGGAGAAATATCAATAACCTCAGATATGCAGATGACACCACCTTTATGGCAGAAAGAAAAGAAGAACTAAAGAGCCTCTTGATGAAAGTGAAAGAGGAGAGTCAAACAGTTGCCTTAAAGCTCAGCATTCAGAAAACTAAGATCATGGCATCCAGTCCCATCACTTCATGGGAAATAGATGGGGAAACAGTGGAAACAGTGGCTGACTTTATTTCGGGGGGTGGGGGTGGGGCTCCAAAATCACTGCAGATGGTGACTGCAGCCATGAAATTAAAAGACGCTTGCTCCTTGGAAGGAAAGTTATGACCAACCTAGACAGCATATTCAAAAGCAGAGACATTAGTTTGTGAACAAAGGTCCGTCTAGTCAAAGCTATGGTTTTTCCAGTAGTCATGTATGGATGTGAGAGTTGGACTATAACGAAAGCTGAGCACTGAAGAATTGTTGCTTTTGAACTGTGGTGTTGGAGAAGACTCTTAGAGTCCCTTGGACAGCAAGGAGATCCAACCAGTCCATCTTAAAGGAGATCAGTCCTGGGTGTTCATTGGAAGGACTGATGTTGAAGTTGAAGCTCCAATACTTTGGCCACCTGATGCGAAGAGCTGCCTCCTTTGAAAAGACCCTGATGCTGGAAAAGATTGAGGGCAGGAGAAGAGGATGGCAGAGGATGAGCTAGTTGGATGGTATCACCAACTCAATGGACATGAGTTTGGGTAAATGCTGGGAGTTGGTGATGGACATGGAGGCCTGGCATGCTGCAGTTCATAAGGTAGAAAAGAGTCGGACGCGACTGAGCAACTGAACTGAACTGAAGGTGCTCTGATATTCCCATCTTGTTAAGAATTTTCCACAGTTTGTTGTGATCCAACAGTCAAAGGCTTGAGTATAGTCAATGAAGCAGAAGTAGATGTTTTTCTGGAATTCTTTTGCTTCTCTATGACCCAACAGATGTTGACAATTGGATCTCTGGTTCCTCTGCCTTTTCTAAACCCAGCTTGAGCATCTGGAAGTTCTTGGTTCACATACTGCTGAAGCCTAGCCTGAAGGACTTTGAGAATTACCATGTTAGTTGAAATGACTGCAACTGTGCCATAGTTTGAGTATTCTTTGACATTGCCCTTTTTGGGAATGGAATGAAAACTGACCTTTTCCAGTCCTGTGGCCACTGCTGAGTTTTCCAAATTTGCTGACACATTGAGTACAGCTCTTTCACAGCATCATCTTTTAAGATTTTAAATAGCTTACCTGGGATACCATCACCTCCACTTTGTAGTAATGATTCCTAAGGCCTAATTGTCCTCACACTCCAGGATGTCTGGCTCTAGGTGAGTGACCACACCATAGTGCTTATCTGGGTCTTTCAGACCTCTTTTATATAGTTCTTCTGTGTATTCTTGCCTTCTCTGCTTCTGTTACAACCATACTGTTTCTGTCCTTCAGTTCAGTTCAGTCGCTCAGTCATGTCCAACTCTTTGTGACCCCATGAACCACAGGATGGCAGGGCTCCCTGTCCATCACCAACTCCCAGAGTTCACTCAAACTCACGTCCATCGAGTCGGTGATGCCATCCAGCCATCTCATCCTCTGTCGTCCCCTTTTCCTCCTGCCCCTAATCCCTCCCAGCATCAGGGTCTTTTCCAATGAGTCAACTCTTCTCATGAAGTGGCCAAAGTATTGGAGTTTCAGTTCAACATCAGTCCTTCCAATGAACACCCAGGACTGATCTCCTTTAAGATGGACTGGTTGGATCTCCTTGCCATCCAAGGGACTCTCAAGAGTCTTCTCCAACACCACAGTTCAAAAGCATCAATTCTTCAGCGCTCAGCTTTCTTCACAGTCCAACTCCTCACATCCATACATCACCACTGGAAAAACCATAGCCTTGACTAGACGGACCTTTGTTGGCAAAGTAATATCTGTCCTTATTTTGCGCCAAATAAAACTTAACTCGCCACTCTCAGGTTGTGTTTTTAAAGTGACAGTGGCCAACAATGCCCATTTTCTAGAGGACTGCCCAGCAGAGTGAGCAGGAACCCTCTGTCCACTGTCACTCACCCCACAAATAGTAATTATTATATCAGCTCAGATTTGCTCCTTTACGTGAATTGTGGCAGGGTTGTCTTTTTTTTTTTTAACAAGTCTAGTAACTTTGGTGTATCCGTAAGGCTTTCCTCACCTCCTCCCTGACAACAGGCCTTTCAGTCCCAGTGTTTCTGATTCTGACTCACCTTCCACCTAAGTATTCACACACTTTGACCCAAGATGCTATCTACCATCTTCAGACATTTTAAAAACCAGGGTATAGATCATTAAACTCTCAGGTTACTCAAATCATGATTTTCTCACTCTCAACAGTCAAGAATAATATGAGTAGAAACGCTGACCAAGCAGTTTGTCATTGGCCATCAACAAGCCAGAGATCCTACAATCCTATTTCACCTCCTCTCCCCATACCTTTGCCATTTGAACATGAAGTTCCATCCCACAATCTGCCCAACACTTGGGAAGCTACAGAGAAAAAAATGAGATGCTCACGGGTTGGGGGTAGCGAGGTGGGAGAATAGGGTGTTAGTCCCAGAGGGCACTACTGAAGTTGGCAAAGACCCCCTACGCACCAGGCGTGTAATTCACGTCATCCTGACGTCTTTCTTTTCTTTAGACCCTTGGCTGTTGTAGTTGGTGTGCACATTTGGGCTATACTGGAGGAGAATAATCCAGTCCACCAGTCCATGGAGTCAAAAAGACTTGGGTGCAATCTTAAACTTCTACCACTTACTGTGACCTCGAAATTTCCTTAAGCCTCAGTTTTTACATTTGTAAAATACAAATCAGTATTTGCCTCCCAGAGTTGTTTTAGATAACATATGGTGTCTCGCATAAAATATTAAAGAAACCCTCTTTTACCTGCCTTCATTTTTTTGATATGTTAGGGTCTGCTCTCAGGCATCAGTCCCCAACATTTTTTGTCACTAGGGACCGGTTTAGTAGAAGACAATTTTTCCCAGGGCAAGGGGAGCTCGGCCGTTCAGGCGGCAACGCGAGAAATGGGGAGCGGCTCTGCTTCCACCACTAACCTTCCCTGGCCCTGGAGTTGCGAACCCCTGCTCTAAGATACCTCTGACCCGCCGCCCCAAAGCCCTAGCCCTCAACGCTTCGCCAATTCTCAGCAAAGGCAAGACCCGCCCTTCCAGCTCCTGAGCCGAAGCTTCTGCCACAGCCTTCCTGGAACACCTTAGCCTCCAGGTGGGAACCAACCAGCACCGCCGCTGTCTTTCGTCTCCGCCCTCCCCGCTGCAGCTGTCGTAGCGTCACTTCCGCCGGAAGGGACGGGCACGACCGCGCGGTTGGCGCGAAAGTCGGTTCGCTGTTCGGCAACTTCCGGGTCTGCGTTTGCTTTGGTCGGGGGCGCCGCTGGGTGCGGCGGGTGTGCGCCGGGCTGGCGCCCGACCCCAGCCGCAGTCCCGCGTGCCGCGCGGCCCTCTACTCGCCGCCCGGAGATCCCCTGGCTCCACCGAGGTGAGTGAAGCTCAGAGTGAGCACCCAGCTCCCTCTTCACCTCGCGAGGGGGAGGGGTCCTCGACGCCGCCTCTGGCCTTAGGGGCCCTATTTTCCGGACCTTGTAACCGGCCCCCGGACCGGTGGATGGGACACCAGAGAGCACGTGACTGGGGCTGGACCGATAATCGGACTTTCCCCTGGCAGCTGGGGAGCGAGAGCATCTGGCCTTTTGGAGCCCTAACTTGCATGGCTGGCTTTCATGTTTATATGTAAAGTTCATTTACTGAGGGCTTAACCTATCTCGAGGGCCGCAGATGACCTCAGGGACCTAATCGTTCTGAGCATTCTCAAGCTAAATGAAATTGAATGACCATCGGCTTAGGAGACTTAGAGCTCCAGAGCAAAGGTCCTCGATTAATTCAGTTTAGCAACATTAATTTCGTATTTTGATTTACGAAGATTGGTTGTTGTCATCTTTTCCCTTGATTTTGTCCACATTCCACTGTTTCTTACAAACCATAATGGACGAATTCATGGGCAAGACCAGAATGTTTGTCCTTCGACATTCTTATTTGCGCAGAAAAGTAGGTGCTTTAAACATTTAACTTTGTATGTAATGTGTTTTTGCTCTTGTTAATGGTTCCTTTATTTTGACAGTTCAGAAATGTCCAAAAATGACAAAGAACCGTTTTTTGTGAAGTTTTTAAAGTCTTCAGACAATTCTGAATGTTTTTTCAAAGCTCTTGAGGTAAGACTACTTGACAGTGTCTTGCTGTGAATTCATTTTCTTGTTTCTAGTGTTTTTGACTTAGGCCTTTTATGTCTTAGTCATGGTTATTTTATTTTCATAATAGTTTTACTCTAGTCTACATTCATAGATATCTCATTGTTAACACACTTTTGAATTGATATTAGTATATCATGTATTTTGGGGGGCTTGAAATCTTTACTGACATTTATATTGAAAGTGATGGGCCTGCTAGTCTTAGAAATTAACTAGTTTTCTTTTGTCTACTAACCATAGACCTTTGTGTGTTGAAAAAACTTGAGGCAATCCTATATTGGTTGCATTTCATTTTTTGTTTTTGTTGTTGTTAATTGTTAAAAGTATGTTTCATTATATAGTTTCATGTAGGAGGATGTAGGGGTAGCATCACCGTGGCCTGAGAAATTGGACCCCAACTCAGACTCACTGATTGGAATCTACTTTTTAACAAGATCTTATGTATGTTTAAGAAACACTTATAGCAAGTTTTTCTTTAAAGTTCATTCAGCAAATAATTGTTGTGTTCATCATCTGATAAGCACTGTTCAGATACTTGGGAACTTGGGATACAGAGTGATTTAGATAATGAGAGCAGGCAAAGATCCATACTTTCTCAGAGTTTACATTCTGTTGTAGCTAGAGGAAATAAACTAATCAGATACATCAATGTGTAATATATAGTATGTTAAAGCTGCGAAGTGCTGTGGGAGGAGAAATGCAAAACAAGTTAAAACATTCCAGAAGATGTTTGTTAAGGAAGAAGGGACGTTTACAATTTATTTTAAATATAGTGTGATATTCTCTGTGGAGAAGTTGATATTTGTAAATACTTGAAGGAGGTGAGATAATGAGGCATGTGAATATGTGGGGAAGGTTTCAGTTTCAGGCAGAGGAAATAATCATACACAGGCCCTGGGAAGGTGCTTGCAGTGTCTGTCCTGCTTTATTGTGGCTGTAGTGTAGTGTGAACAGGAGATGTGGGATGAATGCTAAGGTTTGGTTCAGAGAATAAGAATAAAGAGGTCATGAGGGCCTTGTGGTCTCTTTTAAGGACTTTGGCTTTTTCTTACAGTGAGATGGAGAGCCACTAGGGGAGTTTAAACGGAAGAGTATTATGATCTGACTTACTCGTTTTAAAAGGATCACCCTAAGTATTTAATGAAAGGACTTCAAAATTTGTTAAGAAAATATTTGAGTGCTTATTGGGAGCCAGGATATGTTGCCAAACAAGATAGATCATGAAACATTCTTCTTACAAGGGAGAGAGACAAAAACTGTGTGTGTGTGTGTATACATAATATTATATATGTTATATATGCTAGTATACATAATACTACATCTATGTTATTTTCTTCATAAAATAGGGAAAGAGTATTTTAGAAAAGTGTGATCAGGAAAAGCATCTCTGAGGAAGTGACATGTGAGCAGATGTGGTTGAAGTGAAAGAAGTCAGGTGAAGTCCTGGGGGAAGAGTATTCCAGGTAGTGGGGGTAAAAGCAAAACCTCTAAATGAGGTCATACTTAGCTTGTTCCAGGTCTGGAAAGAAAGCAGGAGTGGCTAGAGAAGAGTGAGCAAAAGGGATTAGAGGAAGAAGTAAGCATGGGAAGAAAGAGAGAGGCAATGGCCAGACTCTGTGGTCTTATAGGTGATTGTAAGAAATGAGGATTTTATTTTGAGTGTGGTGGGAAGCTGCTGGAGGTTTTGAGCAGAGTGATATGACCTGATTTGTATTGTTGAAAAGATTAGTAGCTGCTGTGTGGAGAATAGATTTAGGGCAAAGGATGAGAAGGAACCCCTTTGGAGACTCCTGCTCAGGCCACGTGAGAGATGATGGTTCCTTTTGATAGGAAGAAGGCTGGATTTGAGATGGATTTTGAAGATAGAGTTCATAGGACATAAATACAGGTGAATAATTTCATATGCATTCTTGTTTTTTCTTTCAGTCAATAAAGGAATTCCAATCAGAAGAATATCTTCAGATTATTACAGAAGAAGAGGCATTGAAAATAAAGGAAAATGATAGATCACTGTATATCTGTGACCCCTTTAGTGGTGATGCCTTTGATCATCTCCAAAAGGTTTGCTAACTTTTAGTGTGTTCTTTCAGGTAGTGTTTTTGGTTTGTTTTTGTGGCAGTGGACATAAGTTCTTTACTGGTCATGATGTATTTTGTAAATTATGAATTGAGAGGAATCTTTTGGTTTTGAAAGACCAGAATAGTAATTTTAAAGTGTAATTATGTTCCAGTAGGCTTTGGTTGGGCTTCCCTGTGGCTCAGACAGTAAAGAATCCACATGCAGTGCAGGAAATCTGGGTTTGATCCCTAGGTTGGGAAGATCCCCTGGAGGAGGTCATGGCAACCCACTCCAGTATTCTTGCCTGGAGAATCACCATGGACAGAGGAGCCTGGCAGGCTACAGTCCATGGGGTCGCAAAGAGTCAGACATGACTGAACAACTAAGTGCAGCACAGAACAGACTTTGCTTGATATGTGATTTTTATATTTTAGGGAATTTAACCTCACTTAGTATAATTTAACCCTATAGTAATGAAGTATTTTATTGATGAAGTTCTAATGTACTTAAACTCAGTTTGATTTTAGAGTAAGAAACGATTTGTTTACTTACTGTCTTTATTGTGTGTTCTTGAATTTTAATACCTGTGCTTTGTATAGGGTTTGAAAAGTTACATGCTAAAAGGAAGCATTTTGGGCATGAGCATTGCTAATATATCATTGAGCCATCTTATTTCTTTTTGTTGATTCTAGAGTCTACTGACTCATTACTTTTTTGGTGTCTGGACAAGAGAGAAGCATTGAAATAAAAGTAAACTGGCTATAATTTCATCCAAATTAGAAAGAAGTGACTCTTGTTTGAAGGAGAAGAAAACATAGAAGAGTAGCTAGATGCAGTACTATACAGATAATGGAAGGTCTGTGCCCATGTTTTCCAAAAGCATTATTGGTCTTACCCTCCTTTTGGAAATAACACTGCTTGTCAGATAGAATCAATAGCATTGAATTCTCAGTTTTCTTATGATTGACCAAAAAGATAGAAATAAACATTTACCCTGTAGACGTTTACATCAGTTATGTTTTGGTAACTTTGGTAACTGTAGGCTTTTAGTCTGGCCTGGATGTGCTGATGTTGAGCAAGATTGTTCAGTTATCAATGAAAATGATAACCTTAGGAGAAGTTTTTGTGGGCCTTTCCTGGAAAAACATTGAGTTGTGAACAGTGTTTAAAAATGAATGTAGAAACTACCTAGGATTATGCTTTTTTGTAGCATAAGAGGTATTTTAGAGGGGAATTATTTGGGTTCTTACACTTAACTGCCTCATTGGCTGGGTGCTTCATTTGAAAAGTAATTATTATGGCATAAGGCTATTACTCATATCCCCTATTGCTAAGATTGTGTTTGTTTCAGAGATTAAAATTTTAATGGCAATTTTGAGTGAGTATAACTTTTGGAGCTTATTTCTTTTGATAGCCTGCATTGTTTGATTTGCTTGTGTGTTAATGTGTTGTATGTCTGAGAAATTATATAATGTGTGTTTGTTTTTTTAACAATTTGGTGGGTTTTCTGCAGTGATCAACTTCTCTAAAGAATTGGTAAATACAGTGTTAAACAAAATATAATTTTCTAAAACTGTAAGTCTTTTCCTACTTAATAAACTTGCCTTGTTTTTGTAGCTTGGTTGCAGAATTGTTGGTCCTCAAGTAGTCATATTTTGTATGCATCACCAGCGATGTGTGCCAAGAGCTGAACATCCAGTTTATAACATGGTTATGTCTGATGTAACCGTGTCTTGTACAAGCCTGGAAAAAGACAGAAGGGTAGGTGTTGTTGTGTTAAGTGGAATATTGTGGTCAATATATATTTGCACACTTAAGTTTTCACTATGTAGGGGATGTTTTGAAAGACCTTGCATTTGGTGTTTATGACATCTAACAGAGTCTAGAAGATATTCTGTATCTTTTTTAAGTTTATTTATTTTAATTAGAGGCTCATTACTTTACAGTATTATAGGGGTTTTTGCCATACATTGACATGAGTCAGTCATGGGTGTACATGTGTTTCCCATACTGAACCCCGCTCCCACCTCCTTCCCCATCCCATCCTTCAGGGTCATCCCAGTGCTCTGGCCTTGAGCACCCTGTCTCATGCATCAAAACTGGACTGGCAGTCTATTTCATATATGGTAATATACTGTTTCAATGCTGTTCTCTCAAATCATCCCACCCTCTCCTTCTCCCACAGAGTCCAGAGTCTGTTCTTTACATCTGTGGTCTCTTTTGCTCTCTTGCATATAGGGTCATCGTTACCATCTTTCTAAATACTGTATATGTGTGTTAATATACTGTATTGGTGTTTTTCTTTCTGACTTACTTCACTCTGTATAATAGGCTCCAGTTTCATCCACCTCATTAGAACTGATTTGAATGCATTCTTTTTAATAGCTGAGTAATATTCCATTGACACAATGTGGTCCACTGGAGAAGGGAATGGGAAACCACTTCAGTATTCTTGCCTTGAGAACCCCAAACAGTATGAAAAGGCAAAATGATAGGATACTGAAAGGGGAACTCCCCAGGTCAGTAGGTGCCCGATATGCTACTGGAGATCAGTGGAGAAATAACTCCAGAAAGAATGAAGGGATGGAGCCAAAGCAAAAACAATACCCAGTTGTGGATGTGACAGGTGATGGAAGCAAGGTCCAATGCTGTAAAGAGTGATATTGCATAGGAACCTGGGATGTCAAGTCCATGAATCAAGGCAAATTGGAAGTGGTCAAACGAGATGGCAAGAGTGAACGTCGACATTCTAGGAATCAGCGAACTAAAATGGACTGGAATGGGTGAATTTAACTCAGATGACCATTATATCTACTACTGCGGGCAGGAATCCCTTAGAAGAAATAGAGTAGCCATCATGGTCAACAGAAGAGTCCGAAATGCAGTACTTGGATGCACTCTCAAAAACGACAGAATGATCTCTGTTCGTTTCCAAGGCAAACCATTCAATATCACAGTAATCCAAGTCTATGCCCCACCCAGTAATGCTGAAGAAGCTGAAGTTGAATGGTTCTATGAAGACCTACAAGACCTTTTAGAACTAACACCCAAAAAAGGTATCCTTTTCATTATAGGGGACTGGAATGCAAAAGTAGGAAGTCAAGAAACACCTGGAGTAACAGGCAAATTTGGCTTTGGAATATGGAATGAAACAGGGCAAAGACTAATAGAGTTTTGCCAAGAAAATGCACTGGTCATAGCAAACACCCTCTTCCAATAACACAAGAGAGGACTCTACACTAGGACGTCACCAGATGGTAAACACCGAAATCAGATTGATTATATTCTTTGCAGCCAAAGATGGAGAAGCTCTATACAGTCAACAAAAACAAGACCAGGAGCAGACTGTGGCTCAGATCATGAGCTCGTTATTGCCAAATTCAGGCTTAAATTGAAGAAAGTAGGGAAAACCACTAGGCCATTCAGGTATGACCTAAATCAAATCCCTTTGATTATACAGGAAGTGAGAAATAGATTTAAGGGCCTAGATCTGATAGATAGAGTGCCTGATGAACTATGGACGGAGGTTTGAGACATTGTACAGGAGACAGGGATCAAGACCATCCCCATGGGAAAGAAATGCAAAAAAGCAAACTGGCTGTCTGAGGAGGCCTTACAAATAGCTGTGACAAGAAGAGAAGTGAAAAGCAAAGGAGAAAAGGAAAGATATAAGCATCTGAATGCAGAGTTCCAAAGAATAGCAAGAAGAGATAAGAAAGCCTTCCTCAGCAAACAATGCAAAGAAATGGAGGAAAGCAACAGAATGGGAAAGACTAGAGATCTCTTCAAGAAAATTAGAGATACCAAGGGAACATTTCATGCAAAGATGGGTTTGATAAAGGACAGAAATGGTGTGGACCTAACAGAAGCAGAAGATATTAAAAGTGGCAAGAATACACAGAAGAACTGTACAAAAAAGATCTTCACGACCAAGATAATCACGATGGTGTGATCACTCACCTAGAGCCAGACATCCTGGAATGTGAAGTCAAGTGGGCCTTAGAAAGCATCACTATGAACAAAGCTAGTGGAGGTGATGGAATTCCAGTAGAGCTATTTCAAATCCTGAAAGATGATGCTGTGAAAGTGCTGGCACTCAATTTGCCAACAAATTTGGAAAACTCAGCAGTGGGCCACAGGACTGGAAAAGGTCAGTTTTCATTCCAATTCCAAAGAAAGGCAATGCCAAAGAATGTTCAAACTACCACACAATTGCACTCATCTCACATGCTAGTAAAGTAATGCTCAAAAGTCTCCAAGCCAGGCTTCACGAATACGGGGACTGTGAACTTGCAAATATTCAAGCTGGTTTTAGAAAAGGCAGAGGAACCAGAGGTCAAATTGCCAACATCCGCTGGATCATTTAAAAAGCAAGAGAGTTCCAGGAAAACATCTATTTCTCCTTTATTGACTATGCCAAAGCCTTTGACTGTGTGGATCACAATAATCTGTTGAAAATTCTGAAAGAGATGGGTATGCCAGACCAGCTGACTTGCCTCTTGAGAAACCTATATACAGGTCAGGAAGCAAGAGTTAGAACTGGACATGAAACAACAGACTGGTTCCAAATAGGAAAAGGAGTACGTCTAGGCTGTATATTGTCACCCTGCTTGTGTAACTTCTATGCAGAGTACATCATGAGAAACGCTGGGCTGGAAGAAGCACAAGCTGGAATCAAGATTGCTGGGAGAAATATCAATAGCCTCAGATATACAGATGACACCACCCTTATGGCAGAAAGTGAAGAGGAACTGATAAGCCTCTTGATGAAAGTGAAAGTGGAGAGTGAAAAAGTTGGCTTAAAGCTCAACATTCAGAAACCGAAGATCATGGCATCTGGTCTCATCACTTCATGGGAAATAGATGAGGAAACAGTGTCAGACTTTATTTTGGGGGGCTCCAAAATCACTGCAGATGGTGATTGCAGCCATGAAATTAAAAGACGCTTACTTCTTGGAAGAAAAGTTATGACCAACCTAGATAGCATATTGAAAAGCAGAGACATTACTTTGCCAGCAAAGGTCCGTCTAGTCAAGGCTATGGCTTTTCCAGTGGTCATGTATGGATGTGAGAGTTGGATTGTGAAGAAAGCTGAGCACTGAACAATTGATGCTTTTGAATTGTGGTGGAGAAGACTCTTGAGAGTCCCTTGGACTGCAAGGAGATCCAACCAGTCCATTCTGAAGGAGATCAGCCCTGGGATTTCTTTGGAAGGTATGATGCTAAAGCTGAAACTCCAGTACTTTGGCCACCTCATCCAAAGGGTTGACTCATTGGAAAAGACTCTGATGCTGGGAGGGATTGGGGACAGAGTAGAAGGGGACGACAGAGGATGAGATAGCTGGATGGCATCACTGACTCGATGGACGCGAGTCTGAATGAACTCCAGGAGTTGGTGATGGACAGGGAGGCCTGGCATGCTGTGATTCATGGGGTTGCAAAGAGTCGAACACGACTGAGCGACTGTACTGAACTGAACTGAATATTCTATTGTGTATATGTACCACAACTTTCTTATCCTTTCATCTGCCGATGGACATCTAGGTTGCTTCCATGTCCTGGATAATGTAAACAGTGCTGCGATGAACATTGGGGTACACGTGTCTCTTTCAGTTCTGGTTTCCTTGGTGTGTATGCCCAGCAGTGTGATTACTGGGTTGTATGGCAGTTGTATTTCCAGTTTTTTAAGGAATCTCCACACTGTTCACCATAGTGGCTGTACTAGTTTGCATTCCCGCTATCAGTGTAAGAGGTTCCCTTTTCTATACACCTTCTCCAGCATTTATTGTTTGTATAATAAACTTTTTGATAGCAGCTATTCTGAGCAGCATGAGATGGTACCTCATTGTGGTTTTGATTTGCATTTCTCTGATAATGAGTGATGTTGAGCATCTTTTCATGTGTTTGAAAATGTCTGTTTAGTTCTTTGGCCCATTTTTTGATTGGGTCATTTATTTTTCTGGAATTGAGCTGCATGAACTACTTGTATATTTTTGAGATTAATTCTTTGTCAGTTGCTTTGTTTGCTATTCTCCCTTTCTGAAGGCTGTCTTTTCACCTTGCTTGTAGTTTACTTCGTTGTGCAAAAGCTTTTAATTTTAATTAGGTCCCATTTGTTTATTTTTGCTTTTATTTCCATTACTCTGGGAGGTGGGTCATAGAGGATCCTGCTGTGATTTATGTTGGAGAGTGTTCTGCCTATGTTCTCTAGGAGTTTTATAGTTTCTGGTCTTACATTTAGATCTTTAATCCATTTTGAGTTTATTTTTGTGTATGGTGTTAGAAAGTTCTAGTTTCATTCTTTTACAAGTGATTGATCAGTTTTCCCAGTCCCACTTGTTAAAGAGATTGTCTTTTCTCCATTGTATATTCTTGCCTCTTTTGTCAAAAATAAGGTGTCCAAGGTGTGTGGGTTTATCTCTGGGCTTTCTATTTTGTTCTTTCTATCTTGATCTATATTTCTGTCTTTGTGCCAGTACCATACTGTCTTGATGACTGTGGCTTTGTAGTAGAGCTTGAAGTCAGGCGGGTTGATTCTTCCAGTTCTATTCTTCTTTCTCAAGATTGCTTTTGCTATTTGAGTTTTTTTTGTATTTCCATACATTTGTGAAATTATTTGTTCTAGTTCTCTGAAAAATACTGTTGGTAGCTTGATAGCGATTGCATTGGATCTATAGATTGCTTTGGGTAATACACTTATTTTCACTATATTGATTCTTCTGATCCATGAACATGGTATATTTCTCCATCTATTTGTGTCATCTTTGATTTCTTTCATCAGTGTTTTATAGTTTTCTATATATAGGTCTTTTGTTTCTTTAGGTAGATTTATTCCTAAGTATTTTATTCTTTGCGTTGCAATGGTGAATGGAATTGTTTCCTTAATTTCTCTTTCTGTTTCTCATTGTTAGTGAATAGGAATGCAAGGGATTTCATTGTGTTAATTTTATATCCTTTAACTCTACTGTATTCATTGATTAGCTCTAGTAATTTTCTGGTGGTGTCTTTAGGCTTTTCTATGTATAGGGTCATGTCATATGCAAACAGTGAGTTTTACTTCTCCTTTTTCCAATCTGGATTCCTTTTATTCCTTTTTCTTCTCTGTTTGCTGTGGCTAAAACTTCCAAAACTATGTTGAATAGTAGTGGAGAGAGTGGACACCCTTGTCTTGTTCATGACTTTAGGGGAGATGCTGTCAATATTTCACCATTGAGGATAATGTTTTCTGTGGGTTTATCATATATGGCTTTTATTATGTTGAGGAATGTTCCTTTGGCCACCTGATGTGAAGAGCTGACTCACTGGAAAAGACCCTGATGCTGGGAAAGATTGAAGGCAGGAGGAGAAGGGGACGACAGAGGATGAGATGGTCGGATGGCATAACCGACTCAATGGACATGGGTTTGGGTGGACTCCAGGAGTTGGAGATGGACAGGGAGGCCTGGTGTGCTGCGGTTCATGGGGTTGCAAAGAGTTGGATACGACTGAACGAACTGATGTTCCTTCTATGCTTGCTTTCTGGAGGGTTTTTATCATAAATGGATGTTGAATTTTGTCAAAGGCTTTCTCTTCAAAATTGAATGCAGTGGACTCTTTTATTGCAAACTGGCTACTAAAAGTTTTTTGTTGATTTTAAAAGGAAGCTCACTTTTTTCTCTGTATAATCAATGAATTTGTCTTTCAGTCACCTTTTTTCACCATAGTTAATCTTTTAAAAAGGATTCTGAGATTTACACATATTTTTTCTCTATTCTGTATATAATTTGTATATTTTTAAGTATGTGCATCAGTTCAGTTCATTTGCTCAGTTGTGTCTGACTTTGTGACGTCACGGACTGCAGCACGCCCAGCCTCCCTGTCCATCACCAACTCCCAGTGTTTACCCAAAACTCATGTCCACTGAGTCGGTGGTGCCACCCAACCATCTCATCCTCCATCATCCCCTTCTCCTGCCTTCAGTCTTTCCCAGCATCAGGGTCTTTTCAAATGAGTCAGCTCTTCACATTGGGTTGCTAAAGTATTGGAGTTTCAGCTTCAACATCAGTCTTTCATAGTATATTAAAATATATAATGTTCACTGTAGAAGAAAAATAGTTAAATTCATGGAGTTGCGAAAGATAAACGTAGGAAAATAATGTGCATAAAGGTAATTCTAAAATTTATACTTTATATTTATCTTCTAAAAAGTAACTTCATGAATTATTTAACTTGCAGTGATGGGAAACATTTGTGTGTTCAAGCTAAGAACAACAAACAGCGTTTATTGGACATTTTATTTAAAAATGGAAGAAATATTGTTTGATTCTGTATTAATAATTTTCTTTTGGGACTACAGGAAGAAGTTCATAAATACGTACAAATGATGGGTGGACGCGTATACAGAGACCTTAACATATCAGTAACTCACCTTATTGCAGGAGAAGTTGGTAGCAAAAAATACTTAGTTGCTGCAAACCTAAAGAAACCTATTTTGCTTCCTTCTTGGATAAAAACACTTTGGGAGAAGTCACAGGAGAAGTAAGAGATATTTTAGATATTTTCTAGATTTGAATAAGTGTTATCATTTTGGCATATTATGGTTTTTCATAGGGGAGGTTTTATGGTATCCCCTATGGATTTGTTATTTTGGGACAAAAATTGGATCATTACTCTTTTCTCCAATGAAAACAAAAGATAATCTACATGTTCTTATTATCAAGGTATAAGTTGTTAGGTAGTCTGGGTTATGGACTTAGCATTAGCTACAAGATAATAAATTTTTTGATAATAGAATTGTTTTCAGTAGTGAACAGTGATAAAATAGTTGAGAGAATCTGTGTGGCAACTGTAGCTTTTATGTTGCATTAGCTTTCAATACCATGCCCTCATGTTAGGATGGAGAATAAATTTTAGCCACTTTGGTATTTGTATTTCTTCCCAAAAGGGACTTATTTAAAGTTGAATATAAACATATATAACCCATTAAGTGAGATGTAATTATTCAGTAAACGTTAATTGAGCCCATTTTATGTACCTGTCCTGAGCTAGGCATTAGGTAACTGGAGAGCAAAACAAGACAGCATCCCTGGCCTCATAGAGCTTAGAGCCTATTTCAAAAGATAGAATTGAGTTTCCCTTAGAATTAGATTAACAACCAATAAGTATGTAGTTACCACTGTTTAGATTAAGTAGACATTTTCCAGTCTTCCCTTCAGCACCATCCAGCATATTCTAAACATGTCTCTATGTTGGCATCCTCATCATTCCTAGCCTGTTGAATTAGCACATCTGCCTACCAGGGCAGCAGAATGATGATATTTTTGTTGGCATTCTGCCGAAAATCTTTGCTTACTATTTGTATAGTATAATGGAAGAATTAAAAGTCTGTTTTTTTTTTAGTAGGCAGCAAAGAACCTTTGAGGTTTTAGTTAGAAATTTAGATTTATAAGTTTCGGAAGAAAAAAAAGTTTGGAAAATGCACTGCTTTGACCAGCATGGATTTATAGTTACTGAACTATATGTATTTTTTCACTTAAAACAGTTTTATTTGAGGCTCTGAAACATTAATTGTTTTAGAGACATGGTTTGAGCTAGATGAGCAGTTAGTATAATTCTAAGTGTGCTTGTCAGTTTCCCTTAATATTGATCAAATTCCTAAAAAATGAGGAAAACATTAGTGTTATTTCTGTTGTTTGTCATTCTGATAAAGTTTAAACTACCTGGTATTTTGATATCTTAATTTATGGGGTTTTTTGGTTTTATTTATTTATTTATTTATTTTGGTTCATTTTCCCCAGGAAAATAGCTAGATATACCGATATAAACATGGAAGACTTCAAGTGTCCTATTTTTCTTGGTTGCATAATCTGTGTGACTGGCTTATGTACCTTAGACAGGAAGTCAGTTCAGCAGCTCACAGTAAAGCATGGAGGACAGTACATGGGACAATTGAAAATGAATGAGTGTACACACCTCATTGTGCAAGAACCAAAAGGTAAAACTGTTTCCCAAATAGATGAATGCAGTATTTTCTACTATTTAACATTTTGAGATCATTCTAGAATATTTTTTACTTCTGATATTTCATAAACATGCACATTTCTTTTTTCTTGCAAAGATAGTTTTGTTTATAATCTGTAGAAAAATTACATGACTGATCCAGGTCATTGAATAAATATTTAAAAAATAAGAATTTCCAGTGGTGTTTTATCTAAATTTATTATCTTGTCTTTTTTTTTTTTTTAAAGTCCCTACACAGCCACCCAATACTTAAAAGATGAGAGATTTGGATGAATTTAACAGGAAAGCTGATTTTTTTTTTATCTGTTAATTTTTTAAAAATAATTTTATTTATTTGTTTATTTTTGGCTCTACTGGGTCTTTGTTGATGCACAGGCTTTTCTCTAGTTGCAGCAAGTTAGGGCTGTTCTTTAGTTGGAGTGGCTTCTCTAGTTAACTGGCACGGGCTCTAGGGCATGTGGGCTTTAGTAGTTGCAGTTCCCAGGCTCTAGAGCACAGACTCAATAGTTGTGGTTCACGGGTTTAGTTGCTTCACAGCATGTGGGATCTTCCTGGACTAGGGATTGAACCTGTGTCTCCTGCATTGGCAGGTAGATTCTTTACCATGAGCCATCTGGGAAGCCCTCTAATAATAAATTTTAAAGGCTTGGCTTCATTTTTAGTTGAATGAATTATCCTTACTGAGTAAACTGCAAGTTTTAACTTAAAGATGCACTTGAAGAACATGAAACTACTAAAAGAAAAATATATTACCAGGAAAAAGAGTTCCTTAAAATTGCAATTAATTGTGGCATTCTATACCATTATAACTATTCTGGAGAATATTTTTACCAGTTCTCTGAAAATATATAAAAATTGATGAGAACAGAGTTTTATTAACATTTTTATTGTCTCTCTTTACCTACACATAGAGTTTTTACATAGACATCAGTTTTTTTCTTTCTAGGTGTGATTGTGAACAACTGTAATTGCAAAAAAATTTGTTTTTACATTTTATATTAGAAATATGTATTTTGAAACTACTTTCCAAAATGTTTTATTGTATCATGTCACCTTTGTTTCCATCTAAGCTTATTCATCCTCATATAAAAATTATAAATATACTGTTATCCCTTAACCCTATTCCTTACAGTATGAAACTGAGGGTCAGAGTCTCTTGAGCAGTAAATGCTGTAGATAGAATGGCTTCTTTAGAGTGTCAGAGCAATTTAAATACTTGCGTTAAGTAGGAATTAAAGTATATATACACACATATATATATGTATATATATACACACAGTAATTAGTTTAAAAGTGAAAAGTGTAAAACCTCTAAATTCTGTGAGTTATCCACATGTTACAGATTAAGAAACTGGTTTAAAGAACTTAAGTGATGGAAGCTATATTCAGAAGTTTTATTTCAGTTACCCCACTAATGGCTTCTGTCTCTGCAATTTTGTAAAAGATAAACCCCCTCACATAGCATGTGTATTTAACACAACACACAGAAAATATAATTGCATAATAACCTAATATATTGCCTTTTAATACACTGTATAGCATACTGTTTAAGAGTAATTGCTGGTAATTTTAATTTTGTTTCAGGTGAATTTTTTCATAAGCTTTCATATAAATATTTCTTCAAAGATGGATTTTAATGGCTTGCATTTCTCTCTTTTTTTAATTGACATAATAGGTCAAAAATATGAATGTGCCAAGAGATGGAATGTACACTGTGTGACCACGCAATGGTTTTTTGACAGTGTTGAGAAAGGTTTTTGTCAGGATGAATCCATATACAAGACAGAGCCTAGATCGGAAGCAAAGAGTATGCCTGATACTTCAACTCCTACTGGCCAGATCAACACAATTGATAGTAAGTTTCTTTGGGATTAAGTGGTCATTTTTAAGACAGTTTTCTGTGTAACGATTGATTTGTTAATAGGATCAATGAGATACAGTAGGGAATTCTGTTTTTTCTTGCCTTGTTTTCAGGTATAATTATATAATAAAATAACCAAATTATATTAGAAAAAAATTAATCCAGAACTTCTGCTATTTCTTTTTCTAATGAATACCTGCTTTCTTTCATATCCTTATATTATGCACAAGATGGTTAAAGAAATTAATATAAATAAAGTTTTTAAAACTTGACTGGCATGTGGATATTAGTCCTATTTCTTTATTAGTTTGCATTTAAGAAAGCCTTCCTCAGTGATCAGTGCAAAGAAATAGAGGAAAACAACAGAATGGGAAAGACTAGAGATCTCTTCAAGAAAATTAGAGATACCAAAGGAACATTTTATGCAAAGATGGGCTCAATAAAGGATAGAATGGTATGGACCTAACAGAAGCAGAAGATATTAAGAAGAGGTGGCAAGAATACACAGAAGAACTGTACAAAATAGATCTTCACAACCAAGATAATCACAGTGGTGTGATCACACACCTAGAGCCAGACATCCGGGAATGTGAAGTCAAATGGGCCTTAGAAGGCATCACTACGAACAAAGCTAGTGGAGGTGATGGAATTCCAGTAGAGCTATTTCAAATCCTGAAAGATGATGCTGTGAAAGTGCTGCACTCAATATGCCAGCAAATTTGGAAAACTCAGCAGTGGGCCACAGGACTGGAAAAGGTCAGTTTTCATTCCAATCCCAAAGAAAGGCAATGCCAAAGAATGCTCAAACTACCACACAATTGCACTCATCTCACATGCTAGTAAAGTAATGCTCAAAATTCTCCAAGCCAGGCTTCAGCAGTACGTGGACTGTGAACTTGCAGATGTTCAAGCTGGTTTTAGAAAAGGCAGAGGTACCAGAGATCAAATTGCCAATATCCGCTGGATCATGGAAAAAGCAAGAGTTCCAGAAACACATCTATTTCTGCTTTATTGACTATGCCAAAGCCTTTGACTATGTGGATCACAATAAACTGTGGAAAGTTCTGAATGAGATGGATATACCAGACCAGCTGACCTGCCTCTTGAGAAACTTATATGCAGGTCAGGAAGCAACTGGACATGGAACAACAGACTGGTTCCAAATAGGAAAAGGAGTACGTCAAGGCTGTATATTGTCACCCTGCTTATTTAACTTATATGCAGAGTACATCATGAGAAAAGCTAGGCTGGAAGAAGCACAAGCTGGAATCAAGATTGCCGGGAGAAATAGCAATAACCTCAGATATGCAGATGACACCACCTTTATGGCAGAAAGTGAAGAGGAACTAAAAAGCCTCTTGATGAAAGTGAATGTGAAGAGTGAAAAAGTTGGCTTAACTCTCAACATTCAGAAAACTAAGATCATGGCATCTGGTCCCATCACTTCATGGGAAATAGATGGGGAAACAGTGGAAACAGTGTCAGACTTTATTTTGGGGGGGCTCCAAAATCACTGCAGATGGTGATTGCAGCCATGAAATTAAAAGACGCTTACTCCTTGGAAGAAAAGTTATGACCAACCTAGATAGCATATTGAAAAGCAGAGACATTACTTTGCCAACAAAGGTCCGTCTAGGCAAGGCTATGGTTTTTCCATTGGTCATGTATGGATGTGAGAGTTGGACTGTGAAGAAAGCTGAGCACCGAAGAATTGATGCGTTTGAACTGTGGTGTTGGAGAAGACTCTTGAGAGTCCCTTGGATTGCAAGGAGATCTAACCAGTCCATTCTGAAGGAGTTCAGCCCTGGGATTTCTTTAGAAGGAATGATGCTAAAGCTGAAACTCCAGTACTTTGGCCAACTCATGCGAAGGGTTGACTCATTGGAAAAGACTCTGATGCTGGGAGGGATTGGGGACAGGAGGAGAAGGGGACGACCGAGGATGAGATGGCTGGATGGCATCACTGACTCGATGGATGTGAGTCTGAGTGAATGCCAGGAGTTGGTGATGGACAGGGAGGCCTGGCGTGCTGCGATTCATGGGGTCTCAAAGAGTTGGACACGACTAAGTGACTGAACTGAACTGACAGTTGTTATCGATCCTTTGTATTCATATAAAATTTAAAAACCATTTGTCTTTTGGAAGTACCATGTATACTTGTGGTTGGCAATATATGTTACCAATTTTTTTTCAAATATAACCTTCCTGGACCTTGAAGTCAGCAACTTCAGATTTTCATTGGAAGCCAGTCACTATTAAGAGAATATATTAAGTATATTTTCATTAAAATGAACCTTAATTAGATTCATTTTTCTTTTCATACTTGGCCCCCAAGATTTCAGTAAAACCATTTAAATTTTAGAAATTGTTCATGACTCTTCTGCTATAAGAAAAGTTCACCTTTAGGAAAATATGTAATTAGTTATTTTATTTCCTTAAGTTTATGCATCTTTGTTTTTAATATGTAGGTCGTACTCTTTCAGATGTCAGCCATATTTCCAACATCAATGCAAGCTGCATAAATGAATCAATATGTAATTCAGTTAATAGCAAACTGGAACCTACAGTTGAAAATCTGGAGAATTTGGATGTCAGTGCATTTCAGGCACCTGAAGATTTATTAGATGGTTGTCGGGTATGTCTTTATTATGTAATGCACTAAATGATAATACACGTTGGTACTTGTAGCTTCACTCTGAAGATCCTGCAGAGTTGGGCTTGCTCCTTACCTACAGAAGTCCACCATTCAAGCTAAGCAGATGCACTCATTAGGCGATGTTTGTCTTTTAGCTATTAGGGTCTCTGCCTGGGATGTACCTTTATATGTCATCCATTAAACTTCATATCATTTTTCAAATCTTTGAACCCTCCTAACTACCTTACTCTTCCCATTTGCTGTGGGGTTTTTTTTCGGCTGCACTGGATCCTCATTGCTGTGCTCAGGCGTTCTCTAATTGCTTCAAGCAGGGGCTGTGCTTCATTGTAGTGCCTTCTCATTGCAGAGCCTGAGCTCTAGGAGCACAGGCTTCAGTAGTCGTAGCACGTGGGCTCCATGTTTGGGGTAAATAGTTACTCTGTGGCATGTGGATCTTTTAGACCAGGGATCAAATCCCTGTTCCCTGCCTTAGCAATATGGATTCTTAACCACTGGACCATGAGGGAAATCCCATCTACTGTATTTTGAGAGCATTTAGTTTCTGAACCACTTAATGGGTTTTTATTTATAACTGTCATTTATTGTTTATAGTAAGTGAGACACTGTGATAATTATTTCATATACATGTTAGTATGTCATATATAATCCCATTTAAATCCCACAAATAACTCTAAAGTGTATATTACTGAGGCTGAAACTCAGAGGATTAAAGTTCTTGTCCAGAATCTCACAGACAGTAAGTAACTAGCCATCTACTTCAAAGCCTGTATTTCTAAAGATTAGGTACACCACTTTGTTTAATATCTCTTGGGCTATTTAATTTTTTAGTGTCTGAGTAACTGTCTAATAAGTGCCTTGATGGGAACATCATATGTATCTTTTAGAACTAAATACTTAGTATATTTCTTGCTTGTAGAATGAATAGGCTATGCACTAATTCTCAAAGAGTAGCAAAGACTTAACTTTCTTCTTTTATTCAGGAAATTGGGCAAATTACCTTCCTTTCTATACTTTTAAAACTTAACAGTTTATTAACAGAATATGAGGTGTTATGTAATTTTTTAATCTAAACTCTACTAATTCTGGATGTGACTTAATTATTATAGGAAATGTATGATTACTCATTTTTGTTAAAATGTAATCTAGTGATAGAGGTTATTTAGTTTGGGATATAAATGCAGTTTGGAATAGATTAAGACTCTTTTAAAAGTTCCATTTGGTAAAATAGAGATCAAGATACAATATAGTAATATTGATTAAATTGGTTTCAGTTCAGTTCAGTTACTCAGTCATGTCTGACTCTTTGCATCCCCATGGACTGGAGCACACCAGGCCTCCCTGTCCATTACAAACTCCTGGAGTTTACCCAAACTCATGTCCATTGAGTCGGTGATGCCATCCAACCATCTCATCCTCTGTCATCCCCTTCTCCTGCTTTCAGTCTTTCCCAGTATCATAGTCTTTTCCAATGAGTTCTTTGCATTAGGTGGCCAAAGTATTGGAGTTTCAGCTTCAACATCAGTCCTTCCAATGAATATTCAGGACTGATTTCCTTTAGGATGGACTGGTTGGATCTCCTTGCAGTCCAGAGGACTCAAGATTCTTCTCCAACACCACAGTTCAAAAGCAACAATTCTTTGGTGCTCAGCTTTCTTTATAGTCCAACTCTCACATCTCACATGTGCACATATTGATAGTTAAAAATAAGTTACTGAATATGTTTCATCCTCAAAGCATTATGCTTAGCTCTTTGACCTAATTTTTTTTTGTTTAATCAACTATGAAAACAGTATTTCAGTATATAAGGAAGAAAATTGGTTTAAATAGTCTAAGTTGGACTTGCTTGGTAGTCCAGTCATTAAGAATCCACCTCCCAATGAAGAGGACACAGGTTTCATCCCTGGTCTGGAAAGATTCTTCAGTGGCTCAGCAGTGAAAAATTCACCTGCAATGCAGGAGACTAGGGTTTGATCCCTGGGTTGGGAAGATTGCCTGGAGTAGGAAATGGCAACCCACTCCAGTATTCTTGCCAGTAAAATCCCATAGACAGAGGAGCGAGCCTGGCAGACTACATACAGTCCATAGAGTCGAACAGATTTGGACACAAGCTGAGCATGCTTGCACCCTGAGGATTCCCATGCCGTCAGGCAGCTAAGCATATGTGTCACAGCTGCTGAGCCTGCACACCCTAGAGCCTATTCCCTACAAAAAGAGAAGCCACTGTGTTGAGAAACCTGCACATCCTCACTAGAGAGTAGCATCCACCTGCCACAACTAAAGAAAGCCCTCGTGCAGCAGTGGAGCCCCACAGCAGCAAAGAAAAAGCCTAGTATGTTGAAGTGGTCGTGTGGTTAACCATTGGCAGCTGACCCAAAATTTTAAACTTAGATTTTCTGAATTCACATATTTAACTCCAGTTTATTTCTGTAATTACTTTGAAATTTACAAGTAGTAAGACTAGTTTAAGAAGCTACCTACTTTTTAGAAATTGCTGTGCACTAATATTCAGAAGATATTTGAATTATTCTGGTTTCTATTTTATTTAAAGCCTCAGTACTTATCAGTAATGGGTAATAATGTTATGGGATTGTGAAGAAGTGATACAATTTAAGAATTCTTTAGAAATCAAAGTTTCAGAATATATTTTTTAATGTATTTAAAATGTAAATATAAAGGTTGCCTTATTTACACATAATGGGTTTAGATACACACTTTCAATAAATAGATTTCTATTGAGAGAAATAGGCCATTGTAAATGTGTTAATCGAAAGCGAATTTTTTTTTCATTGCAGATCTATCTTTGTGGTTTTAATGGCAGAAAGCTAGATAAACTGAGAAGACTTATTAACAGTGGAGGTGGAGTTCGTTTTAATCAGCTCAATGAAGATGTAACTCATGTTATTGTGGGAGATGGTGATGATGAATTGAAGCAGTTTTGGGAGAAATCAGCCCACAGGTTTTGTCAGTTTTTAATTCAAAGCATTTTCTACTCTGTAATGATTTTTCTTAAAATTGCATATCCTGACAGTTATGGGAACTGCATGGCACATGGGATAATGGTATTTATAGTTTAAACTAATATATAACTGTACTGTTTTCGTAGGCCTCTTGTAGTGGGAGCGAAATGGTTGCTAGAGTGTTTTAGTAAAGGTTACATGCTTCCTGAAGAGCCATACATCCGTGTTAACTACCAGCCAATGGAAATTCCAGTTTCAGATCAACCTGAAAGTAAAACAGCCCTTTTAAAAAGGAAGAACAGCAGCTTCTCTAAGAATGACTTTGCTCCTGAGGAAAAGCATGAGCAAGCTGATGAAGATCTACTCTCTCAATATCAGACTAATAATCCAACCGTAGGTAAGAAAGAGTGACCAGTGTTAACAGTCATTAAATATTTTGGTAGCAGAATACATACTTATGTGATTTCTGCCAGGTTCTTTAGAATTTAGGTTATACTAACCTCTTTCTTCTCTTGAAGTTTTATTTGTGTTACTATTTTTTTTTTTTTTTTAAACAGGCAAGGCTAAGAGATTCTAGACTTTCTGAGTCCCTTTTTTCTCTTCAATTCACCTGTACCTCTTAGGTCTGGTTTTTAAATACAGACTGTCACTTGGTTTGTGTGTTTGTAACATCGTGAGTTTGTTACAGGGTCAGTTCAGTTCAGATGCTCAGTTGTGTTTGACTCTTTGCAACTGCATGGACTGCAGCACACCAGGCTTCCCTGTCCATCACCAACTCCTGGATCTTGCTCAGACTCATGTCCATCGAGTTGGTGATACCATCCAACCATCTCATCCTCTTTCGTCCCCTTCTCCTCCCGCCTTCAATCTTTCCCAGCATCAGGGTCTTTTCCAATGAGTCAGTTCTTTGCATCAGGTAGCCAAAGGATTGGAGTTTCAGCATCAGTCCTTCCAATGAATATTCAGGACTGATTTCCTTTAGGATTGACTGGTTTGATCTCCTTTCAGTCCAAGGGACTCTCAAGAGTCTTCTCCAACGCCACAGTTCAAAAGCATCAGTTCTACAGTTCAAAACCATCAATTCTTTTTATGGTCCAACTCTCACATCCATACATGACTACTGGAAAAACCATAGCTTTGACTATATGGACCTTTGGTAATGTCTCTGCTTTTTTATATGCTGTCTAGGTTGGTCAGAGCTTTTCTTCCAAGGAGCAAATGTCTTTTAATTTCATGGCTGCAGTCACCATCTGCAGAGATTTTGGAGCCAAGAAAATAAAGTCTCTCACTGTTTCCATTGTTTCCCCATCTATTGGCCATGAAGTGATGGGACCAGATGCCATGATCTTCGTTTTTTGAATGTTGAGTTTCAAGCCAGCTTTTTCACTTTCCTGTTTCACTTTAAGCAAGAGGCTCTTTAGTTCTTCTTTGCTTTCTGCCATAAGGGTGGTGTCATCTGCATATCTGAGGTTATTGGTAATTCTCCCGGCAATCTTGTTTCCAGCTTGTGCTTCATCCGGTCTGGCAAGGTATTTGTTACAAGGTATTTTAACCTTATAACAAATGCCTCTTAGTTTGTAATTGTAGTTTTAATGAGTATAATGCTGCACTGTAGACTACTTTCTCAGGTTGTCTTCTCAGTGTGCTAAACACAATTGCCAGTGATAAGTTGTGAACAGCATTTCTACTTTTTAAATACTTTTTATTATAAAGTATTTAATACATCCAAAAAGATATAAAGAATAATTTAACAAATAACCATATACTACTGATCTGTTTAAAAACTATAGGATATTCTGCTTGGTCAAAATTCTCCTGTGAGTCCCTCCTCATTTTCGTAGTAGTTTATAACATATATATATATATGTAAGTAATATACATACTGTTTTGTTTTGTGTGTATTTGAACTTATATAAATCATACATGATATGTACTCTTTTGCTACCCTACCCTAAACATGTAAGATACTCATCTCATCCTAGTAACTGGTTATGAATATATCACACTGGTATATGAACATGCCATAGTTTATCTATTGCCCTTCCTGAGGAGATTTTTATTGTGGTTTTTTGTTTTGTTTTCTAATAACAAACAGTACTGCTGAAATTGTTCTTGTGTGTGTCTCTGTACACGTGAGCAAGAATTTCTCTAGGGTGGGATGACTGATTCCTGGGATAAGTATGTCTTCCACTTTCTTACATGAAGCATATTGCTTTCTGGAGTGTTTTAGTTTACCACTTGATATTAGAACAATAGTAAGGGTTCCTGTTGTTGCACATCCTTTCAACATTTAGTGTTTCTCAAAAGGCTTGAAATTCTTATTTATTTGATGGGTATAGAGAGGGATCTCATTGTGGTTTTAATTTTATAACATTGCTGATAAGGTAGAGCATCGTTTTGAGTGTTATTTGGCTATAATTTTGTTTTATTTATTTTTTTATTGAAGAATAATCACTTTACACAGTTTTGCTGTTTTCTGTCAAATCATCGACATGAATCAGCCATAGGTATACATATATCCCCTCCCTTTTGAAACTCCCTCCCATCTCCTTCCCCATCCCACCCCTCTAGGTTGATACAGAGCCCCTGTTTGAGTTTCCTCTAAAGTAGGGTTTTTAATCCATTATTTCGTGGTTTGTGCTTTTCTGTTGTATGTAAGTTTTCCTATCTGAAAGTCATAAAGTTGTATTTTAAAAGTCTTAAAGTTTTGCTTTTTCACATTTCGTCTTCAGTCCACATGGAGTTGATTTTTGCACTTGATAAGAAGCATTCAAATTGTCAGTGTAAATAATCACTTATTCTCAAACTTTTTTTGAATAGGCCATCCTTTCTCAAGTAATTTGCCCTGTTGCCCCTGTCATTTATTAAGGGTCTGTTAAGTGGGGATCTATGTTTAGGCTTTTTATTCTGTTCCACTGAGATGCTTCACTGATAAACCATCTTATTTTAATAGCCTGGCCCTCCAGTTTTCTTTACAAAAGTTTCTTACATATTCTTGGACTTTTGCTTCTATATAAATTTTTAAAGTTAATTTGTCAGTTTGAATAAATCTGTATGGGAATTTGGTTGAGATTGTATTGAATTTATAATTTGGAGCAGGATTGACATCTTTACAATGAAAAGATCTTCCTATCCATGAATGTAGAATATCAGCATACAGTTTATGTTTTTCAATAAAGTGTAACTGGAGTCATAAGATACTAGACATGCCATGTTACAACTATCTCTATTTTTTTGTGTTTTGTGTCTGTTCATTTGATATTTTAATTCTTAAAATTATATTTTACTGGTATATAAGAATAAAACATTTTGAATAAGAACATTTTGGGTATTGAGTTTTTAAAAAATTGTGGTAAAATATGTCTGACATAAAATTTACCATTTTAACCATCCTTAGATATACAGTTTATTGGTATTAATTATATTCACATAGTTTTGCCACCATCCTTACCATCCATGCCAGAACTTTATCTTCCCAAACTGAAACTTTATAGGCCTTAAATAGTAACTCTGTATTCCTCCTTCAACCTGTCTCCTGGCAACCACCGTTAAATTTCTGTCTCTATGAATTTGACTATTCTAGGTAGCTCATATACATGGTCTCAAGACAATACCTTTTGTGTCTGGCTTATTTCATTTAGCATTATGTCCTCAAGGCCATGTTTTAACATGTGTCAGAGTATCATTCCTTATTAAAGTTGGATAATACTCCATTGTATGTTGGAATTGTCTGTTCCATTTTCTGTTGATGGACACTTGAGTTGTCTCTACCTTTGGCTGTTGTAAATTATGGTGCTGTGAACATTGGTGTACATATATCTGTTCAAGTCCCTGCTTTCAGTTCTTTAGATATAGTCTCAGAGCTGGAATTGATAAGTCATGGTAATTCTATGTTCAACTTTTTGGGAAACCATCTTGCTGTTTTCCACAGTGCTGAACTACTTTACATCTTCACCAGCTGTGCACAGAGGTTCCAGTTTCTCTACATCCTTAGAACATACTGTATTTTTTTTTTTTCATAATGAAAGTCATCCTAATGGATTTGAAGTGATATCTCACTGATGGTTTTGATTTTCATTTCCGTGATTAGTGATGTTGTGCATCATTGCCTGCTTTTATTGGCCATCTATATATCTTCTTTGGAGAAATGTTTATTCAGTTGGGTTGCCTTTTGTTTGTTCTTGAGTAGTAGGCGTTCTTTATATATTCTGAATATTGATCTCTTATCAGTTATTATTTGATTTGTATATATTTTCCCCCTTCTTTGGGTAGCATTTTCACATTGTGTTCTTTGGTAGATGAAAGTTTTAATTGTGATGAAGTCCAGTTTATCTGTTTTTTTCTCATTGCTTGTGTTTTTGGTGTCATAATTAAGAAATCATTGCCAAAGGTAGTCATGAAACTTTCTCATACGTTTTCTCATAAAAGTTTTGTTTTTATTCTTTAGAGCTTTGATCTGGGTATTACGTACTTTTCCTCTGCTCATTGGAATTATCATATGGTTTTTCCTTCTTGGTGTGATAAATTGTATTAGTAGATTTTATATTGTCAAATCAAGTTTAAATTCTTCTGGAAGTGATATATTCATCTTTTTTACACATTACTATATTTAGTTTGCTAATATTTGATTTAGGCTTTTATCTACTCAGTGTGATACTGACCTATACTTTTCCTTTTTCCGTTATCTTTGTTGGATTTTGTTATTAATTGATAAAATGGATTAGGGGATTATTCTTTCTTTTTTAAAAAATCTCAGAGTTTGTGGTAAATTGTGGGGTTATTTTTTTCCTTTTTTTTTTAAGTCTCAGAGTTTGTGTAACATTGGGGTTCCCTATCCTTGAATGTGTGATGAAACGAATCTGTCTATTTGGGCCGAGTGTTTCTTTGTAGGAAAACTTACAGTACTAATTCACTTAATGGATATAAGACTGTTCAGTTCTGTTTTTTTCTGAATCAATTTTTGTAAGCTGTGTTTTCTAGGAAGCTTAATGGCTAATTTTATTAGTCTTTTTAGCAAACTAACTTGATTCATAAATTTATTCTTTTTTCCTCTGATTTCTTGAGTTGCACGATTTGCTTTCTTTTTTTTTTTTTTTTTTGGTAGTCTTTTAATCTAAGTATGTCAATAGATTTCTCTGAAAGTACTCACTCAACTAGTTGTATTTCAAAAGTTTTTTAAAAAATTATTTTATATTTTGATCACACTGGGTCTTCATTGCTGCGCACAGGCTTTCTCTAGTTTTGGAGAGGAAAGGCTGCTCTAGTTGCGGTGCACAGGCTTCTCATTGCAGTGCGTGGGCTCCTCCTTCCAGTGCCTTCTCCTATGGAGCACAGGTTCTCGAGCACTTGGGTTCTAGCAGTTGTGGCATGGGCTCAGTAGCTGTGGCACATGGACTTCAGTTGCCCATAGCATGTGGACTCTTCCCGGACCAGGAATCAGACCCGTGTCCCCTGCTTTGGCAGGCGGATTCTTACCTACTTTACCACCAGGGAGGTCCCAAAAGATCTTTTATGTAGAATTTTTGTAATTTGTTATTGTTGTTACTCACTCGCAGAGTCGTCTCTGACTCTGCCAGCCCATGGACTGCAGCACTCCAGGCTTTCCTGTCATTCACTATCTCCTGGAGTTTGCGCAAACTCGTGTATCCATTAAGTCAGTGATGCTGTCTGGCCATCTCATCCTCTGCTGCACCTTTCTCTTTTTACCTCCAATTTTTCCCAGCTTTAGGGTCTTTTCTAATGAGTTTATTCTTTGCATCAGGTCGCCAAAGTAGTTCTGTTCTTAATATTTTCTAATTTTATCATATCTTTGGTCTGTGAGGTGTTTAGGAACTTCTCTGTTGTAATGGTGACTGTCACTTTTTCCATGCAGTTCTGTCACATTCAGTTCTTTTGTGTGTATTTTGAAGTTTTATTACATGGTGATCCTCATTTTCCTAATTTTTATTTTACTTAAGATCTATTTTATCTGATATTAGAACACCTATACCTGTTCACATAGGTATTTTTTTAGTATGACTTTCTTTTAATTGAAAATTGGTTGATTTACATTTATTGTCATTTGTGATATATTTTGATTATTTTCTACCCTCTTGTTCTGTGCTATTTGTCCGATTTTTCCATGCTTCCTTGTTTTTCGTTTGTTTTAACATTTTTGTCTTTTGGATGGGTTGAGCTTGCCTTTTCCTTCCCCAAATCACACTCCCAATTCTGCATCTTTCCCTCTACTGATTTCGAAGCTTATATATACTATTTTATGTTTTCAGTGTTTACCCTTGAAAATCTAATGTACCTCATAGCTTAAAATTTTAAATTAATTAGAATTTTTGTCTTTCTTATGAATAATATAAGGACCTTATAACATTTATCTTCAGCATCACTACCAACCATACCTTCTACACATGCACTCATTAATATATTCAGCTTATGTGATTTTGTCTTGTATTTTCATTGTCCTTTAATCCCACAATTAGGCATTGTTGTTTTCTATATTCAGGAATTGTTTTTTATATTTAGCTACTACTTTGCTCCTTATTCCTTATTGCATCTGATCTCTCTCCTTTGGAATAATTTTCTTTTTTCTTAAGATATATCCTTTGGAAATTTCTTCAGTTTCTGTTAATGTCTTTATTTTCCCTTGTCCTTAAAAGACAGTTCTAGACAGTTAATTTGTCAGAGCTCTTGGGAGATATTTTTTCTTTGTCATCTGTTTCCATGACTGCTGATTAAGAAGTCAGATGTCAGCTTACTTGTCATTCTTTTGTAGGAAATCTTTTTTTCTCTGTTTGGTGGTGCTAATGGTTAAGAATCCTGCCAGTGCAAGAGACAGAAAAGATGAGGGTTTGATCCCTGAGTTGGAAAGTTCCCCTGAAGTAGCAAATGGCAACCTGCTCCAGTGTTTATGCCTGCAAAAATCCATGGGTAGAGGAACTTGGCAGGCTGCAGTCCATGGAGTCGCAAAAGAGTCTGACACAGCTTAGCGGCTAAACAGCAGCAGCATCTATTTTTCTCTATTTTTAATACCTTTTATTTTTTGTGTCCTGGAGTTTTACCATTTATTTGTCTTATTTGCAAGTCATTGTGCTTTTTGAATCAGAGAATTAGTGAGGTTTTTTTTCCCTTTATTAGTTTTTAAAATTTTTCATCTATTATGTCTTTGAATACTGCTTTCCTTCATTCTCTATATTCTGTAACTCCCCTTTAGCTCTGTGTCCTTAATCTGACCTTCTAATTTCATGTTTTTGTTTATTATTTATTATATGTAATTTCTTCAGATTTTCCTTCTAAAACACTATTTTTCTGTTTAGCTATTGCTTAACATGTTTAACCCATCCATTAAACTTTCAATTTCAGTATTTTTTCAGTTCGTAGAAGTCCTAGTTCTTTCAGTAGTGTGGTGTTCTGTGTTTGTGGGGGTTTTTTGCTTTATTTCTTGAGACATTTTAAACCTGTTGCAACATATGAATGAAGAACAGGGGTAGTTCTCCTGATTGTTGTTCATGATGCTTGGCTTCCTCATGTGTTTTGTGATATTTATTATATAAACTCTTTCTCGTTAGGACTTGAGGTTCTAAGAAGCCTGGGAAGAGAGTTTGGTCCTCCAGATAAAGTTTATGTTTAAACCTGCCAGGAGCCTAGGAATTTCCCAACATCAGGCCCTAACCTACTCTGAGGACCAGCCTATGATGACAGATTCCCAATAGAGATGTGTTGACAAACCCCTCCCCACCCACTAAAAGCCAAAATCGTGTACTTCTCATCTCTTTGCAGGGTGAACGTAGTGGTGGTTGATTGGTTTTTGATGGACATTTTTACTGAAGGCATCTTCCTTTAGGGTTTCTGAGTGGAAGGGTATACTCTGCCCCACCTCTAATTAGTGTGGGATAAAAGGCTTGACTCCTGTCCCTCCACATGACATCCTTAAATCCTAAGGGTGTTGGTCACTGCCAAAATAGATGGTAATTATTACCTTTAGTGATTACTTAATGCTCTGGATTCATGTTACCACTTCATTTTTAACCTTTGAGAATTTACGTTGCTTTTTTGCAAACTCAGCTTTGCATTTATAATGATACCTTTAATATTTCATTCTCTATTTTTAGGTGTTTTATGGTGAGAGGGTTCTGCATGTCTAGCTGGCCATATTTTTATTTATTTCTGAAATAGTTTAGGGAATTTCAATTTTCCTTTTTTTTAAAGCTTAAAACAACATTTAATAATCCACACTGTTCGTGTTGTTCTGCAAAATGATTTTTGTCAGATCATTTGCTCATGCTTTAGTAGTGTATCATATCAGATCATCCTCATTTTTTAGGATGTTTTAGTACAAAAAGACCACCTATTGACTGGAAGCAGTTTTATGTGCTATCCTTCAACAAGAGTGCTTGTTGGAGTCAGGCAATTAGTTTCTCAGATCTTCTTTTCTGAAGCAGCTAGTAGTGTACTGACTTTGAAAGGATTTGGTGATATTAAATCTCAGTGAATCCCTGAGTACCTTTGAAAGAATGTAATTAAGTGTTTATTTCATATTGAAAAAGCTATCAAAAAGTGTCTGTTAGGCTTCTGAATGACATCTGTTTGAAAAGAGGGTTCTATTGGTAAATGAACTGCTATAAAATGTGTTATTTTATTCTGAACCTTTAATAACTTCAGGGTTTTACTTATAATTTATAAGAACATAGTATTTCTAGTTTGTTTTTATAGTATGTACTGATGTGTTCAGTCATGGCCAGCTCTGTGACCCCACGGATTATAGCCCACTGGGCTCCTCTGTCTGTGGAATTTTCCAAGCAAGAATACTGAAGTGGGTTGCCATTTCCTTCTCCAGTTTTTACTGTAGTAGTCTAAAATTTCCCTGGGCTTCTTTCTTCTTGCCACCTCACCGATTACACAGAAACATCAAACAAAGTTGTTTTTTTCCTCCTAGATGTGATTGTGAGCAATTTTAATGCAAAAAAAAATGTGTTTTTACATTTTATATTATACATTTTACAACTACTCTCTAAATGCTTTATGGTATCATGTAACCTTTATTTCCACCCAGGCTTACTCATCCTCATGTGTGCTCAGTCATGTCTGACTCTTTGTGACCCTTTAGACTTGTGGCCTTCCAGGCTCCTCTTTCCTGGCATTTTTCAGGCAAGAATACTGGAGTGAGTAGCCATTTCCTCTTTCAGGGGAACTCCTGACCCAGGATTAAACCCTAGTCTCCTGAATCTCTTGCATTGCAGGCAGATTGTTTACCTGCTGAGCCATTGGGAATGCATCGCTCTAAATTATAGATACACTGTTATCCTTTATTCTTTACAGTATGAAACTGAAGGTCAGAGAGTCTCCTGACATACTGATCAGTAAATGCTCTAGACAGAACAGCTTCTTCAGAGTCTCAGAGCAATTTAAATACTTACATTAAGTAGAAATTAAAGTGTGTATATACATACTTTATATATATATATATATATACACACACATATATATACACACACACTATATACTTTTCTCCAATAAGCATGACTTTTCACTTTTCAACTAATGACTGTATGCATGTGTATATACAGTCATTAGTTTAAAAGTGTAAAGAATCATTTATATATGTATATATGTACATATACGCACACAGCCATATACAGTAATTAAAGTGAAGAGAGTCCTGCCTATTGGAGATGAGGATAGAAATAAGAAGATGGCTTCCCTGGTGGCTCAGCAGTAAAGAATCCACCTGCTGTGCAGGAGATGTGGGTTCAATCCCTAGGTCAGGAAGATTCCCCTGGAGAAGGAAATGGCAACCCACTTCAGTGTTTTTGCCTGGGAAATCCCATGAACAGAGGATCCTGGCTGGCTATAGTCCATGGAGTTGGAAAAGAGTGGGCCACGACTTAGCAACTAGAACAACTATAACATAATGTTATGGACCCTGGAGTCAGACAGACTTTGGTTTATGTCTCATTTCTGCCAGCTAATAACTGTGTGACCTTAGAGAAATTACATAACCTCCTTAGACCTGACATTCTTCTTGAAGGATGGGTGTAGACACAGCAATAGAACTAGCCTTATATTATCCTAAGCATTAATTACATGCACGAAAAGCACTTAAGTACAGTGCCTATGTCCCTGGTGGCTCTGATGGTAAAGAATCTGCCTGGAATGTGGGAGACCCAGGTTCAATTTCCTGGGTCGGGAAAATCCCCAGAAGGAAATGGCAACTCACTCCAGTGTTCTTGTCTGGAGAATCCCATGGACAGAGAAGCCTGGTAGACTGTAGTGCATGGGGTCACAAAAAGTCAGACACAGCTGAGCAACTAACTCTATGTAAATAGAAAAGAATCTTTGAATAGCTTTCAGGCTTGTTGGAATCCCATGAAGCAGGGCTTGGAAAATTCTGAAAGTTGCTCAGTTATGTTTGACTCTTTGCGACCCCACGGACTGTCCGTGGAATTCTCCAGGCCAGAATACTGGAATGGGTGGCCTTTCCCTCCTCCAGATCTTCCCACCCAGGAACTGAATTCAGGTCTCCTGCATTGCAGGTAGAGTCTTTACCAGTGGAGCCACAAGGGAAACCCCTTGTGGAGTTATTGGAGCTTCATGATTTTCGAGTTACTGGAGCCTCATAATTTTCTAGTACACTAGGAATACCTAATATACTAACATGATTGCTCTTATCCCAGGATGGTAATACTCATTGCTGTCTTGGGAACCCAGAGTATGGGGTAGGTCCTATTCTTTCTTCATTGTATACTTATAAAGCCTTAGTTTTGTAATTGTGGTCACTGTTCTCAGGTTCCCTGTTACCTTTATATCCTTACTAGGAGATAAACTTTATAAAGTAAATTACCTGTTAGAAAACATTTCTTTTTCTTTTCCAGTTGAAGTTGCCAAGTCCGAAGTTGGGCTCTGCAGTGACTATACTCATGTGGAGCCCCTTAATGATTCTACTCATATTTCTCTGCAAGAACACCAGTCTTCCATCAGTCATTGCCTCCCTGATGTTTCTACAATTACCGAAGAAGGTTTATTTAGCCAAAAGAGTTTCCTAGTTTTGGGTTTTGGTAATGAAAATGAATCTAATATTGCAGCCATCATAAGAGAAAATGCTGGAAAAATTGTGTCCCTTCAGAGCAGAGTTGTTGCTGATTATGCTGTGGTTCCTCTCCTGGGGTGTGAAGTGCAGGCGACTGTGGGAGAAGTTGTAACAAACACATGGCTGGTAAGGAAACACCGCATCAGTTCAAATGTTGTATTGAAGGATGTCTGGAGCTAAGAGAGAATGTTTATATCTTTGGCACTTTAGTTTTGGTAGACTGGTATTTGGGTTTGGGCACTGTCTGGATTTTGCTTTTAGCAAAGGAAATTATAAACAATAAAATATGCAAGCTTCTTGGTCCTAATTCTGATAGAATAGAGGGGCTACATCAGCAGCATTCTTTCCTAGGAAAGTGACTCCAGGTCTTCTCATATTTAGGTTTTCCCTGTTTTCTTACTACCAACGCGTGACATGCACTTTTGTATTATTGCATCTTGTTGGCTTATCAATGATAATTTCAACCATTGACTTTTTCAACTTTCCAAGACTTGAGGAAAAAATGATAACTACATTGGAAGAAATTAAATCTAAAGCAATATTTAGGAAATTCAATGATAAATCTGACTGATTTTAATATCCTATATAATGACTGATACATTTTAATGTTATAATTTTAAATGTATTGTGAATGAGCATATACACATTTATATTAAAGCAATATTGCCTTTCACTGTAACTGAACCAGTGTTAACCACTAATTGCTTATTTCAGGTTGATGATGTTTTTCTTGTTTTTAAAAGGTAACTTGTATAGACTACCAGACTTTAATTGATCCAAAGTCAAATCCTCTCTTCACACCAATTCCAGTTATGGCAGGAATGACTCCTTTAGAGGATTGTGTTCTTTCATTCAGCCAATGTGTAGGAGCTGAAAAAGACTCATTGACATTCTTAGCAAATCACCTTGGAGCCAGGTATGTAGTATTTTTAGTACCTGCCATCTTGGTATATGTATTATTTGTTTTTACTTACTGAAAAGCATACAAATTAACATTTTGCTGGATGTCTTAACAATATTTATAAGGAGTGTGTTGTGTATCTGATGTGGTGGCTTAAAGTGGAAGGGAGAGAATGCTGTTAGACAGGTACTTAGCAAGTATTAAGACTACAGGTATTAATGCTTACCTACCAGGAAAAGGACTATTTAAAGATACTGCTTGTCTCAGTGTTATTTCCTTCTGTGTGCCGTATTTTCAGTATACATTAATTGTTTCTCTGCAGTACAGTGCTAAGCAGAAATAATGAATACTTTGGGAGAAAGAAAATGATTTTAAAAGTTCTAGAATCCAAATTAGCCCAACCCCTAAGTGAACTATAATGGTGGCTGTTTAAAAAAAAAGTAGAAGATTTCTGATTACAGTTTCAATTTCCTTGCTTGTGATGGGTCTGTTAAGATTTTCTATTTCTTCCTGGTTCAGTTTTGGAAAGTTGTACTTTTCTAAGAATTTGTCCATTTCTTCCACATTGTCCATTTTATTGGCATATAATTGCTGATAGTAGTCTCATGATAGTTTGTATTTCTGTGTTGTCTGTTGTGATCTCTCTATTTTCATTTCTAATTTTATTGATTTGATTTTTCTCTCTTTGTTTCTTGATGAGTCTGGCTAATGGTTTGTCAATTTTATTTATCCTTTCAAAGAACCAGCTTTTTGCTTTGTTGATTTTTGCTATGGTCTCTTTTGTTTCTTTTGCATTTATTTCTGCCCTAATTTTTAAGATTTCTTTCCTTCTACTAACTCTGGGGTTCTCCATTTCTTCCTTTTCTAGTTGTTTGAGTTAGGTTATTTATTTGACTTTTTTCTTGTTTCTTGAGGTATGCTTGTACTGCTATGAACTTTCCTTTAAGCACTGCTTTTCTTATGGGAAGGGAGGTGGGAGGGGGGTTCATATTTGGGAACGCATGTACACCCGTGGTGGATTCATGTCAAGGTATGGCAAATCCAATACAGTATTGCAAAGTAAAATAAAGTAAAAAAAAAAAAAAAAAGATAGGAAAAAAAAAAAGTAGAAAACTGTTACCTAAATAATTATAAATGAACTAACTTTCACATTAAAGGAAAAGTTCTTTTAGATTATATCATGAAATATTATAAATTTATAATATTATAAATACTTTAAATACTTTTAAACAAGAGCCACACCTAAACCAAAGTGATTCAGAACATTTGGGGAAAAAAGTAAAGATGGGCAAAGATACATGAAAAGAAAGGAGAGGGGTACAATTTTATTATCAGACAAATTTGAATTCAAATTGAAAGGCATGAAACAGGGGAAAGCATGTTGTAAATAAAGAATGCTATTTACACTGAAGGTTTCTAATTTCTAAAAAAATTAGAAATGAATAGTAGAAATGCAAAATGAAGACTGTATCAACTGGACATTTTAGAACTTTTTAATAACTCTTGGTTCAAAGAGGAATTCAAAACCATTTATAAGCCTGGATATCATTGTCAACCCAATAGTAACAAGCAACACCAGTACCCACATTGTGACCTTAAAATACCATTTCCCACTAAAAGAAACTAAAGCTCAAAGAAATGATCAGTTCTACGTCTGGGGCAGAAAAGATACCAGTGAGTCTGGAACCTTTTGTCAGAATGGAGAACAAATATATTATTGCACTACAAAGGGTTGTGTCAAAAGGACCGCCACTGGCCAAAGACAGGAAAAATGTCAATAGCAGCAGTGGCTCCAGACATCATCAAATAATATTTCAATCATGACTTCATAGTGGCACCAAAAAACTAAGCTAATTGGCCATGTTTGAAGGATGCTAGGAAACAACTCATTATTTTTGAAAGCTGGTAAATGAGGAGAAAGGATCTGGTATTTATTCTGCCTTCCTGTACAGTCTGTATCAGACTGTATCCATAATAATAGATAAGACAAAGTTTCCCTTTATAGAGGTATTCCAACAAATAAGTGAAGAAGAAATGGTAAAATTTTGACTCCTAATAAATGGAAGAATCTAGATATTGAAAACCAACATTCACATAATAAAGAGAAAACTAGACATATGCCTCCTTATGAATAATATACAACCATCTTGAAACAGTCTTATCAAAATAATGAAACCTCATGATCCAGTATCTTCAACAAATATAAAGGGGGGCATGGAAAGAAGAGGGAACCTGGAAGCCAAAAGACATAAAAAATGAAATGTAGTGTTTAAGGGTGGGAAGTGATAAAAATAAAGCAAAGTAAGGAAGTCCAGTTCAGTCGCTCAGTCGTGTCCGACTCTTTGCAACCCCATGAACCACAGCATGCCAGGCCTCCCTGTCCGTCACCAACTCCCAGAGTCCACCCAAACCCATGTCCATTGAGTCGGTGATGCCATCCAACCATTTCATCCTGTCGTCCCCTTCTCCTCCTGCCCGCAGTCTTTCCCAGCATCAGGGTCTTTTCAGATGAGTCAGCTCTTCCCATCAGGTGGCCAAAGTATTGGAGTTTCAGCTCCAAGATCAGTCCTTCCAATGAACACCCAGGACTGATCTCCTTTAGGATGGACTGGTTGGATTTCCTTGCAGTCCAAGGGACTCTCAAGAGTCTTCTCCAGCACCACAGTTCAAAAGCATCAGTTCTTCGGTGCTCAGCTTTCTTTATAGTCCAACTCTCACATCCATACATGACCACTGGAAAAACCATAGCCTTGACTAGATGGGCCTTTATATCTACTACTGTGGGCAGGAGTTCCTTAGAAAAAATGGCGTAGCCATCAGTCAACAAAAGAGTCCGAAATGCAGTACTTGGATGCAATCTCAAAAATGACAGAATGATCTCTGTTCGTTTCCAAGGCAAACCATTCAATATCACGGTAATCCAAGTCTATGCCCCAACCAGTAACGCTGAAGAAGCTGAAGTTGAACAGTTCTATGAAGACTTACAAGACCTTCTAGTACTAACACCCAAAAAAGATCTCCTTTTCATTATAGGGGACTGGAATGCAAAAGTAGGAAGTCAAGAAACACCTGGAGTAACAGGCAAATTTGGCCTTGGAGTACAGAATGAAGCAGGGCAAAGGCTAATAGAGTTCTGCCAAGAGAATGCACTGGTCATAGCAAACACCGTCTTCCAGCAACACAAGAGAAGACTCTACACATGGACATCACCAGATGGTCGACACCGAAATGAGATTGATTATATTCTTTGCAGCCAAAGATGGAGAAGCTCTATACAGTCAGCAAAAACAAGACCAGGAGCTGACTGGCTCAGATCATGAATTCCTTATTGCCAAATTCAGGCTGAAATTGAAGAAAGTAGAAAAAAATCACTAGACCATTCATGTATGACCTAAATCAAATCCCTTATGACTATACAGTGGAAGTGAGAAATAGATTTAAGGGACTAGATCTGATGAGTACCTGATGAACTATGGACGGAGGTTCATGACATTGTAAAGTAAGGAAGTGATAACTATAAATATCCAAACAGTGGCTGCTATTAACATGGAAGGGGAGAGGTGGTAGTAACTGAGAAGAGACATATTGGAGAGGTTCTGAAGTGACTGGTAGGAGTCTGTCTTCTGTTGTGGGTGGGGAAAATAAGGGTTTTCACCTTCTGATAGTTCACTGAATCTTATGTTTCCTTTTTTGCTGTGTTCTGTACTTTGCTTATACTAAACAATTAGCTTTTGGAAAAAACAAATTGTAGAAAAGAACAGTAAGAAAATATGGCAGTAGACTAAAGCAGTGCTCATAGAAAAATTCAGCAAACTGATTACGTAAAATACTAATTTACAGAAGTCACTGACCTTCATATGTGCAGCTAGTTAGAAGAGCTAATGAAAACAGAGATCTCTAACTGAATCTGTAGTAAAAGATAAAATAGGTAGCAACATGATATGTAATCTTCAAAAGAAAGAAAATGAATGAACAAAATAAAACCAAAATAGACTCATAGATACAGAGAATAAATTAGTGGTCACCAGAAGGGAGGAAATGGCAACCCACTCCAGTGTTCTTGCCTGGAGAATCCCAAGGACGGGGGAGCCTGGTGGGCTGTTGTCTATGGGGTCACACAGAGTTGGACACGACTGAAGCAATTGAGCAGCAGGAGCAGAAGGGAAGGGAATAAGAGGCTGGGCAAAATTAGTGAAGGGGACTAAGAGGTACAAAATTCCACTTATAAAATTTAAAAGTCACGGGGATGTAATTAGATTTGGTATTGATCTTTTGTAATCTATTTAAATGTTGAGTCACTATATCGTACACCTTAAACTAATATTGTGTGTCAGCTATACTTTGATTTAAGAAAAAAGTTGAAAGTGAAACTTGGAAGAGCTACAGAAACTTGTAAAATGCTATTGAGGGAAACAGGACTTGAAGAGTATAAAAGATGTACCTGTTCTTGGACAGGAAGACTAAACATTATAAAGGAATTTTTTAGAGAGGTCAATAAGCAAACTAATTCTTAAATTCATAAGAAAGTATTAGCAAGCAGGAAAGTCATAAAAATTCTGAAATAAAATTGTTATTTAAATATATTTTCTAAACCCCACTAGATAATAATATGTCTGTAAGTAGCAGAAAGTTAAGTGAACAGACAGAAAGCATAGAAATAGACCTAAATACAAACAGGAATTTAGTATATGATAAAGGTGATGTTTCGGCTTATTGAGGAAGAGATAAATCAATAAAATTGGAGCAACGTCTCATACCAAAATAAGTACCAACTTAATTGGTCAGTGGGTTAAATGTGAAAAATGAATCCTTGAAAGTACTAGGGAAAATGTGGGATAGTTAACAAAGACATTTCTGTTTGTAGCTCAAATGGTGGTGTTCTCTGTAATACTCGGTGATCTTGAGGAAGATACTTAATTTCCCTGCATCTTTTCCCAGGTTGTAGCTTTATGATAACTTGTAAAATATCGGTATTTCACAAATACTGAGAGGATCCAGTGATATACATGAAAATGCTTAGAGAAGTTGTGGTGTAGGGCTAGAAGTTGTGTTATCATACTCATCCTTTGCTCCCCTAGTTGTTCCATGTCTTTTACTGGGAGGAAAGACAAGGTGGCTAGGTGGGTAATGACCAATTAAATAGATGATCTTTCTGGTTATTTCTCGTAAGTCTGGTTTAATTTGCTTATTTTTAAATAATTAATTTTAAAAAGTTTAATTTTAACAATACATTTTTATCCTAGAGTAAGTATTATAAGAGGATTAGCTTAATTTAAGAAATATAACCAACTTCAAATGTGAGTATTTTCTTATATTTAGAACTCTGACAACACCATTGTATTAGAAATGTTATTCTTTGCCATGACCATTTGCTTTTTTTTAAACGTAACTTTCAGTGTTCAGGAATACTTCGTTCGCAAGTCCAATGCGAAGAAAGGCATGTTTGCCAGTACACATCTTGTTTTGAAAGAGCCAGGTGGTTCTAAATATGAAGCTGCCAAGAAGTGGAATTTACCAGCAGTCACTATAGCTTGGCTGTTGGAGTCTGCTAAATTGGGAAAGAGAGCAAATGAAAACCATTTCCTGATTGAAAATTCATCTAAAGAAGGTTAATATTTTTGTTTGTCATTTTATATATATTTTTATAGTTTGGTTTCTTGGATTGTTGTTCAGTTGCTAAGTCTTGTCTGACTGTTTGTGACACCATGGTTTCTGGTATATGAACGTGCTAAACTTGTTTTAAAGACCGGTCATTAAGATTTCTCCCTTTAACATGAGCCACTGTTGGTGACCCATTATTGGGGAGACGGGTGGGCAATATAAGTATGTTCATAGCAGAAATGTTCAATTTATAATTGTACTATCAAGTGTAGGCACAATCTGAAAGCTAAAAAGTACAAAACAGTATGGGAGTGGTCTAGGATCTCAGTGTTTGAAGTCTAAAGATGTGACCTTGGATCCCACTTACGGTTCCTTCTGTGAGTAAAGTGCTGTCTATTCCTATTTGATTTTTCCCTATCTATGTATTTTATTCTATTCCAGTCTGTTCCTAGACTTCTGCATGTTATCTCTTGCCCACCTTGTGCTTGCTTGTTCCTCCTTATCTTTTAGCTCCCAGCTTGGATAGCACTTTCCCTGGAAAAACCTTCCTTGATTCATAAGTCTGGCCTTGTCTTGCCATAACACCATGTCTCTTTGTAGCTTTTATCCCAGAGTTACCATTCTAGTTTACTTTCCTGTTTCCCTGCTCAGCCATAAGCTCTGAAAAGGCAAGGAGTACATGCATCTTGTAAATTATATATTTTCATTGTCTAGATTGGACCTGGCATGGAGTAGCCATCTAGTAAGTGTTTTTGATAAATGTTGAAAAATGGTAGGCGGCAGAATGGGAGGACCCAGTAGCCTCTCTTATATAACATGATGGCATCCCGGGTCACACTTTAAGGAACCTTGGGAACAGCTCTCAAAGCTATTACTTATTACTTTTCTCTAGACAACCTGGGAGTTTTACAACTGAGGCGAAGTAATGTTTAGGTCATGTTAAAATCTCATTAAGAACTTTTTAAAAACTTGACTGTAGTTGTTAACTCTGAGTACATGTAATTGGGATTTTCTTTTTACTCTGCCATTGACCAAGATGACATTAACTTCTTCTTGTTCCATCACTAAGTCATGTCTGACTCTTTGTGACCTCATGGACTCAGCACACCAGGCCTTCCTGACCTTCACTGTCTCCCAGATTTTGCTTAAGCTCATGTCCATTGAGTCAGTGATGCTATCTAACCATCTCATCCTCTGCCACCCTCTTCTCCTTTTGCCTTCTGTCTTTCCAGTGAGTCAGCTCTTCACATCAGGTGGCCAAAGTATTGGAGCTTCAGCTTCAGCATTAGTCCTTCCAATGGATATTTAGGGTTGATTTCCTTTAGGATTGACTGGTTTGATCTCCTTGAAGTCCAAGGGACTCTCAAATGTCTTCTCCAGCATCACAATTTGAAAGCATCAATTCTTCGGCACTCAGCATTTTCTTATATAATTTTGGGCAAATTATGAGGTTTATTGAGAATGTTTTAAGTTATAACAAGATGAAACAGGAAATCTAATTTCATTCATTATTTCAGTTGATTTGCTTGTCTAACTCAACATATATTTTAATATATTGTCTGGTTTGTTTCTTTGAAAGTAAGTATATAGCTTTGTGGTGTGAAATATCCTTAAGAATTCACATGAAAACTAATAGGAAGATAAAAACATCACTTCTTGTATGTCTCTTTAGAGACAAGAAAATATCATCAGTGGCTCACATTTGTTTCTTTTCATTTTAAATCTCTAGAACAAAGTTTGGAAACTGAAACAACAAATGCGGTGAATCTAAATCCAGATACTCCAGAGCATCCTGTAACACATCGGGAAACTCAGAGGAAAACAGCCGTTACACCTTTAGATATGAACTGCTTCCAGAGTAGAGCTTTCCGCATGGTGATGTCACAGCACTCCGGACAGGCTTCAGTCTCCCCGGCCCCAGGACAGTCACTTCAGAAGGAGCCCTCATTACACCTGGATACGCCGTCAAAGTTTCTGTCCAAGGACAAACTCTTCAAGCCTTCCTTTGATGTGAAGGTGAGGCTTAATAGAAAGAGTCAGTGGAGATAACAGTTCTGGAGATAACAGTTTTATAGTTTATAAAGTTAAAGCACCAAGTTCTCCATCACTTAGTTTGTAGTAGTAACTTCAGAAATGTTGGCAAATAGATTCATGGTAATGAGTCCCTATGTATACCCAGCGTTGAGGTAACAGCTAGAGATATATATGGTGTAAAATCAAGACATCTGGGTTCAAGTCCTGTATCTGTCGTGAACGGTATGATTCACAGATGATTTAACATATTTGAGCATCAGTTCCATCTTTTGTGCAAAGAGGATAACATCACTGAAAACTTACAGATTTACTGTAAGGATCAAGTGAAATTGTATGATGAATAGTTTTCATAAACTGTAAAATTACATCAACACATTGGACTTAGGTTTTGATTCTAGGAGTACATCCGTTGCACCTTCTGAAAATGTTATCTCTTTACCTTTCAATCCTTTGTCCTAAAAAGATAAGTGTGCATCTTTCTTTGATCTTCTGAGCATTGGAATATGGCTCCCTGTCTAAAAAATGCATTCACAAATGAAGGTTTAATTCAGCCTTCTCAGATGGCTTTCTTTCATTCCCCAAAGATAATTTTCTTCACTATTCCTTTAGTAGTTCTTGGCCTTTCAAATAGTTGTTCAAACTGTGATTTTTTTTTTTAATCCATGCACCTTTGCAAAATTATTGTGTGGTTTTACTCATAGTATGTTTTGGAGCAGACTTAAAGTTTGTAAGTTTTTGATCTTCAGAAAATAAACATAAATTGACCTGGGACAGTTTTCTCCAAGCTAAATCTTTGATCAGATTTCTTCTGAAGTAACATTTTGTACTTTAACACTACTTATGCTTTAAAAAGTAGAGGGAAAGCACTGGTTTGGAAACTGTGAGATCTAGAATCAGGCCTCTGCTTTGCCTCTTACTGTCCTTCTAAGGCAAGTCAACTTCTTTGTGTTTCATTATCCCTGTCTGTAAAATTATGGAGCATATCTAGATGATTTCTAAGGTCTCAAAGCTAGTAATATTCTTTGAATAGTAATTGGAATAATAATAGGCAAGATAGTAGAAATATTTCTGTTTGTTGAGATGATTCCTCTACCTTACAGTGAAAAACTGATGGTTTTGAAACAGTTTCATTGAAGGTGTAAAACACATTTAAAGGTTTTATTGTTTAGTCATAATGTGTTTCTCTTTAGTCATAGTGTCTCTCTCTTGTGATATATAAAATAGTACTTCACCTTGTACTCAGTGGTCTTTAAATTGATATAACAGATGGGCAAAAAAGAAAAATCTGATTATCTCCTGTGCTCTCTAGTATGTGGTGAAACACTGATGCTTTGCTCATGAGAATATATCAGTGTTGGTGCATGCATTTTGCTTACATGGCTTCCTTTACCTGTGTACATTGTGTGTGTTCAAGGTTAATATTCATCAGTTGAGCACTGGCTAAATACTTTCTGCTGTATATATGGAATACTATTCAGATGGGAAAGAGAATGAGCGCAGGTCCTGAACAGCAGTGACTAGTGCTTACATGGGAATTGGGGTTGCTTGGGAATAGGCATATATTTTGTACCTTTGAAGATTTTTCATAATCCTCAGCTCAATATGACTTTTTAATCCTCCTTATTGTTCATGTCTAGTTTATATCCATCCTTGCTTACTTGTTTCCTTCTGTGTTTTTTGCTTGTTTACTTATTTGTTTTGTTTTTTGGTATCATTTTAACCAATTTCAACTGTGAAGTTGCTCAGTCGTATCCGACTCTCTGCGACCCCATGGACTGGTAGCCTACCAGGTTCCTCTGTCCATGGGATTTTCCAAGCAAGAATACTAGAGTGAGTTGCCATTTCCTTCTCCAGGAGATCTTCCTGACCCAGGGATCAAACCCAGGTCTCCCACATTGTAGGCAGATGCTTTACCATCTAAGCCATTTCAACTGTAAGATCAGACAAATGTGGTAAAAAACTACTGAAAATGTACTAAGCTGCTTAGTCTCTTTGAACCAGTTTGTTGGACAGTATGGAATTGTTTTCTTCATTGTCTATATAGATACAGATGATACTTCATTCTTTTTATTGTTGTTTGGAGGAAAGCTAGAGGAGGTTAAAGCTATAATCCAATTAATACTGAGGATTATTCCCCTTCTCTCTTTACCTCTTTTTTCCCCTTTCCTTTTTCTGTTTACCTCTCTCTCTTCCCTCTCTCCCCTCTTCTTTCTCTTTCCTTTTCTCCTCCTTTTCCTCACTTCCTCTCTCTCCTCCTCCATATACACAGGATGCACTTGCAGCCTTGGAAACTCCAGGAGGTCCCAGCCAGCAGAAAAGGAAACTGAGTACACCACTCTCAGAAGTCATCGTCAAAAACCTGAAACTTGCTTTGGCAAATAGCTCTCGAAATGCTGTTGCTCTTTCTGCCAGCCCTCAACTGAAGGATGCCCAGTCAGAAAAGGTGGAACTATATCTCTTATTAATATTAAAAGAAAGTTTTAGATTTTTTAAAAAACATTTAAAATAATAATGATTGATCTGTTTCTTTTATTTTCCATGGGCAGGAAGACACTCCGAAGCCACTTCAGAAGGTAGTGGTGTGTGTTAGTAAGAAACTCAGTAAGAAGCAGAGTGAACTAAATGGGATTGCAGCCTCTCTAGGTGCAGACTACAGGTAGTTGGCACATCTTTTTTTTGTTGGTGATATGAACTCAATTTATAGGGAAACCTAGAGCTGTTGTGAGCATCTGTTTTTTTAAAAAACCATTATTTTGCCTTTTATTAATAGTTTATCATAGTATCTACAAAATCCAGTTTTTGTTTAATTTACCTTCTCCTTTTAAAATACCCTGTCCCATATCAATTCACTCTTACATGTGTGTTTTAGGGCATATTTAACAAATATATGAGAACATACTTTGTGACACTGTTCTAAAAATTTGGGATCCATGAATGAGTACAGTCTAGAAAAAAAAATCCTTGTCTTCAAGGAGTTTATTAATACATTTAGGTCAGAGATTTTAAGCATGTTTCTTAGTGGTTTTCAAATTAGAGCCCTTCTGTGAGTTCTACTAAGTGCTGCAGTACTCCTGAATTAAAATGGTCTTTTGGAGGATGTTTAATGCCTATTGTTTTTACTTTGGAGGCATAGATAACCACTCTCAACCTGACAGCCCAGCTAGAGACAGGTCCCTGGCACAAATGGCATCAGTATCAGGGATTGAGAAGATCCTTGCCTCTTCCAGCCAGTGCTGAGTTGATGGTATTCCTTCATTGTATGTGATACTCGCTTTCTTGACCACTTGTTTTCAGCACTTCATAGTTAGCATAAAGATTGGTTTACAGTTAACAAACAGTTTGAGGGATATGATTAGCTTTATCTTTCCCTTTTGGTAAGTCATTTCAGTTATCTTTCTTTTTGATAGAGAAATTAAATCAGGAGAATGGAAAAATAAAATATATTTGTGTAATTATAGGCACCTTAGTGTTTCTTTCATCTATTGTAGAAGAGTAAAGCTTTCTTACTTATAACTATTATTTGTATTGTCTATATATTGTTCTTACCTGGTTGCTGAGTGCTCAATATGAGGCAAGTATTATCTCATACCATTCTCACAGTAGCCCTAAGAGCCCTAAAAATAGAATGCGTCCGTGGGTATTCAGTTTAAATGTGGACTTATGTAAGATTTAAAAGACACATATAGGACTTGTGTTTTTATAAGATTTAAAATGCCAGTCCTGGGAATTCCTGGTGGGTCCAGAGGTTAGGATTCTGCACTTCCACTGCTGGGGGCCCAGGTTCTGTCCCCAGTCAGGGAACTAAGATCCCACAAGCCACACCAGACAACCAAAATAAATAAATGCCCCAGTCTTCTCAATATTAAAAAAAAAAATACATTGCTGAAATCCCTAAACAGAATTTAATAGTCAGTGGCATTAATTTGGAATTTGCATTAGGTGTATTCCTGAAGTGAATTTCTGAGACTTGATAATTAATGAGAGGAAAGAACTCTTATTATGCAGAGGTTACAGTATGTATGAGTTCATAGGGCAATCGGCTCTCAAGTGCTGATGTTCCAGATGTTCCCTTCCATACGCACCAAAGAGATCAATGATACTGTCTCCCACCTGCCAAAAGTTAAAATCTAGACCAGATCTTCCTGACACATCAGATAGAGCACTCCCTTTTTATTAGATATTTATACAACATTCCTTCTACTAAAATGGATTTCATAAATCTAACTTTTACAATTTAAAGGCAGTGGAAGGTACTTAGTAATAGCATATACATTAAATATGTAAATGCATTTGTCTGATAACACAGAGGGGAATGGAGTATTTATATTTTTGCATACATACATTTTTGCATAGGCTGAAATAGATATGGAGACTCAGATACCATAAACAGCATTTCTGTTGGTAATATGACTACCATGAGTTATTCACATTTAGCAAACTAGGTTAAGGAAATACTAAATGGGAAGAAATCGGGAACACGGCGTAATAGCTAAGAGTGTGCATTTTGAAGTCAAAATTGGCTTTACCTCTTATTCACTGAGTATGTTACTTTAGTCACATCCTTCAGTTTTCTTAACTGTTAAATGGATAAAATAATACAGTGTGTTAGAATTGTTGTGAGGAATGGATGAATAATGCTTTGTAGAGTACACAGTATTATGGGGCACAGAGCAAATGTACAGTGACTAGTGGCTGCCAGCAGCTGGAAGATAGGTTGGATACTTAACTTAAAAATATCTTTATCGTTATATCACCTGTATGAAGTGATATTATAGAAGATATTTTAAAGAATATCTTTCTGCATCTCTCTGCATTTATATATTGAGAGATATGTGTATAAAATGTAACAGTGAAAGTGGAGTCTGTCATTTAGTGTTTTTGCTTACTCTGGTTCCTGAAAAGTTTTGCATATTCAGTTTATAGAGAGTAATGATAAACTAATGTAGTTATCTCTCTCAGGTATTCAGGCTTTTGTGGGTTTAATTGTTTTAGGTGGAGTTTTGATGAGACAGTAACTCATTTCATCTATCAAGGACGACCAAATGACACTAATCGGGAGTATAAATCTGTAAAAGAAAGAGGAGTACACATTGTTTCAGAGCACTGGCTTTTAGAAGTAAGCATACTTTTTTCCCCTCCCCTTTCTGTTAAATGAAAACATAAACAGTACTTCAAGGCACAAATCCATTTCTCTGTACATAAACAAGTTTGCTAACCTTATTTAACTGCACATTTCCTTTCTTTGGCATCAGAAACTTAAGGTCTTTAATCCTTAAATGCTCAGTAAATCTTTAATGGGTATTCTTTCAGATTGTCTGATTCTTTTTGCTAGTTAAAAATGATATGAAAGAAAACTTCGTAATGCTTTGAGGAGAATTAATTTAGCATGCCAATAGTTTCTTTTCTTTCTTCTTCCATTTTCCTTCTGGGTATTCCCTGAAACGTGATTGATACTTTGGCAAAAGCATAGAAATAGAATTAGATTTCATACTTTCGTGGGCAGGACATTTAAAAGTGAGGACAAATTGTTACTTGTATGATGGAATTTTAAAGTCAACTACTTTTCAAAACCTTAATTTTGTGAACTTTTGCCATCTTAGAACATAATGTTTTGGCTGTCTTTTTCCTACTTAACATCTTTTAGTCACTAAAATATTTTTTAGTCCTGTTTTAAAGCACACCATTGTATTACAGTGTGCCCAGGAGTATAAACATCTTCCTGAATCTCTTTATCCACATACTTATAATCCCAAAATGAGCTTGGACATCAGTGCAGTGCAAGATGGCCGACTCTGTAATAACCGACTACTCTCAGCTGGCTCTGCAATGAGGGATGATGAGGTAAATGATATGGATGATAATTTACCCCCTCTTTAAGCTGAAAGTACAGTCGTGTATTGCTGTGAAGCCTTATACAGGGCTTGATTTGAGGAACTGTAATTTTTCTCCTTCAATAGCCAGATCATATGCCTGTAGAAGAAAATGATACAGACAATGTGACCAACAGTAATAAAGAACTAACAACAGCAAATGGAAATGGAAGGAGTGACTCTAAAGGAGGTAAAATATTTTAAATTGCAAACAAAATTTATAAATGTGTATCTTTCATACTGAATGCTTCCTTTGCATCAGATGAACAAATAAAGTTGTCTTCTATGTTACGAAATAGAAGTAAAGCATATATTAATATTTGAGGATAGAATTGAGGTTCCATGCCAGTCATTAATTAATAGTTAGCAAAGCTTTGAGTGATATAAGTGTGAAACCTGTAAAATGTATGAAACTAGGTATTCTACAGAGTTGGTGTGACACAGCCGTATTCTCTTAAACATAGGTAGAGATGGTAATTTTTCAAAAATTGGTCCTTTGATTCAAAAAGTTTCATTATATGCACAATATATTTTAACATAAATTCACATGGTTTTAAAGGTACAGAAGGGGGTGTAAAGAGTTTCTCTTTATCTTTCTGATGTTATTTTATTTATTTATTTTTGGTTGTGCTGGGTCTTCGTTGCCATGGGCAGGCTTTCTCTAGTTGTGGTACACAGGCTTTATTGTGGTGGCTTATCTTGTCGTGGAGCACAGATTCTAGGCACACAAGCTCAGTAGCTGTGGAGTAGCTACTTAGTAGCTTGCAGGCTCTAGAGTGCTCAGGCTCCAGTAGTTGAGGCAGTACTAGTTCAGTAGTTACAGCACATGTGCTTGCTCTGCAGCACATGGGATCTTCCCAGACCGGGCATCCCACCCATGTTCCCTGCATTGGCAGGGGAACTCCTATCCACTGTACCACCAGGAAGTCCTCCGATGTTATTTTCTTACAATTTCTTCCAGAGCTGTTTTATGAGTATACAATTATAAACATGTTTTCTCCTTCCCTCATTTAAAAAAATATATAAATGTTAAACTACTATATATATTGTTTTATACTTTGATATTGATATTGTTATTTAACATTTCAATTTGTGGAGTGTCGTATTAGGACATAAGGAGCTTCTTCAATTTTTTTCCCTTTTTTGGCAACTGTAGAGTATTCATAGTATGAATGGCCCACTTTGTTTAGCCAGTTCCTTGTTGATGGGCATGTTGGTTATTTCTAATTTCTTGCTATTATAAAGAGTGCAGTAATGAGTAACATTAAAGCTCTAGGTGTCCTCTCTTTAATGGATTTAATGGGTCAGTATTTTCTATTTTCTTTACCCTACCAGAGCATTCCCTATGATTTACCTATTTAGTTAGTTCCACTCTGTTCATTCCAAAAATGTTTATTTAGTACCTACTTCAATATTTAGTCTATAAAGAAACCAAAGGTAAACATGTTGTGGTCTGTGTTTTCAAGGACCATGAGGGAAAATCATAAATGACTGTAATGTATGTCAGGGTGTGGTACAGAGTGTGAGAGGATCAGAAACTGGCAGGGTATCTGCAGAAGGATGATGACCACGTGTCTCAGCACAGTGTCTGCAGAGGGCTTCCTGATTATTTCCTATTCCGTCTCCATAGTAAGGGCTGCCTTTATGTCTGGGTTCTGCAGTATTCATAGTCTTAGTACAGTACTGTAGGCTATAGTAAATATTCAGTAGATGTCAAGTCAATAAATCTGTGTTCAACTAAATCTAGACAAAATAGTTAATATGAATAAGATGTGGTAAAGAGAAACTTATCTTGATTGGTATATTTTTGTTTGTTTCAAGTTCTGACACAGACTTTGGAGATGAGAGAGAACTTTCAAAAGCAGCTTCAGGAGATAATGTCTGCAACTTCAATAGTGAAACCCCAAGGGCAGAGGACTTCCCTCTCAAGAAGTGGTTGTAACAGTACCTCTTCAACCCCTGACAGCACCCGCTCTGCCCGCACTGGACGAAGTAGAGTCCTAGAGGCACTGAGGTCTGTCCCTGTCACTGATGGCAGAATAGCTTTTCCTTCCTTCCTTGCTAATTTATCCTTCTTTCATTTCCTGCAACTCCAGAATTCTTATTTGGGAATAGGAAGCAGAGGTATGTTCCATATCAAGGAACTGCTTTCACTGAGGTGTGATTAATACATTTTATTACCTTCGCTGAGAAAGACATGATTTAAGATCCAATTTGCCTTGTTTGAAATGGATTGAATGCTAGTCCTCTCTGTTCTTTGTATTAGACTTAAAATAATATTGGTATTAGACAGTAAGTACATGAGTATGTGTATGTACATATATAAATTTAGGCAGTTTTCTTATTGGATTACATGTATTTTGTTCTCTTTAGAACCCTTATCTTCTAGGGAAGGTGATTACAGATCTTAGTGTGATGTGATTTAAGTTCAGTAGAAATAACTTCATCTTTTCCTTAATAGAAAAATCTCTGTATGATGAATGTTAATGGACTTATATCTTGAATTGATTAATTGAAATATGCATTTATCTATATTAACTGTATGTTTCATGAGGCTGTTTCTTTAGCTGAGTAATGAGCAAAAGTGATTTTCTGTTTAATACACCTCAGGTCATATCTTACATTTTAGAGAGCCTAAATCTTGTGCCAAAGTCGGTAAGTAAATATATTCTGAGAGTAAAAGGCCATCTTCCTTGTATTTGAGGCAAATGAACACTTTGGGAGTGCCATCAGCTTTGGCAAATTATTTTTATTAATAATTCTTTATTTATATACATTGAAATATTCAGTATACACATTGAAGGCAGGTATTGGAATTCTTTTTACTTTTCAGTGAAATTGATACACCGTAAAGAGGAACTAAAAAGCCTCTTGATGAAAGTGAAAGAGGAGAGTGAAAAAGTTGGCTTAGAGCTCAGCATTCAGAAAACTAAGATCATGGCATCTGGTTCCATCACTTCATGAAAAGAGATGGGGAAACAGTGGAAACAGTGTCAGACTTTATTTTGGGGGGCTCCAAAATCACTGCAGATGGTGATTGCAGCCATAAAATTAAAAGATGCTTACTCCTTGGAAGGAAGGTTATGACCAACCTAGATAGCATATTGAAAAGCAGAGACATTACTTTGCCAACAAAGGTCCGTCTAGTCAAAGCTATGGTTTCTCCAGTGGTCATGTATGGATGTGAGAGTTGGACTGTGAAGAAAGCTGAGCGCCGAAGAATTGATGCTTTTGAACTGTGGTGTTGGAGAAGACTCTTGAGAGTCCCTTGGATTGCAAGGAGATCCAACCAGTCCATCCTAAAGGAGACCAGTTCTGGGTGTTCATTGGAAGAACTGATGTTGAAGCTGAAACTCCAGTACTTTAGCCACCTCATGTGAAAAGTTGACTTATTGGAAGACTCTGATGTTGGGAGGGACTGAGGGCAGGAGGAGAAAAGGAAGACAGAGGAAGAGATGGCTGGATGGCATCACCAACTCGATGGACATGAGTTTTGAGTGAACTCCTGGAGTTGGTGATGGACAGGGGGGCCTGGTGTGCTGCGATTCATGGGGTCACAAAGAGTCGGACACGGCTGCGGGACTGAACTGAACTGAACTGAACTGAACTGAAAACATGTTTCACTTTAGTTCACTATAAAGCTGGCTTACCTTAGACTCTGAGAGGTTTGGTTGTCAGTGATCAAAAAAACCTTCCTTAAAAGCAGCCTGTAGATACTAAGTACACTTCCTATGTAATTATAGTTATTGTTTAATTACAGTTATTGTTGCCAGTGATTAAAAATACAACCTGTGAATGGTCAGCAAAGTAACCAGTTTCTAAACATTATGTTTCCCTAATCCTATATAATTGAGAACAGTCCCTTTTCTAAATGCTGTAAGCATTTTAGAATTTTAAATTTCCTATAGTAAACTTACCTCTGAAGTTTTAAATATAGAGATTCAGTGTGCTTTATTTTCTAGGTAAAACAGATAAGTTTCTGGGAAAAAAATTTTTTTTAATAAAAATTTCCCAAAGTTCAATTATTGAATAAGTATTTTCAAGTGCTTACTGGGTGCTAGATGATGGACATTTAAAGGTGAACCACCAATTTGCAGTCTAACTTAACAGAAGTTATGAGGACGGATTTTGTTACGGTTATTTGTTATTAAAATTGTGACTTCTATTCCTTAGGCAGTCTCGTCAAACAGTACCTGATATCAACACAGAGCCCTCCCAAAATGAACAGATCATTTGGGATGACCCTACAGCCAGGGAGGAGAGAGCAAGACTTGCCAGCAATCTGCAGTGGCCTAGTTGTCCCACACAGTACTCTGAGCTTCAGGTTGATGTTAAAAAATTGGAGGATTCTCCTTTCCAGGAGCGTTTACATGATTCAGAAATTGCTGAACAGGGTAATGAGAAAGAAATCTATTTAATTGTTTGTATTAAGTACATGTTGACTTCTTGAAAATAAATAGATAAGCACTTTGTGTTTCTCTGAATTGTACATGCCAACAAAAACTTAATAGATATATTTGGGCTTAAACTTGGAAAAGTCAGAAAAATAATTATAAATTGATGTAATTTATCATACTCTGGCTGGGAGAATTCCATGGACAGAGGAGCCTGGCAGGCTATAGTCCATGGGGTTGCAGACAGTCAGACACGACTGAAGCGGTTTAGCCACATAGGCATCATACATTGAAATATGTATTTTGATTAAATTTGGAAGTTAAGGATTAGGCATTTTTTCCCCGGGACATTTTTCCGGTTCTTTTTGCATTTGTGTAGTTAATGCTTGATTTTTCTCTCAATCATCTTGTTCATTTAAGTCTTAACTCCACCTAACACATACCTACATTTCTTTAGAGCTGTATGCGTTTCTTTCTGATTTCCCTATATTTTTCTTCCTTGGACTTTACCTTGAAAACAAAATGCTTCTGTTTCTCATCATTGGTCATCTTTCCCCCTCTTTCTCTTTCAGATCACATGAGTATTTCTCTATACTGGATGTATAGATTTATCTCTGCTTCTGATTTTCTCATAGAATTGCTCTCATTTTTAAAATCTGATTTACATTTTACTGATGAAGGTGTGGTATTTAAAGAGAGAAGCACACAGATAACACCATTTGCCATTTTAATTGCATTCATTTATAAGCTCTAGAAATAGGCTACTTCCTTTGCATGTACATTGTACATTCTAGAATTTCTGTTTAATTTCATCTTGGTTAAGACAGATGAGAATATTTCCCAGACTTTGTTCTTAGTTGTATTTGGATAACATCACACTGTAGTGTTTTATTCCCCTCAGCTGTCTGTGATCCCGGGAACGTATGTGTGACTGGAGCCCCAAAACACCCGATCTCTGAAGAACTGGAAACTCCAATGAAAGACAGCCACCTGATCCCTACGCCTCAAGCCCCCAGTATTGCCTTCCCCCTAGCCAACCCACCTGTGGCTCCACACCCTAGAGAAAAGGTTTGTTTATCATTAGTATGGTGATAAGACTTTTGGATATTGCTGTTACGCTACATTCAGAATTTTTTGATATCAATATCAAAGGTTTGTCATACATTGAAAACTGTATTTCTTTTTACTCTTTTATAATCATTTCTGCATTTGATAACTTAGAATACTAAGTAAAATTTTACTGTAAAAGAACCATAGACTTGATAGCTGTTTTGATGTTAATTTTTTTCTAAAATAAACTTTTCCATTCCAGATTATAACAATAGAGGAGACTCATGAAGACTTAAAAAAACAGTACATATTTCAGTTGTCATCTCTGAATCCTCAAGAACGTATTGATTATTGTCATCTGATTGAAAAACTAGGTACAAGTATTTTACTTATGTCGAAAATGTAACCTTATTTGGAAGTCAAATGTAGCTAATTAATGATACCATTTTTAAGCTGTAGAAATTGAGATTAAAAAGATGGATAACTTGTCTCAGGCCATACAGCCTATCAGCAGTAGAACTTAAGTCATAGGATTTAAAGATTTCAAGTGAATCCCATCATTAAGGTGCAAGAATCTTGTCCTACTTTGAGTGTTCATTGTTGAAACTCTGAACAAAATCAAAGGAATTATATAGTTAAAACTACATTTTCATGAAATTGAAGTTACATTGATATCCAGACTGGAGCTCCTCCTGCTGTGACGTTCTTATTCTGCTGGTTGTCAGGCTCTCCGTCTGACACCATTCTGGAAGCAGCATACTAGAAAGGTAAACGTCCTAGCAACTACATTTTAAAAAGTAAAATGAAACAGATGAAATTAATTTTAGATATGTATTTTATTTATATGTGTACTTTAATATTTACTTTATTAATATATGCAAAATATTTCAAAATATTATATTCAACATGTAGTTAGTATAAAATATCAGTGAGATAATTTGCCTGTTTTTCTTGTAAGTTTGAAATCTGGGATGTATTTTACATGTACAGCACATCCCAACATCTCAATAGGGACTGGCTGTGCTTCAGGTGTTGAGTAGCCACATGTGGACAGAGCAGCCTTATAGAACTTAATATGACAACTTGACCTAGAGAAGCATGAAGAAATAATGATTGTTTAATAGTAGCCCTGAATCAAGAAAAGATTAAAGGTCCTTTAGAGCTCTCCTTGTAAGTTTGTGAACTATGACACTTTTTTTTTTTTTAGATTTCTTTCAGATACAGTTGTACAGTTAAGAAGCTGTCTGTTTTGGAAGCTTAACTCATGTGGAACATTTGTTTCCCAGTCATATGATAAATTAGAAGGAGAAATTAGATGGAGATAAATCAGAATTGCTAAGCGTTACCTAGAGCTCACCAAATGGAGCACTTGCAAGTGTCTGTCTTGTGTGGAGTGTTCCATCTCTGTAAACTATGCAGCTAGCAGAGACTTGTCTAGAAGAGAGCAGAGCCAGATGAGTGCAGACTGCTGAACTGGGAGTCTGTGACTAGAGGGTTTTGATACTAGACTGCAGAGAGTCCCATCACTGTCTAAATGAAGCATTGTCTAAATGAACTGATGCACATAAATAAGTTCGCCTTGTTGTCTGGGTTGTAATAAATTTATTACGTAGAATTAGATATTGATATTAATAATGGAATTTTTACCTTATTGTTCTTTAGTCACTGTGATCCTGGATTACTCTGTACCTGTGTCCTCATATATAAATTGTACATAATGGAATATTCATAGAATAGTGATGATTAAATGAGTCAATACTTAAAACTCCCTGACTTGTACAGTAAGTGCTCACAAGTATTGCCGCTCTTAATTATTAAGTCATCTGTAAAGCATGAGTAGAGTTGCATTGTTTTGTTAAAAACCTCAGGAAGTCCTTGGTACCACACTGCCTAACCTTTAAAATGTAAATAAAAGCATGCTTTACATATGCTTTTATTTACTTAGGCCGTCTTCTTTCCTCAAAGTCAAACTTCTTTCTTACATATCTGAGAAGGGTCAGCTCTCACCATCTCTTTCATCTCTATTTACCTAGCGTGTGTTTTCCTCCTGAGCTTCTGTGTTGGTCTACTGACCTTATTTCCACTAAAAGCAGGACACAAATTTTTTTTTTCTGTTTTTAGTCTGTAGATGCCCATTTTTGGCCTCCATCTCCCTGGTGACATATTCAGTGCTTGAAAATTGCTAAGGTAGTTGAGAGAGACTTAAGAGATGTGAACCTAAGAGAGGCTTAAGAGAACAACCAGTTGCAATTGCTCTTGTTTGTATTCAGTTTCTTTTTTTAATCTTAATTGTAACAAACCAGTTTCAGAGAAGCAGGAAATTTTGAGTAAACATTTTATAAAAATACGCATGTAAAGTAATTGTCAGGGGTTTTGTTTATTTAATGCAATTCATTTATAAATAACTTCTATGCATTCCTGGGTTCGATTCCTAGGTTGGGAAGATCCCCTGGAGAAGGAAATGGCAATCCACTCCAGTATTCTTGCCTGGAAAATCCCATGGACAGAGGAGCCTGGCGGGCTGCTGTCCATGGGGTCACAAGAGTCAGACATGACTTAGCGACTAAACCACCACCACTGCATAGGTGAGGTACATTTTCCCTCAGAAAAGGTTAAGAATCAATAAAGTACCAATTTTTCTCTAATTAAGGTGGATCAGTGATTGAGAAGCAGTGCTTTGATCCCAGCTGTACACACATTGTTGTGGGGCATCCACTTCGCAACGAGAAATATTTAGCTTCCGTGGCAGCAGGAAAGTGGGTACTCCATCGATCCTACCTGGAAGCTTGCAGGACTGCTGGGCGCTTCATGTCGGTGTGTATGCAAATTAACATGAACGGTCATTTTTCTTTAAATTTAAGTGTCTTAATAATTGATTCCAGCACGTAAAATATTAAACTAGTTTTTTGAAATATTTTGGTTTGTAACTGACTTATCGCAGTAATATCTATCATGTAGTTTTTGAAGTTTTCAATCAAGATACCTCAGGGATCACTCTTGTATAGGCTAGTAATCAAACTGTTAATATATACCTCCTCTGAGACCATGTCCTTCTGTGAAGTTCATCTTACAGTAGGTAAAGCCCAGTAATCTAAATATTGCCAGTTGCTAAGATGAAGCTAGATGTACATGACTTTCATGTGAAGGCAAAGTAATCTGCATTTCCTGCATGCTCATAAATTGATGCTTGCTTAGAACTCTGTATTTAGAGGAACAAAATATGTAGCTTGTAGCTCTTACTAGGTTATGGACTCTTTGAGGACGTATTGTAGGAATTCAAAAGTTTGTTGAACTAATTCTCTAGGAAGAAGACTATGAGTGGGGAAGTAGTTCCATACTCGATGTTTTGACTGGAATCAATGTACAGCAACGAAAATTAGCACTTGCAGCAATGAGATGGAGGAAAAAAATCCAGCAAAGACAAGAATCAGGCATTATTGAGGTATTAATATATATAATTATGTGGGTAGTATAAATGGCATTTGATGTCATGACTAAAGAGAACCTGTATTACAAAGTAAGAATAGTTCTATTTGTCTTTTATTCTTTGATTGATATACTTAATTTGGGCATTCTAAATTGAGCTTAATGTGATTCCTAATTCTTCTAATTGTGATCAATAGTAATATATATTTATGTTGATGGCTCTCTTAAAAATCATTTATATGTGTAAAATGTGACCCATACTATATTTCTTCCAAAGAATCTTTTCAGCCTCTAGCTTCAGGAGTTCTCAACTTGGGGTCCACAGATTATCAAATCAGGTATCAAAGGAGTTTATAGATCAAATTCAGAAAGGCTATACACTTTCGATGGGGGGAAAATATATCCTTATTTTTACAAACCTCTAATTGAAAGTTTGCATTTCCTTCATTATATAAGTCTAGGCAACAAATCACAACACTGTTAACAGTGCTGTGATGTTCCCCACAGAAATCAGTCATTTTTTAAAATTTATTTCTTTGGCTTCGTTGAGTCTTATTTGCAGTGTACAGGATCTTCACTGCATCATATGGGGTCTTTCCTTGTGGTGCACAAAATCTCTAGTAGTGGCTTTCAGACTCAGTAGTTGCAACTTGGGTTTAGTTGTTTTGCAGCATGTGGGATCTCCAACAGGGATCAAACTTGCATCCCCTGCATTATAAAGCAGATTCTTAACCACTGGACCACCAGGGAAGTCCCAGAAATCAGATATTTTTGCTTGCATTATGTTTGCAACTTAAAATATTATGTTCATCACAACTTTAAAATTATAGTACATATAGACCTCCTCGACTTGCAGTGGTTTGACTTTATGATGCTACAAAAGTGATACACATTCAGTAAAAAGCATATTTCACTTTTTGAATGTTGGTCTTTTTCCAGGCTAGCATTATGTAATGCAGTATTCTCTGGTGATGCTGGGCTATAGCAGCAACCACTGTGCCCAGTGAGCCACGTCATCATGGGGGCAGTGAACAACTGATACAACCATTCTGTTTTTCAGTACAGTATTCAGTGAATTAAATGAGATATTCAACTACTTTATTATAAAATTGACTCTGTATTAGCTGATTTGCCCAATTAAAGACTTCTGTGTTACGAGCATGTTTAATGTAGGCCAGTAAGCTATGGTTAGATAGTATTACTGACTCAAAGGACATGAATTTGAGCAAACTCTCCAATTAGTTAGTGGACTTAGTGAAGAACAGATGAGCCTGGCATACTGCAGTCCATGTGGTTGCAGAGTCAAAGACACAACTTAGCAACTGAACAACAACAGCAGTAAGACTTCCCTGGTGGTCCTGTGGCTAAGGCTTCGTGGTCCCAGTGCATGTGGCCCAGGTTCAATCCATGATCAAAGAACTAGATCCCACACGATGCAACTAAAAGTCCTGCGTGCTGCAACTAAGACCCGGTGCAGCCAAATAAAGTTTTAAAAAACAGTAGTAATCTGATAGTTAGTACATTAGGTGTATTTAAATGCATTTTTTACTAAATGGTGTCTTCAACCCTCTGATGGGTTTAAGGTAGAAGCACATCTATTATTATGTCACAGATTTTTTAATATTTTTATAATTTTCAATAAAATGGTTTCTTTTGTAATATTTTCTGTTTTATTTTGAACATTTATAAAACATTCATATGGTATGGAAATTACATTTCAATAAAGCTTTTTTTTTTTTTAATTATTTGGAAAACAGATCATAGGTTTAGTAGACTGCCAGATAGGTCCATGCCTCACAAAATGGTTAAAAATACAAATTATATCATCTTTTATGTTATATTCTGAGTTCTGTGCTATCTCCAAGTCCCTGGTAGCCTTGATTCCCTTTATTTTAGAGTAATTCCACTAGCTTCTGTTAACTGTGAATTCTGTACTTAAATTAAATTTCCAATTTGTAGTCATTTTCAAGGGAAATAGTAGCGAGGCTTCATCTAATCTAAGAAGCCGTGTTTTAGATTCTACAGTTAGAGTAGTTGTAAGGAAAAAACATACTAGAAAAAACCTAAACAAATGTCAAGTGGCTTTGTTTTATTGTTACCTAATTATTAAATCATGTTTTAAATTCTTTAATTATTAATTTATTGGTGGCTTACTGTATGCCAGACACCATGACTGTGTGTATCAGAGTGTTCTGACCAAGGTAGTTATCAGTTCATCGGAAGTAAAACTTAAGATTATTCACTTACATAAAACTAAGACTACAGAGAAAATAATGTTTTTATATTGTCATTTATTTTCCAAATAATTTCTACACTGATTATTTTTTATTTGCAGGGAGCGTTTAGTGGGTGGAAAGTTATTTTACATGTTGATCAGTCCCGAGAATCAGGATTCAAACGCCTGCTTCAGTCAGGAGGAGCAAAGGTTTGTATTGAGTCAATTTAACTGGATTTTTTTATAATTACTTCTAACCAAGGTTGCTGTGATCAGTTCTTGATTTTCTGTACTTTATGAGATGGTAATACTTAGGTGTAGATTATACAATTGAACTACCTTGGAACACTGATTGTGGTGCTTTTTGTTTTTTCCTTAGGTGCTGCCTGGTTATTCTGTATCTTTATTTAAAGAAGCTACACATCTCTTTTCTGACTTTAATAAACAGAAACCAGATGACTCAGGAGTTAATATAGCAGAAGCTGCTGCCCAGAATGTATACTGCTTGAAAACAGAATACATTGCTGATTTTCTTATGCAGGTTTGTAAAATCCTATCCTTGACAACCTTGCTACCAGAAACATGCTTATATGCATACAGATATAACTGTACAGCAAAACCCTTGGTTGTTATTCATAGAATGTTAATCTCCCATTAGTCTCCTTGATTTAGCCCTTTCAGTTTCCATCTATTTTTTAAAAATAATGAACACATGTAAACATTTGGCCTGGAAGGTAAATATGAAGTGGATATAAAATCTGGGGACCTCTAAAAGCCTTAAAAGTGCCCTCTAAATTGTTGGAATATAAAGAACTCAGAAACTGATTCTGCAAATCCAAGGAGAGACATTTACCCAAGGGTCCTTTCTAAATTTTCTTGACCTTTCTGCTTTTTTGTTGTTTAGTCGCTAAGTCATGTCCGACTCTTTGTGACCCCATGAATGGCAGCACACTACGCTTCCCTGTCCTTCACCATCTCCTGGAGTTTGCTCAGACTCATGTCCATTGAGTGAGTGATAACATCCAGTCATCTCACCCTCTGTAACCCACTTTTTCTTCTCTCATTCTTTCCCAGCATCAGGGTCTTTTTCCGGTGAGTCACCTCTTCCTGTCAGGTGACCAAAGTATTTGGAGCTTCAGCGTTAGTCCTTCCAGTGAATATTCAGGGTTGATTTCCTTTAGGACTGACTGGTGTGATCTCCTTGCTGTCAGTGGGACGTGCAGAAGCCTTCCCCAGCACCGCTCTCCTCTTTCACCCTCATCAAGAGACTCTTAGTTCGTCTTCACCATTCTGTTTCAGGGATATATCAAAAGGTTCTTTAGTTCCTCTTCTCCTATTAGAGTGCTGTCTTTTGCATATTTGAGGTTATTGATACTTCTCCTTGCAATCTTGATTGCAGCTTGTGATTCATCCAGCTGGGCATTTCACATGATGCACTCTGCATAAAAGTTAAATAAGCAAGGTGACAGTATACAGCCTTGATGTACTCCTTTCCCAATTTTGAAATCATCTGTTCTAATTGTTGCTTCTTTACCTGCATAGAGGTTTCTCAGGAGGCAGGTAAGGGACTCTGATATTCCCATCTCTTTAAGAATTTTCCACGGTTTGTTATGATCTACACAGTCAAAGGCTTTAGCATAGTCAATGAAGATGTTTTTCTGGGATTCTGTAGCTTTTTCTATCATCTAATGGATGTTGGCAGTTTGATCTCTGGTTCTTCTGCTTTTTCTAAATCCAGCTTGTACATCTGGAAATTCTTGCTTCACATACTGTTGAAGCCTAGCTTGGAAGGATTTTTGAGTATCACTTTGCTAGCATGTGAAATGAAGTACAATTGTGTGGTAGTTTGAACATTCTTTGACTTTGCCCTTCTTTGGTATTGGAATGAAAACTGACCTTTTCCAGTCCTGTGGCCACTGCTGAGTTTTCCAAATTTGTTGATATATTGAGTGCAGCACTTTTAACAGCATCATCTTCTAGGATTTGAGATACCTCAGCTGGAATTCAATCACCTCCACTAGCTTTGTTCATAGTATTGTTTCCTAAGGCCCACTTGACTTTGCACTCTTGGATGTCTGGCTTTAGGGAAATGACCACATCATCATGGTTATCCCAGTCATCTTTTTTTGTATAGTTCTTCTGTGTATTCTTGCTACCTCTTAATCTCTTATGCTTTCAGTTCAGTTCAGTTTAGTCGCTCAGTCGTGTTTGACTCTTTGCAACCCCATTAATTGCAGCATGCCAGGCCACGCTGTCCATCACCAACTCCTGGAGTTCACTCAAACTCTTGTTCATCAAGTCGGTGATGCCATCCAGCCATTTCATCCTCTGCCATTCGCTTCTCCTCCTGCCGCCAGTCCCTCCCAGCATCAGAGTCTTCTCCAATGAGTCAGCTCTTCACATGAGGTGGCCAAAGTATTGGAGTTTCAGCTTTAGCATCGTTCCTTCCAAAGAACACCCAGGACTGATCTTCTTTAGAATGGACTGGTTGGATCTCCTTGCAGTCCAAGGGACTCTCAAGAGTCTTCTCCAACACCACAGTTCAAAATCATCAATTCTTTGGGGCTCAGCTCTCTTCACAGTCCAACTCTCACATCCATACATGACCACTGGAAAAACCATAGCCTTGACTAGACAGACCTTTGTTGGCAAAGTAATGTCTCTGCTTTTGAATATGCTGTCTAGGTTGGTCATAACTTTCCTTCTAAGGAGTAAACGTTCATGCCTGCAGTCACCATTTGCAGTGATTAAGTCTTACACTGTTTCCACTGTTACCCCATCTATTTGCCATGAAGTGATGGGACCAGATGCCATGATCTTCATTTTCTGAATGTTGAGCTTTAAGCCAACTTTTTCACTCTCCTCTTTCACTTGCATCAAGAGGCCTTTTAATTCTTCTTCACTTTGTGACATAAGGGTGGTGTCTTCTGCATATCAGCGGTTATTGATATTTCTCCCAGCAGTCTTGATTCCAGCTTGTGCTTCTTCCAGCCCAGCGTTTCTCATGATGTACTCTGCATAGAAGTTAAATAAGCAGGGTGACAATATACAGCCTAGACGTACTCCTTTTCCTATTTGGAACCAGTCTGTTGTTCCATGTCCAGTTCTAACTGTTGCTTCCTGACCTAATATAGGTTTCTCAAGAGGCAGGCCATGTGGTCTGGTATTCCCATCTCTTTCACAATTTTCCACAGTTTATTGTGATCCACACAGTCAAAGGCTTTGGCATAGTCAATAAAGCAGAAATAGATGTTTTTCTGGAACTCTCTTGCTTTTTCCATGATCCAGTGGATGTTGGCAATTTGATCTCTGGTTCCTCTGCCTTTTCTAAAACCAGCTTGAACATCAGGAAGTTCATGGTTCACATATTGCTGAAGCCTGGCTTGGAGAATTTTGAGCATTACTTTACTAGCACATGAGATGAGTGCAATTGTGCGGTAGTTTGAACATTCTTTGGCATTGCCTTTCTTTGGGATTGGAATGAAAACTGACCTTTTCTAGTCCTGTGGCCACTGCTGCGTTGTCCAAATTTGCTGGCATATTGAGTGCAGCACTTTCACAGCATCATCTTTCAGGATTTGACATAGCTCAACTGGAATGCCATCACCTCCACTAGCTTTGTTCGTAGTGATGCTTTCTAAGGCCCACTTGACTTCACATTCCAGGATGTCTGGCTCTAGATGAGTGATCACACCATCCTGATTATCCGGGTCATGAAGATCTTTTTTGTACAGTTCTTCTGTATATTCTTGCCACCTCTTCCTAATATCTTCTGCTTCTGTTAGGTCCATACCATTTCTGTCCTTTATTGAGCCCATCTTTGTGAGAAATGTTCCCTTAGTATCTCTAATTTTCTTGAAGAGATCTCGTCTTTCCCATTCTGTTCTTTTCCTCTGTTTCTTTGCATTGATTGCCGAAGAAGGCTTTCTTATCTCTTCTTGCTATTCTTTGGAACTCTGCATTCAGATGGTTATAGCTTTCCTTTTCTCCTTTGCTTTTCACTTCTCTTCTTTTCACAGCTATTATTAAGGCCTCCCCAGACAGCCATTTTGCTTTTTTGCATTTCTTTTCCATGGGGATGGTCTTGATCCCTGTCTCCTGTACAGTGTCATGAACCTCATTCCATAATTCATCAGGCACTCTTATCTATCAGATCTAGGCCCTTAAATCTATTTCTCACTTCCACTGTATAATCATAAGGGATTTGATGTAGGTCATACCTGAATGGTTTAGTGGTTTTCCCTACTTTCTTCAATTTAAGTCTGAATTTGGCAATAAGGAGTTCATGATCTGAGCCACAGTCAGCTCCCAGTCTTGTTTTTGCTGACTTCTCCAAAGAGCTTCTCCATCTTTGGCTTCAAAGAATATAATCAATCTGATTTTGGTGTTGACCATCTGGTGATGTCCATGTGTAGAGTCTTTTCTTGTGTTTTTGGAAGAGGGTGTTTGCTATGACCAGTGCATTTTCTTGGCAAAACTCTATTAGTCTTTGCCCTGTTTCATTCCACATTTCATGGCCAAATCTGCCTGTTACTCCAGGTGCTTCTTGACTTCCTACTTTTGCATTCCAGTCCCCTATAATGAAAGGGACATTTTGGGGGGGTGTTAGTTCTACAAGGTCTTGTAAGGTCTTCATAAAACTGTTCAGCTTCAGCTTCTTCAGCATTACTGGTTGGGGCATAGACTTGGATTACGTTGAAGGTCATGAAGGGCGGTGGTGAGGAGATACCCTTTGTCCAAGGTAAGGAACAGCAGCTGCACTTTGCTGGAGCAGCCGTGAAGAGATACCCCACGCCCAAGGTAAGAGAAACCCAAGTAAGATGGTAGGTGTTGCAGGAGGGCATCAGAGGACAGACACACTGAAACCGTACTCACAGAAAACTTGTCAATCTAATCACACTAGGACCACAGCCTTGTCTAACTCAATGAAACCAAGCCATGCCCGCGGGGCAACCCAAGACCGGCGGGTCATGGTGGAGAGGTCTGACAGAATGTGGTCCACTGGAGAAGGGAATGGCAAACCACTTCAGTATTCTTGCCTTGAGAACCCCATGAACAGTATGAAAAGGCAAAATAATAGGATACTGAACGAGGAACTCCACAGGTCAGTAGGTGCCCAATATGCTACTGGAGATCAGTGGAGAAATAACTCCAGAAAGAATGAAGGGATGGAGCCAAAGCAAAAACAATACCCAGCTGTGGATGTGACTGGTGATAGAAACAAAGTCCGATGCTGTAAAGAGCAATATTGCATAGGAACCTGGAATGTCAGGTCCATGAATCAAGGCAAATTGGAAGTGGTCAAACAAGAGATGGCAAGAGTGAATGTCGACATTCTAGGAATCAGCGAACTAAAATGGACTGGAATGGGTGAATTTAACTCAGATGACCATTATATCTACTACTGCAGGCAGGAATCCCTCAGAAGAAATGGAGTAGCCATCATGGTCAACAGAAGAGTCCGAAATGCAGTACTTGGATGCAATCTCAAAAACGACAGAATGATCTGTTCGTTTCCAAGGCAAACCATTCAATATCACCGTAATCCAAGTCTATGCCCCAACCAGTTGTGGATGTTAATATACTGTAATTTGGGTTTTTTTAATTAGTTTATTTTAATTGGAGGCTAATTTACAATATTTTGACGGTTTTTGCCTTACATTGGCATGAATCAGCGACGGGTGTACATGTGTCCCCCCATCCTGAACCGCCCTGCCCCCCACCTCTCTCCCCATCCCGTCCCTCTGGGTTGTGTCAGAGCACCAGCTTTGAGTGCCCTGTTTCATGCATTGAACTTGCACTGGTCATCTATTTCACTTATGGTAGTGAAACATATTTCAATGCTATTCTCTCAAATCATCGTACCCTTGCCTTCCCCACAGGATCCAAAAGTCTGTTCTTTATATGTGTGTCCAGTTCCATTCTTCTTTATCAGGATTGCTTTGGCTATTCAAGATTTTTTGTGTTTCCATACAAACTGTGAAATTATGTGTTCTAGCTCTATGAAAAATACCGTTGGCAACTTCTTAGGGATTGCGTTGAATCTGTAGATTGCTTTGGGTAGTATACTCATTTTCACTGTATTGATTCTTCTGATCCATGAACATGGTATATTTATCCATCTATTTGTGTCATCTTTGATTTCTTTCATCAGTGTTTTATAGTTTTCTAGGTAGTGTCCTACTTTGTCTCTTAGCACAATCTTCATTTCAAAGTCTATTTTATCTGATATGAGTATTGCTACTTCTGCTTTCTTTTGGTCTCCATTTGCATGAAATATCTTTTTCCAGCCCTTCACTTTCAGTCTGTATGTGTTCCTTGGTTTCAGGTGGGTCTCTTGTTGACAGCATATATAGGGGTCTTGTTTTTGTATCCATTTGGCCAGTCTTTGTCTTTTGGTTGGGGCATTTAGCCCATTTACATTTAAGGTAATTATTGATAACTATGATCCCATTACCATTTAGTTGTTTTTCATTAGATTTTATAAACCTTTTCTATGTTTCCTGTCTAGAGAAGATCCTGTAGCATTTGTTGAAGAGCTGGTTTGGTGGTGCTGAATTCAAGCTTTTGCTTGTCTCTAAAGCTTTTGATTTCTCCTTCATATTTGAATGAGATCCTTGCTGGGTAGAGTAATCTTGTTTGTAGGTTTTTCTCTTTCATCACTTTAAGTATGTCCTGCCATTCCCTTCTGGCCTGAAGAGTTTCTATTGAAATACCAGCTGTTTTCTTTATGGGGATCCCCTTGTGTGTTGTATGTTGCTTTTCCCTTGCTGCTTTTAATATTTACTCTTGTGTCTAATCTTTGTTAGTTTGATTAATATGTATCTCGGGGTGTTTCGCCTTGAGCTTATCCTTTTTGGGACTCTGTGGGTTTCTTGAACTTGGGTGGCTATTTCCTTCCCCACTTTAGGGACGTTTTCGACTATTATCTCCTCAGGTATTTTCTCATGCCCTTTCTTTTTGTCTTCTTCTGTGATACCTATGATTCAAATGTTGGGGCATTTAACATTGTCCCAGCAGTCTTTGAAGTTGTCCTCATTTCTTTTAATTCTTTTTTCCTCTCTGCTTCATTTATTTCCACCATTCTATCTTCTACCTCACTTATCCTCTCTTCTGCCTCAGTTATTCTGTTGGTTCCCTCCAGAGTGCTTTTGATCCTCACTTATTGCATTATTATTGAATGACTCTATTTTTTTCTAGGTCCTTGTTAAATATTTCTTGCATCTTCTCAATCCTTGTCTCTAGTCTATTTATCTGTAACTCCATTTTGTCTTCAAGGTTTTGGATCATATTTACTATCATTATTCTGAATTATTTTTCAGATAGACTCCCTATCTCCTCTTTTGTTTGGCTTGGTGGGTATTTATCATATTCCTTCACCTGCTGAATGTTTCTCTGCCTTTTCATTTTGTTTAGATTGCTGTGTTTGGGGTGCCATGTCTGTAGGCTATAAGTTCATGGTTCCTCTTTATTGTGGAGTCTACTCCCTGTGGGTGGAGTTGGACTAGTGGCTTGTCAAGGTTTCTTGATTGGGGGAGCTTGTGTCTGTGTTCTGGTGGGTGGAGCTGGATTTCTTCTCTCTGTAGTGCAGTGAAGTGTCCAGTAGTGAGTTTTGGGGTGTCCATGGGTTTGACATGGCTTTGGGCAGCCTGTGTTTTAATGCTCAGGGTTGTGTTTCTGTTTTGCTGGAGAATTAGCGTGGTATGTCTTGCACTGAAACTTATGACTCTTGAGGGGAGCTTTGTTTCAGTGTAGGTATTGAGACTTTTGGGTGAGCTCTTGTCTATTAATGTTCCCAGAGTCAGGAGTTCTCTGATGTTCTCAAGTTTTGGAGTTAAGCCTCCTGCCTCTGGCTTTCAGTCCTTCTCTTAGAGTAGCCTCAAGACTTTTCCATCAATACAGCACATATGATAAAACATCTAGGGTAATGGTGGAATGATTCTCCACAGCAAGGAACACCCAGAGAGATTCATAGAATTACATAGAGAAGAGAAGAGGGAAGAGGAAAATAGAGTTTACCAAGAGAAGAGGGGGAGTCAAAGGGGAGAAAGCAGTCAAGCCAGTAGTCAAATCCCTAACTGAAAATGGATACTGAAGATAGATTCTTAAAGGTACAAAATTGATAATACCAAAAAGCAAGATTAAAAATCTAGAATAGACTCTCAAAAATACAATATAAAATACAAAAACAAAATCCATCACAATATTTATATATATGTGAAATTTACTTTAAAAAATAGTGTCCCTTTTTTGCTAGGTAATACAAGGTTATGAAAATTAAAGGAGTAATAAAGAACTTAAAGTTTGTTAAAAAAAATTTAAAAGTCATAATAGTAAAAATATATCTATGAATTTCTCTGGAGCTGTTGTGGGCAGTGTGACATTAGTTCAGTGTCAGATAGTCCCTTTTTCCAGCTTGTACTTGTTTTCAGGGTCTATACGTCCCCTTCCAGTGCACAGTCAGTATTAACCATAGGGTTTTAATGCATTGCACCTGTCTCTTCCACAGCAGTTCCTTCTTCTGTTTATTTTGACTTCCTCTGTTTGCAGATCTCTTCAGTGTCTAATTTCCACCCTGACACAAGGGCGCGAAGGTGGCTACTTATTTAGGCTCACTTGTTCAGTTGTGTTTTGGGGAGGGAGAGACACTGCAAACAAATACCGCTGGCGTGTGTGGGGAGTTCTCGCAGTGTGTGGACCACCCTTGGTTTACCACAGCCCAAGGCAGTGTGTGTTTCCCAGGTCTACACTACTCCAACTCCAGGGTGCTCTGCAAGGACACTGTCCCAAGTGGGCCCTCCATTTCATGCAGTCCCTAGGTCTAAGCCACTTAGGTTCTTGGGAGCTTTGCAGGGGCACAGACCCAGATGGGCTGTGCATTTTGTGCCTCTCAGGTCTGAGCAGCTCAGGCAACCCAGTGCTTGATGGGCACACTGTCCCAGATGCACCATGCATCTGAATCACCTCCCTGGTCCTGGCCTGTTGGTTTCCCAGGTGTGCTGCGAGAGCACCGTCACAGGTATGCCGTCTGTCTCTGGGGAGCTGATCTCAGGCTGTGACGCTCCTGGCAGATGTCAGCCATCCAGGATCCCAGGAAGACATAGCTAGCAACTGGGAGTCTGCTCACAGTTTGGTGGAAGATGCAGTCTCCGGGGCTGAGATTGCAGCAGCCCCTTGCCTTCCGGCTCTGGCTCTGTCTGTTGCACACCTGCCTCTCTGCCTCTTGGGAGGGCCCTATATTGCAGCTGGCTCGCACTCCTTTAGTATTCACTCATCTTTGTTCTGTGAGTGCACCAGGGGTGACCGTGCTGTGTTACAGCCTTTCTCAGGAAAGTGTTTCTTTTTTTGGTCTCTCTGGTGATCCCATGTTGCGGTCTCATGTTAGCTCACTCAGATTGTCATCAGGGCATTCAGGCCATTCCTTACCCTAAGGACCAATGATGCTGCTCACTCCTCCCTGCCCAGCCCCCACTCTCCGGTGGTAGACACAAGCATCTGGGCTACTGTGATGCTGGCAGTTGTGGTTAGGTGTGTATTCTATGGGGTTCTTTTTTTTTTTTTTCCTCCCAGTTACGTTGCCCTGAGATTACAAAACTCCCCACAGACCTACCTGTGAGAGGCTTTCCTACTGTGTGGAAACTTCTCCTTCACACTCTCTCCCCAAGACAGGTCTCCATCCCTAAATCTTTTGTTTCTGTTTCTGTCTTTCATATTTTGTCCTACCTCCTTTCGAAGAGAATGGGCTGCCTTTCTGGGTGCCTGGTGTACTCCGCCAGCATTCAGAAGTTGTTTTGTGGAAGTTTCTCAACATTCAGATGATCTTTTGATGAATTTGTGAGAGAGAAAGGTCTCCTGTCCTATTCCTCCACCATCTTGGGACCGCCTCCCCCTAAATATATATTTTTAGAAATCTATTTGTTGAGATATGAGGTTGTAAAATTCTACTAATTGAATAAGGGTCAGGGATTAGGGGAATGTAGAGAGGCTCCTGTACGTCATCCCTCCAGAAGTTACTGATTGTTTCAGGGATATGGCTGCCATCTAAGATAGGACCCAACATAGATGAATTGCTTAATTTGTACTGTGTCAAGTGTTTGTTTGTGAACTATAATTTGTTGGTATTTTTTCTTACATATGAAAGAGTGTATAGAAAGTATTTCCTGGTTAAAGAATAGCAAAGTGTCATCCAGGCACCCAGGATAAAATATAGATTGCTAGTCTCATACGATCTCCAGTTGCTCCTCTTTGCTTGTTCATATCCTTGCCTTTGTCGGGGTTGATACGTGTGTCAAATTCTAGATATCTGGAGAAATGCATTGGGGGAGTAAACTGCCCTATATTTCTTCATCTGAGCTCATCATTGCCTATCTCTGGGTCTCAGGAGTAGGTCAAAATGGAAGATATTTATAGAGTGAGGCAGCAGGCTAAGGATGGGAGAGCAGCAGCTTCAGGTCAAGCTCATGGCCAAGAGAAACCAAGCAGAGGTAGGACCCTGAGACAGGCTTACCCCAGTGTTCTGACTTCAGGTTAGAAACCAGGTGGTGTGGCTGCAGGGATCTTCGTGATAACAGACTTCAACATGTCTTCAGTTGCATTGCTTCAGTGTGGATGGTCACCCTGTATCTACTTCTGTACACTGCCATCATCCCAGGAGCTCTGTTCACTCCCTTTTGTCTCTTCTAGTAACTTTTGTCTCCTTGCTTTTAGTATTGCTGTTGAGTAGTGTAAAGCCATCTGATTCATAATCCTTTATATGTAACTATAATCTAGTAGGAAGTTCTTTTTTTTTTTTTAATGTTTTCTTATGTCTGAATAGTTTCTGTTTCTACTAAGCTGTGTTTTAAAGCTGGGTTTTCATCTTCTATGTTAGAGGGATTTATCAGATATCTAGTAATTCTTGGTTTTCTATACATGATTAAGACAACAGGGTAAAAAGCTGTTTAAAAGTATTGAGCATGTTTGCGTCTTGTCCATTTTGAGCTGGGTGAGATGGTGTGGGTGGACTAATTATTGGACCTCCTCTCCTAGATTCATAACAATGATTCATTTTATGTATATATTGCAGAGTGATCCTCACAGTAAGTCCACGTACAACCACATGCAGTTACAGTTTTTTTTGTATTTTGTGTTGAGAACCTCCAAGATTGACTCTCAACAAGTTTCAAATATACCATACAGTATTATTAATTATAACCACCATGCCGTGAATTATATCCCCATGACTTATATATATCAAATTTGTATCTCCTGACCACCCTCATCCTTTTTGCTCACCCACCCCTCAACCCCCTGCCTCTTTCAAGCAACCATCAATCTGTTCTATCTGTTGAGTTCTCAGAGTTTTGTTTCTTAGATTCCATTTATTAAAAAATCATGTAGTATTTGTATGTCTCTGTTTGACTCTTTTTGCTTCGCATGGTGCCCTCCAGGTCCATCCATGTTGCCACAGTTGGCAGGGTTTCCTCTTTAATGGCTGCCAGTATTCCATTTAGTCTGTGTGAGTTTGTGTATGTGTATGTACCAGTTTTCTTTATCCATTCATTCAATTTCTGGATGAATACTCATATCTTGGCTACTGTAAATAATGCTTCAGTGAACACGGGAGTGTAAAGATCTTTTCAAGTTAGTGTTTTTGTTTCCTTTGGATAAATACCCAGAAGTGGAATTTTTGGACCATATAGTAGTTCTGTCTTTAATTTTTTGTGGAGCCCTCCATACTGTTTTCCATAGTGGCTGTAGCATTGACATTCCCACCAGTGGTGCACAGAGGTTCCCTTTTCTCTGCACTCTTGCCAACATGTGTTGTTTCTTGTCTTTTCTATATAAAAGTTACTCTAACAAGTGTGAGATGATATCTCATTGTGGTTTTGATTTGCATTTCTCTGTTCATTAGTCACGTTGAGCACTTTTTCACGTACCTCTTGGCCATCTGTATGTCTTCTTTCAGAAAATGTCTGTTCAGATCCTCTGCCTATTTTTTAATGGACTTTTTTTTTTTTTTTTTGCTATTGAGTTTTATGAGTGTTTTGTATACTTTGGATATTAACTCCTTATCAGATACATAATTTGCAAATATTTTCTCCCATTTGACAAGTTGCCTTTTCATTTTGTTGATGGTTTCCTTCATCGTGCAGAAGCTTTTCGTTTGATAATCTCACTTGTTTATTTTTGTTTTTGTTGCCTTTGCTTTTTGTGTCAAGTAAAAAAAAAACAAAACCACTGTCAAGAAGCTTGCCACCTGTTTTTTTCCTAGGAGTTTTATGGTTTCAGGTCTTACGTTCAAGTCTTTAATCCATTTTATTTTTGTGTGTAATGTAAGTTATTATTTGGGTTTCATTCTTTTGCATGTGGTGATTTAGTTTTCCCAACACTGTTTATTGAAAGGACTGTCTTTTCCCTGTTGTATATTCTTGGCATCTTTGTTGTAAATTACTTTACCATGTATGCATATGATTATTTCTGGGACTCTGGTCTATTCCATTGTTTCTAGGCCAAAACAATGTTGTTTGGTCGCTCAGTTGTGTCCAAGTCTTTGCGACCCATGTACTGCAGCACACCAGGCTTCCCTGTCCTTCACCATCTCCCAGAGCTTGCTCAAACTCATGTCCATTGAGTCGGTGATGCCATCCAACCATCTTGTCATCTGTCAGCCCCTTCTCCTCCTGCCTTCAGTCTTTCCCAGCATCAGTGTCTTTTTCAGTGAGTCAGCTCTTCACATCAGATGGCCAAAGTATTGGAGCTACCAATACTTTGGTCCTTCCAATGAATATTCAGGATTGATTTCCTTTAGGATTGACTGATTGGATCTCCTTGCAGTCCAAGGGACTCTCAAGAGTCTTCTCTTGAGATGCATCAAGATGCACCTCTTCAAAAGCATCAGTTCTTTGGTGCTCAGCTTTCTTTATGGTCCAGCTCTCACATCCATGCATGACTACTAGAAAAACCATAGCTTTGACTAGACAGACCTTTGTTGCCATAGTAATGTCTCTGCTTTTTAATATGCTGTGTAGGTTTGTCATAGCTTTTCTTCCAAGAAGCAAGTGGCTTTTAATTTCATGGCTGCAGTCACCATCTGCAGTGATTTTGGAGCCCCCAAAACTAAAGTCTGTCACTGTTTCCATTCCCCATCTATTTGCCATGAAGTGATGAGACCAGATGTCATGATCTTAGTTTTCTGAATTTTGAGTTTTAAGCCAGGTTTTTCATTCTCTTTCACTTTCATCAAGAAGCTCTTAAGTTCCTCTTTGCTTTCTGCTGTAAGGGTAGTGTCATCTGCATAACTGAGGTTATTGATGTTTCTCCCAGCAATCTTGATTCCAGCTTGTGCTTCATCCAGCCATGCATTCCACAAGATGTACTATTTTGATAACTGTAGCTTTGTAATATAGTTTGAAATCAGGGCACATGATGCTCCAACTTTGTCGTTCTTTCTCTAGATAGCTTTATTTGAGGTCTTTTGTGTTTCCATACAAATTTTAGGATTGTTTGTTCTATTTCTCTGGGAAATGCCATGGAATTTTGATAGGGATTGCATTGAATCTAGATTGCTTTGGGTAGCAAGGACATTTTAAGAACATTAATTCTTCTAATCCATAAGCACAGATTATGTTTATTTGTATCTTTTTCATCAGTCTTACAGCTTTCAGTTTACTAATTTATAAGTCTTCATTAGTCTTACTGTTTATAAATGTTAGTTGAATTTATTGCCCAGTATTTTATTCTTTTTGATGCAATTATAAGTGGGATTATTTCTTAATTTCTCTTTTTTTAAATTTTAAATTGTCTTTGTCATTAAATGAATTTCTTGAAAGGGAACCCTTTTGTACTATTGGTGGGAATGTAAATTGATACAGCCACTATGGAGGACAGTGTGGAAATTCCTTTAAAAACTAGGAATAAAATTACCATATGACCCAACAATCCCACTACTGGGTATCAGTTCAGTTCAGTTCAGTCACTCAGTCGTGTCCGACTCTTTGCGACCCCATGAATTGCAGCACTCCAAGCCTCCCTGTCCATCACCAACTCCCGGAGTTCACTCAGATTCATGTCCATTGAGTCAGTGATGCCATCCAGCCATCTCATCCTCTGTCATCCCCTTCTCCTCCTGCCCCCAATCCCTCCCAGCATCAAAGTCTTTTCCAATGAGTCAACTCTTTGTATGAGGTGGCCAAAGTACTGGAGCTTCAGCTTTAGCATCATTCCTTCCAAAGAAATTCCAGGGCTGATCTCCTTTAGAATGGACTGGTTGGATCTCCTTGCAGTCCAAGGGATTCTCAAGAGTCTTCTCTAACACCACAGTTCAAAAGCATATACCTTGACAAAACCATAATTGAAAAAGACACATGTACCCCCAATCTTCATTGCAGCACTGTTTACACACACATATATATATGTATATGCATGTATATGCATATATATGTATATACATATGTGTGTGTATAATGGAATATTACTTAACTATGAAAAGGAGCACATTTGATTCAGTGCTAAGGTGGATGAACCTAGAGCCTATTAGAGTGAAGTAAGTCAGAGAAAAATATTATATATTAACACATATATACGGAACCTAGAAAGATGGTACTGCTGAACCTATTTGCAGGGCAGCAGTGGAGACACAGACAGAGAACAGACTTGTGAACACAGAGAAGGGGTGGGAAGGGGAAGGTGGGACAAATGCAGAGAGTAGCAAGGAAACACACACACAGCCATAAGTAAAATAGATAGCCACTGGGAGTTTGCTGCGTGACTCAGGGAACTCAAACTGCGGCTCTGTGTGTGACAACCTAGATGGGTGGGATGGGTTGGGAGGGAGGTTTAAAGGCAGGGGACATATGTATACCTATGGCTGATACATGTTGATGTAGGGCAGAAACCAATACAATATTGTAAAGCAATTATCCTCCAATTAAATATTTTAAAAAATTGAGGAGGGGGAATAGCTTTCTTATAAACAGGATATAGTTGGGACTTGGTTTTTATTCTCTAAAATGTTTAGTCCACAATGTAATTACCAATACTGGATTTTACTTTTTGCCACTTGTCTTTTGGTTTGTCTCTCAGTTCTTTGTTCCTCAGTTCTTTTCTTGTCTTTTTTGGTATTAAATATCTTTTGGAACTCCATTTTATTCATTGTCCTTTTTTTTGTCTGCACTGGCTCTTCATTGCTGTGTGAGCTTTCTCTAGTTGCAGTGAGTGGGGTCTACTCTCGAGTTGTGATGTATGGGTGTCTCATTGCTGTGGCTTCTCTTGCTGAGGAGCAGGAGCTCTGGGCACATGGACTCCATAGTTGCAGCACATGGGCTTAGTTGCTCCATGGCATGTGGGATCTTCTGGACCAGGGATTAAACCTGTGTCCCCTGCATTGGCAGGTGGACTCTCAACCACTGGACCACCAGGCAAGTCCAACATCCATTCTTTTTAAAGCAACAACTTCTCTGCTTTTTTTTGGACAGGTGGAAGTGTTTTGCTCTACTAATTACAATATACTTAATTTTTAATAATTTTCCTTGAGTTACTGTTGTACCACTTTGCATAAAATTTAGAAATCTTGGAACCATATAGATTCAGTTGCTTCCCCTGCTCTTCAAACCAGGAATCAGTAAACTATAGCCCACAGTCCAGTTTGTTGTCTATTTTGTAAATAAAATTTATAAAGTTGAAACCCAGCTATGTTCATTCATTGGCATATTCTGTTTGGCTGCTTTTGCACTACAACTGCATAGCTGAGTAGTTGTAACAAAGATTTGCAACTACTAAAATGTTTAATGTCTGACCCATCTATCTGTTATAACTCCACAGTTTTGTGTAATACATTAAGTTTTGACTTAGACAGTCTTATTTAAGGAAATCAAAAGGGAAGCCTTTTATATTTACCCTAATATATATCATCTTAAATGTTATTTCTTTCTAAAGAACTAAGCTTTCATGTGGTATCATTTTCTTCAGCCTGAAGAACTTTCTTTAGTTTGTAATACAAATATGATGGGGACAAATTCTAGTTTTCTTTTTTGAAAATGTCTGTTTTACTTTTATTCTTGAAGATTTTTGATAGGATATAGAATTAGGGGTTGAGTTTTCTGTTTTTCTTCTAGTACTTTAAAGACTTCATTCTCTCTCCTGGCCTTTTTTATTTCAGATAAGTTAATGATTCTTTATGCAGTGTGTCATTTTTCCCCTCCTCCCAAGCTATCTCTTATGCCTGGCAACCACTAATCTTTTTTTTAAGAGGACAGTAAAAAAAAAATCGTTATTTTGCTGAGTGAGGTCTTAGTTGCAGCGCACGGGATCTTCACTGCAGCACGCAAGATCCTTCGTTGCAGCACGTGAACATCCTGATTGTGGCACACCGTCTCCAGTGTGTGGGCTCAGTAGTTGCAGTACATGGGCTTTGTTGCTCTACAGCATGTGGAACCTAGTTCTCCCACCAGGGATCAAACCTGTGTCCCCTGCATTGCAAGGTAGTTTCTTAACTGCTGGACCATCAGCAAGTCCCAATTAGTAATCTTTTGTCCATTTCTATAATTTAATGATTTTTAAAATCTTAATGAAATTACTAATAATGTGTGAACTTTGGCAGTTGGCTTTTTTCACTCCGTAAAATTCTTTGGAGATTCATCCAAATTGTTGTATTAGTATACACTTTTATTCCATTTTATTACTGAGTAATACAGATATACTACAGTTAATCTTTAACCTGTTGAAAGACATCTGGGTTATTTCTGGCTTGGAGCTGCTAGGAATGTTTGTATAGTTTGTATGTGATATAAGATTACACTGCACTGGGATAAGTGCCCAAGTGTATGTTTCCAGAGTGGGCATATTTTACATTCCCACCGTCAATGTCTGAGTGATCGAGTTTCTTTGTATTCTCATCTACATTTAATTATCATTTTAGTTGGCATATAATCTCTCATGGTTTTAGCTTGTTGCATTTCCTTAATGGCTAATCAAAGTGAGCATCTCTTGGTGTGCTTTTTTACCATGTTTATAATCCTCTTGATTGGACTGTCTCCTCATGTCTTTTGCCCATTTTGTAATTGAATTGGTTTTACCCGTGAGAGTTTTTTGTAGCAGATACTTGTCTTTTGTTGGATATGTGTTTGCACATATTTTCTCCCTGTCTTGGTTTATCTCTTTACTTTTATACTCCTTTTTTTTTTTTTTTTTTTTTTGCTGTGCCACACAGCTTGCAGGATCTTAGTTCCCCCACCAGGGCTGAACCCAGGCCCCCAGCAGTGGAAGCAGTGAGTCCCTAACCACTGAACCAATAGGGATTTCCTACCTTTATCTCTTAACAGGATGTTTTGCAAAACAGAAGTTTAAAAGATTTTACAGTTTTTGTACTTTCTATGACCCATTTTCCATAAAACATGTGAAAGTCTCTAAGTTGTGTCCGACTCTTTGTGACCCCATGGACTGTAGCCCATCAGGCTCCTCTATCCATGGGATTCTCCAGGTAGGAATATTGCAGTGGGTAGCCATTCCCTTCTCCAGAGGATCTTCCTGATCCAGGGATTGAACCCAGTTCTCCTGCACTGCAGGCAGATTCTTCACCATCTGAGCCACCAGGGAAACCTGGTTGTGAGGTTTAGGACAAAATCGTCAGGGGGTTGTCTGGGGGGTTTTCTGCCTCAGAATATCCAGTTGCTCTAGAACCATTTGTTAAAGAGCAAATGGTTAATCCTCCGTTTAGTTGCATTTGTACCTTTGTTGAAATTCAGATGTAGGTTTTGTGTCAGTCTGTTTCTGGATTCTCTGTTCTATTCCATCAATCTATGTGTCTTTCCTCTGCAAGACTTTTTTTTTTTTGCAAGACTCAGTTAGTCCAAATACTCAGTAATGATTCCTTTCTCTTTATTCCTCTTTTTCAAAATTGCTGTTGCTATTCTAGCACTTGTACTTTTTTTTTTGGTTTGTATCTTTATATGTAAATTTTTAAATAAGCTTGTTTGTCTATAGAAACACCTTGCTATGATTTTAATAGGAATTACATTAAACCTACAGGTCAGTTTAAGTGTTTGACATATCTAGTGTATTAAGTCTTTCAGTCCTTAAAGACAGTAGGCAGTTTGCTTGGCTGATGTTACACAGTAAGTTGCAGCTCAGATCTCAATTGGGTTCTTGGGGCCTTACCTTGAGTCTCTGACAGACATGATTTAGGGGTCAAGTGGTCAATGTTCATAATACAGAGTTGGAGCTCCCCTCAGATTTTCTGGAATTTCCCACATTTTCTAGTGCTATGGTGCCATTCTGTCCTATGGCTCTTCAAAATTTTCTGTTTTAGCCAGTCAGCATGACACAGACAGGGGCATCTCCCCTGACTAAAAGCTGTAAAAAATGAAAAGTAGGATTCACCCTATTCATTCCTTTCTTTCCAGAGGTCAGCCCCCCTTTGATATTTGCTGATTGTTTCTTCTGCAGTGTCTTAGAGTAGTTGCTTTTAGTATATTCTGGTTGGAAGTAATACCTGTTAAACTTTGGAGGAGTTGGATTGAAAGGCATTTACCCAGTGTGGTGGTGATTCCTTGTGTTCTCCAGTCTACCATGTTGCCAGAAATAAATTGTACTTATAATAGCTGTTTTCTTTTATGTTGGAATATGGTTGTGTGGAAGAAAAATGCAAAGGATTTTGGAGTCAAGTGGAGAGGTACATTAATTTTGGCTTTGCCACCTGCTAGTTATATAACACTGTGTCATTTAACCTTTTTTATCTTTAAAATGGAGAATAAAAAACCTATCTCACATGTTTACTGAAAAAAATTTTTAAGGTTTTCAGAAACTTGCAGTAAATATAACATCTCACCTAAATGATAGCTGTTAATTGTATTTTATGTTTTCTTTATTCTGTTTTTAATCTATATTTAATCCATTAAGATCTGAGCTAGCCCCCCTCTGCCTGAGCTGTAAACTCATTTTTCTGATAAAAGGTGAAATTTTGTTACGTGGGATCTGTTCATTAAGGGTGACAAGTGCTAAGTAGCTATCTTGGAAGACTGATGTTTAAGTTTTTTGATTATAAAGCAGAATAGAGGAATCTATTACCTTATCAACAGTTTGAAATCTGGAAAAAAAATTAACAATGTTGGGTTTTTCCCTTCTTTTATAGGAATCCCCTCCTCAAGTAGAAAATTACTGTCTCCCAGAAGCTGCTTCATTTCTTCAGAGTAAAAAGGAACCTGGGCCTGGATTCTCACAGAAGAGGAAAGCTCCTACAGAAAAAAATAAAATCAAACGACCCAGAGTACAGTAATTATATTTACTCAGTTACCAAACATTAAATGTTTTTTAATTAATAACTTGAATATGACTGTGATGGATTTGTAATTTAAAGACAAGAACCTGGAGAATTCAGCTTCAGTGTAGTGATGAAGCTTGAAGTTAGTTTTTAACACCTGAAACTTTAATCACTGAAATATTAACTGATCCTAATAGAAAGTTAACCCGAAATAACAAAATGCAGCTCCTCAGCTAGCTTGTCGTTAAACCATATTGATGTGTGTAAGGTGGGTTTTTATTTATTTGCTTATAAGTATCAAGTCTGTAGTTTAGTGGAAGTTTTAGCAAGATGTTAGATTTTTTTCTTCAAATGTCTGCTTTAATTCGTAACAAGAAAGTTATCAATTGGGATTCATTCATATTTACCCTGATTTTTAGCTTCTCACCATTTTACCTCTTCTTAACAGGAGCCTGAGCACAAGGTTTAATGAGGAACTGAGGCTTTAAACTTAAGTGCGTGTGTATATATGTATATGCATGTTTGTACAAATCTCCATGATGTTTGCCAAGTTTGGGGGCCAAAACTTGGAAAATAAAGACAATAAAGAATAAAAGTAGTGACTCAAAGTAGTTGTTCAAATAGATAATTAAAAAAAAAAAAAGACATTCTGGTAACCATTCTCTTATTGAAACAAATAAAAGATTTGTAAAACAGCTTAAAAATAAATCTAGTTATGTTTCTGATGTTGTTTATATAGAATTATTAGGGCTTCCCTGGTGGTTCAGATGGTAAAGAATCTGCCTGCAATGCAGGAGACCTGGGTTAGATCCCCAGATTGGGAAGATCCCATGGAGAAGAGAACGGCTACCTACTCCAGTATTCTGGCCTGGAGAATTCCATGGACTGTATAGTCAGTGGGGTCTCAAAAGTTTGGACATAACTGAGCGACTTTCACGTACACGTGTAGAATATGGCTCTGGTGGGTTAAAAAAAGGAAGAACTACAGAACTGCATTAGCCTCTATTAATCTAAACCTAAACACCAGATACTGCATGCATGGCCACAGTTCTCTAAATACAAGGCTACCTCACTTTGTTTAAGGGACTGTAATTTTGATGTAAATTGTTCAGTTCCTAGTAATAATCTTTGAAAGGCAAACTCAGATGTTGATAAATTAAAATCCTTAATCTGAACACCAAACCCCTGAAGTTTTCATCAGATTTTTCTCTAAATGAAGTAGGGGTTATCACTGCCATTCATTCAGTCTTTTTAGCTTTGAGCTAATTCACACCTTGCTGCTGCTGTTGCCGCTAAGTCGCTTCAGTCGTGTCTGACTCTGTGTGACCCCATAGACAGCAGCCCACCAGGCTCCCCTGTCCCTGGGATTCTCCAGGCAAGAAGACTAGAGTAAGTTGCCATTTCCTTCTCTAGTGCATGAAAGTGAAAAGTGAAAGTGAAGTCACTGAGTTGTGTCCGACTCCTAGCGACCCCATGGACTGCAGCCTACCTTAGGACAACACAAATTCTTACACCAGCAAACAGGTAGCATTGTCATATAAACTGAACTCCTGCCCTCCTCCAAACAAAAAACCCACAGACCTGGTTTTATTAGACCATTTTGTGTTAGCTGGTCCTTTCATTGGCAGCTTGAGGTATGTTTCTCTCTGAATTTCACTACTTAAAAATTCTTTGAAATAGTTACTCTTTTCTTGATGAGCACACTGTTGCCAGAACAAATACTATTCTCCTATTTCTCTATCTCAGAAAAAATGAACTAATGTAGCATTGTCTTTTCTGCCATGATTATGAACTGTTTTCTCTGTTCAGGCCAATTTTAAGGCTCCAGACCTCAACTTCTGTTGACTCTCCAGAATCTGGCTACACCCTGCATAACACATTTTCAGTCAGGTTTTGACTCTTACATTGTAAATATCCTTATGCCAGCAAAGTCGTCTTACATGCAGATAATTCTAAGCATAGGTAGATATCTCATTTAAAAAGGAAGAAAAAAAAAACTTTCCTTCATTATTCTTACTTTCTCCTTAGAATTACTATAGTATTTTAATCTATGACATTTAAATTAGCATTTCTTATATTCCCCTGTGACTTTTCATGTGCATTACTCTGGCCTCATCATGATTCATTGATTCAACAAATATGACTCCTCAGCATGTAAGGTAGTTTGTGGACTTCAGGAGCAAACTGCTTAGCACACATGGTCCTTCAAGAGTTAGTGGTAGGGGCCCTCAGTGCAGACACTACACTCAGTTATCCTCGGATGTGGTATTTATATTTCAGGCTGAATTTTATCTTCCTCAGCCCACTAAAGAAAATTTCAGATTGACACTTAACCCCATATGTGACTGTACTTGGAGATTGGAATAATTAAGGTTAAATGAAGTCATACGAGCGGGCTTTAAGGAGAGACCAGGAGTTCATGGGCACAGAAGAAAGGCCATGTGGGGACACAGGCAGCTGTCTGCAAGTAGGGAGAAGATGCCTTACCAGAAGCCACCCCTGGCAGCACCTTGACCTTAAACTTCTAGCCTCCAGAATTGTGAGAAGTTTGTTGTTTAAGCTCTAGTCCTTAGCTGTTTATTTTGAGACAGGAGGGGAAGGGACAGGACAAAACCTTTGGACAGGGAAGGAGGGCACAGCTATCTATTAGCATGTTGAACAGGCTGGAACTGGCTGAAACCAAGATGACTTCAAGAATAATCTGGTCATTGACATTTAGCTTATACTTTCATTGTAATAAAATCACTCAGATGGGAAAAGTGGGCAGCGGCCCAATTTCTGGAAAAGTCTCATCCTTCCCTGAAATAGCAAGCGTATTCCTCCCAGCCATTAGCCTATGAAATTACTCAGCCCATAAAACCAGCAACCCCATGGCATGAGTCCAGTCTCACTTTCTGAAGAGGTTCTGCCAGTGGAGTGTGCATCCCTCAAACTCACTCTCACTTTCACTTTTTTTTTTTTTTTTTTGGGCTCATTTGTGAAGTCTTTGCTGCATGAAGCAAAAGATCCCTTCTTAGCAGTCCGTCCCAGGACCCGATGTTTCCCTCTCCTGCAGCAACTTAACAGGTGAACCTTTAACTCAGAGGTACTTTCATATGTGCTGCTTTATAGCAGAGGTTGGCAAGCTTTCTCTGTAGAAGGTGGAAGATGAACTTTTAAGCAATGTAGGCTGTCTGGCATTTTTCCTCCAACCCTCTAAAATATAAAAACTGTCCTGAGCTCAAGGCCATACGGAAATAGGCAGTTAGCCATAGTGTGACCCTCACTCTAGCCTCAAAAATACTTTTTTATCTGTATTTATTGACCTGTTTTATTGGCATGTCCCTAGCACCTCAAACAGTGGATGGAATAAGCAGATACAAAATAAATATTTTTAAATCAATTCATGTTTCTTGGGGAAAAAAAAATCTGTCAACAAGCAAGGCACACAGCTCTTTTTCTCCCACATATAAGAAGTAGTATCCTTTTGGCATTTCATGCTTGTTTAGCATTTGGGATTCTGTAATTGAAAGTATTGAGTGTTTTAAATTTGTGAGGTATTTATGGGAAGAAAAGCCAGGATACAGATATTTATGTTTTTCAAGGCATAAAAGAAAAGCAATAGACTATTTTGCTTTTAATACAATAGCAATATTTTTAATAGCAATGCTATTAAACATTTTTAATAGCAATATTTTATCAGCAATAGAAACATAAAGGAAAGAGAATCAGGCAGTTATCCTACCACTATGACTGCATTTCAGGATAACCTGACAATTGAGAAAAGGCCCTATGGAATAATTCCAGGCAGAAAGTGCAGAAGAAATGATAGAAGTCAAGGCATTTTATAGATTCTAATGAAATCATAGATCTAAGCAAAGAGGGACTTTTATAATGATGGGTCAAGCTGATAATACCTGAACTCGCTGGTCACAAAAAGAGCCAGACATGCCTCCTGATGTGATGTAGCAGGAAGTAGAGAACATCTGTAATCTTGTGCTCAGCCCCATGACTTGGATTTGATCAAGCTTCCAGATCTTAATAAAATCAGTTAACATTGAGTACGGAGAGATCTGGGCTTCCCTTATGGCTCAGCTGGTAAACAATCTGCCTGTAATTTGGGAGACCTGGGTCCAATCCCTGGGTTGGGGAGATGCCCTGGAGAAGGGAAAGGCTACCCACTCCAGTATTATGACCTGGAGAATTCCATGGACTACAGTCCATGGGGTCACAAAGAGTCAGACACAACTGAGCAACTTTAAAGGAGAGACCCAGTTCAAAATGATGATGTTAGTGGATCCTGTGTTCCATGGACATGCTGCATCCACAGCTATATACAGAACAATTTCCTCTGAAAAGGCCACAAAAATGGGTTGCTACATATCAGGCAAATGAGAAAGCCACATCAAAGCAGAAGCTGAGACACAGTCTCACCATAAACCCCACCCCCAGCACAGCACCCACAGTCGGAAGCAGACTGGCACACCTGAGCTTCTCCCTGTGGGACAAAGGCTTTGAACTCCACATCTGACATCCCACATTTTAAGACCTATACCTGAGAGGCAAGATTCCAAAGTACCTAACTTTGACAGTCCATGGATCTTGTTTCCTCAAGACCCACAAGGCTACAGTTATCTGGGAATATAGTGCAGAGGCAGACCAAAAAGGACCAGTCTTTCTGTAAAAGAGGCCCAACTGCTTATTGTAAAGCTTTGAGGTTTGTATTATAAATGGAATACAACTTAAAAATTGTGAACCACTGTTGTATACTTGTGTATCAACTGTACCTCAGTAAAACAAGTCAAAGCTTTGGCCTGAGGGGCAGGCATTCAACACAGATGTTGCAGGGAGGGGCAGCCCGAAAGGGGGCTCTTGTGTAACATTCAGAAATGAATTGTCAGAGGAGGCACACATGCTGACAAAACAAGAGACTTTATTGGGAAGGGCCTCCTGAGTGGAGAGCGGCAGGGTAAGGGAACCTGGGAGAACTGCTCTGCCACGTGGCTTGCAATCTTGGGTTTTATAGTGATGGGATTAGTTTCTGGGTTGTTTCTGGCCAGTCATTCTGATTCAGGGTATTCCTGGTGGCACACGCATTGCTCAGCCAAGATGGAGGGCATTGAGAAGGAGTCTGGGAAGTGATAGGACATGTGGCATCTCCTTTGACCTTTTCCAAATTCTTCCAGTTGGAAGTGGCTTGTTACTTCTGTGTTTCTTACCAGGACCACCTGTCATAAAATAACTCATGCAAATAGTTACTGTTAGGTAGAATAGGGAAAAGGAGTCCAAAATGGCGGTGGCTAAAAGACAAGGAAGGGAAAAGCCTACGAAAATAGAACAAAAGAAGGTCCAAGGACCGGAGTGAAGACTTCAGGTAGAACAAACAGCACTCCTGGCTAAGCCCAATTTGCATAGGGCAGGCCCAGGTGGAGGAAAAAAACATAAAATGAGGAGCCAGAGCGCTTTCTCTCTCTCTTTCTCTCTCCCTCTCTCTCCCCCTCCCCAACGCGCGCCTCCACTCTTCCTTCAAGTCTTTGGGTCGGCATGCCCTCAGGCTTCAAGGATGGATTCTCCTGCTATCTTCTAAATAAAATAGAACTGTAACACTGATTTGCCTAAGAGCTATAACACGGTTTGTCCAAGACCCGAGAGCTGTGACGCGCCGAGGGCTTTAATGTCCGTCACTCCAAATCTTTGTTGTGATGAGACAAAGAACCGAGGAACATACACTCGCGTGACAGTTACTATGGTGCCCAGCCATGGTGGGCAGTTTCAAACAGTGTTTCCCTAACACAAAGATGTGACAACTGAAACACTGTCCAAAAGACAGAGGCCACCACACCTGCCTTTTGTACACTCTCTGCCTTGCTCCAGATCTCCGGTACCTCCCAGAAAGGAGCTTGTACATTTGCCTGGTGCCCTGATTTTGGGAGGAGCCACCCCCACACAGAACACCCCTTCATCACCTGGTTCTAGTAGCCAGTGGGGCTTAGTCCTGCAGGTCCCATAGGACAAATGGAGAAGACTTCTTAAACAGCTATCACTCCCAGGGCAGAGCAGGGAGGCAATAGACTGAAATACCCATTCTTTCTGTAAAAGAGGATTGGTACTTATTTTCGTTGCTACAGCCTGGGGGCAGGCTTCCAATTAAACACACATTGAGAGGGCTCCTGAAATACTTTTCTAAAGTCTACAGAGGCTGGTTGGAGCCATCTTCAACCTCTCCCTCTGCCTCTCTCCTAGTATCTCCTAGGAAGGAGTTTGTGCTCATGCCTGGCACCCAAGTTTTTGTGGCTGCTCCCAGGGGACACTCCTTGATCACCCGGTTCTGGTGGCCAACAGGGCTAACACTCACAGCTCCCACACTATAACAAATGGAGAAGTATTTTTTTAACCAGCTATCATCCCCAGGGCACATAACAAGGACTGAAACACACCCAGTCTTTCTGTGAAAGAAGTCTATTAGTATGTCTTCTTCATAGCTTTGGCCTGAGAGGCAGGCTTCTAATTAAATATACACCAAAGTTTTGACTACAGTCTTCTCCAGAGACTTCAGGGGGTGAACACCATCTTCACATTCTCCCTTCTGCCCTACCCCAGGTTACTGGTACCTCTGAAAAAGGAGCTGTGTACATGTCTGATGCCCTGACTTTTGTGGCTACCACCTAGAGGACACATAGCTTGATAGTTCTGGGCATCATCAGGACTTGTGTTCACAGGTTCAGTGGGATGGTAGCAAACAGTTTTGAAAAGGCTATCACCCCGGGGCTCAATGCAGAGAAGCAGACAGAAATGCTTTTTCCAGTATTCCCTTGGAGAAGGTATATTTGCATACTTTAAAAGTGCTTCCCAAGAGTCTGACTCCCAGTCCGCCTGAATCTTGGGTGCTGACTGAGATCCTCCCCTTTGGCACACTGAGAGGTCTTGGCACACCCTCAAGTACTGGGAGCCACTAAGAACAAATTAGTCTACTTGAATAATCACAGAAGTTTGAAGGACAACCACGAGCTAGAGCAGGACTGAATGATAAGTTTCATCTCCAACACAAGCCCACTTCAACACTAGAAAAGATGGTTGCTTTATCTAATGTACAGAAACCAATAAAGAGAGACAAGAAAAAAACAAGGGAATATGTTCCAAACAAAAGAATAAAATTTCATAAAAAGACCATAATGAAACAGATGAGTGATTTTGCTGATAAAGAGTTCAAAATAAGTCATAAAGATGTTCCCCAAGCTCATGAGAATAGTGAATGAGCAAAGTGAGAATTTCAACAGAAACAAAAAATATAAATATTAAACTGAAGTCATAGAGGCGAAGAATGCAATAACTTAACTTTTGAAAAATACAGTAGAGGGTTTCAACATCAGACTAGATGAAACAAACAAAAAAATCAATTAACTTGAAGACAGTTCAGTGGAATCCATTGAATTAGAACAGCAAAAAGAAAAAAAAAGATGAAAAAGAGTAAAAATAGTTCAAAGGACTTATGGAACAATATCAAGTAGACCAACATTCACATTGTATGATTCCCAGAAGGATAGAGAGATGCTGAAAATTTTTCCTAACCCTGGAAAAGGAAAAAGATATTCCATATAAGATGAACTGAAAGAGACATAATTAGGGTATCAAAAGTTAAGGACAACAAAAGAATCTTAAAAACAGCAAGAGATAAAACAACTTGCTATGTACAAAGGAACCCCCACAAAGATCATTAGCTGATATTTCAGTGGAAACTTCCCAGGGCAGAAGAGAGACTGGCGTGATATATTTAAAGTGCTGAAAGAAAAAAAATACTGTACTGGCAAAGTTGTCCTTCAGAATTGAAGGAGAGATAGAGAGCTTTCCAGACAAGGAAAAGATGAAGTTCGTCAACACTAGACCAGACTTATAAGAAATGTTAAAGGAACTTCATTAAGCTGGGGGAGTAACAAGAAACATGGAAGTATAAATCTCACTGTTACAGATAAATATATAGAGATAAATCACAGTAAAATTCAGAATAAAGTAAAATTGGTGAGTTAATCACTTTATAAAGGTACTATAAAGATTAAGACAAAAGTAGTAAAAATAATTATAACTACAATAATTTGTTAATATACATAAGATTAAAAGATGTAAATTGTGACATCAAAAATACAAAACATGGTGAGGGGAGTAAAAATGTAGTCTTAGAATAAGACCAAAATTGTTATCAACTTAAAATAGACTGTATAAATAAAAATATAAGTTGTTTTATGTAAGCTCATGGTAACCACCATAGATACACAAAAGACAAAGGGAATCAAAGCATACCACTATGGAAAACCATCAAATCAAAAAGTAAGAGAGCACAAGATGAACAAAGCTGAAATGGAACCAAATGAAAGCTGAAGTAGCTATACTTATAGTAGACAAAATAGACTTTAAGTCAGAGACAAGGAAGCTCAATATACAAAGATGAGCATCAACCCAACAAGAGAATATAATATTTTTAAGAATTAATGCACCCAACACAGAAACACCTAAGTGTATAAAGCAAACAACTCACATAAAGAAATAGACATCAATATAACAGTAAGGGATTTTAATATTCCACTTTAATTCATGAGTAGATCCTCCAGATAGAAAATCAATACAGAGACATGGACCTTAAATGACACATTGGATCAAATGAAGTTAAAAGACATATATAAAACATTCTACTCAAAAGTAACAGAATACACATTCTTCTCAAGTGTTCATAAAACATTCTCCAGCATGGATTATAAGTTAAGCCACAAATCATACCAAGCATCTTTTCTGACCATTATGATATGAAACCAGAAATCAATTACAAGAATAAAACTAGAAAATCAACAGATATATGGATATTAAACTACATGCTACTGAACAACAAATGGGTCAAAGAAGACATCAAAAGGGAAATTAAAAAAATACTTTGAGACAAATAAAAATGGAAATCCAACATATCAACCCTATGTGATGCAGCAAAAGCAGTTCTGAGAGGGAAGTTCATAGCAATAAATGCTTGGGGCTTCCCTGGTGGCCCAGTGGCTTAGATTCCATATTCCCAATGCAGGGTGCCCACTTTCGATCCCTGGTTGGGGAATCAGATTCCACATGTTGCAACTAAAGATTCTTGTGTACCTCAGCTAAAAGATCACTTATGTAGCAACATGTGATCAACATGGGATCCTGTAGATCCCAACAGAATGCCACAACTAAGATTTGGTGGAGCCAAAACAAATAAATATTAAGATAAAAAAGGAACTCCTCAATAGTGACAGATGCCTTATTAAGAAATAAGAAAGGTCTCAAACAACCTAACCTCAGACCTCAAGGAACTACAAAAGAAGAACAAACTAGTCTAAATTTATAGAAAGAAGAAAATAACAAAGACCAAAACAGAAATGGAGGAGAGACTAAAAGACAATAGAAAAGATCAATAAAACTAAGAGCTGAGGGTTTTAAAATATTTTTATTTTTGTATAGTCTAATTAATCTTTTATTATTTATCTGTGGATGCTCTGGGTCTTCACGGCAGTAAGAGCTACTCCTTAGATGTGGTGTGCAGGCTTCTCATTGCGGTAGCTTCTCTTGTTGCGGAGCAGGGGATCTAGGGCATACAAGCCTCAGTAGTTGTGGCTCACAGGAGTATAGGCTCAGTAGTTACGCACAGGCTTAGTTGCCCCGTGGGATCTTCCCAGAGCAGGGATCGAACCCGTGCCCCTGCATTGGCAGGTGGATTCTTAACAACTGGACCACCAGGGAAGTCCCTAAGAGCTGTTTTGTTTTGTTTTTTAAACTAATTTACTTATTTTGGGGTGCTCTAGGTCTTCATGCAGGCTTTCCCTAGTTGTGATCGATGGGGGATACTCTTCATTGCAGTTCATAGGTTTCTCATTGTGGTGGCTTTTCTTATTGTCAAGTATGGGCTCTAGAGCCCTGGCTCAGTAGTTGTGACACACAGGGTTAGTTCCTCTGCAGCATGTGGAATCTTCCCAGACCAGGGATAGAACCCATATCCCCTGCATTGGCAGGCAGACTCTTAACCACTGGACCACCAGGGAAGCCCAAAGATTCATTGATTGATTTTGATTGATTGACTTACTAAGAGTTGATTTTTGAAAAATGAATTATCCACTATAAACTAAAGAAACAAATCTTAGCTAGCAACACCAAGAAAATAAAAGAGGACTCAAAGTTAGAAATGAAAGCAGAAACATTACAATGATACCACAGAGATATGAATACTTACATGAATACTACTATGAATACTTACATATCAACAAATTGGACAATCTAGAAAAAAGTAAATAAAAGTATAGAAATATACAGACTATGAAGAATAAGTTATGAAAAAAATTTGGTTACACTGATTAAGGAGGTTGAATTAGTAATCCAAAACTTCTCAACAAACAAAACTCCAGGGTCAGATGTTTGTACTGGTAAATTCTGGTAACTTCCAGCAAACATTTAAAGAATAGCAACCATTCTCAAACTCTTTCAAAAAAATAGAAGAGGAGAGAACACTTCCAAACCAATTTTATAAAGCCAGCATTTACCCTGATATGAAAACCAAAGATAGAAGAAAAGAATATTACAGGCCAAAAATGAACATAAATGCAAAAATCCTCAACAGAATATTAGCAAACAATTCAGCAATACATTAAAAGAAATTATGACTAAGTAGGATTTATTCCAGAGATGCAAAGGATAGGGGTGGTTCAATACCCACAAATCAATCAATGTGATATGCCATATTAACAAAATGAAGAATAAAAATCACGATCACCTCAATAGATGTAGAAAAGGCTTTTCACAAAAATCAAATGTTAAAGTTTAAATTTAGCATCCAGTGGATTTTAAATTTAATGTGCATTTAAAAGATTCTCAGAAAAGTATGTAGAGAGAGAATGTGCTCCAACATAATAAAAGCCATTCATGAGAAGCCAACAGTCAACATCATACTCAGCAGTCAATAGCTAAAAGCTTTTTCTCTAAAATTAAGAATAAGACAAAGATACTCACTCATGTCACTTTTACTCATCATATTATTGTGATATTGAAAGCCTTAACCAGAGCAATTAAGCAAAAGAAAGAAAGAAAAGGCACCAAAATTGAAAGAGAAGTAGTGAACCTATAACTGTTTGCAGATGACCTGGTATTAGAATAAGAAAATCCTAAGGACTCCACCAAAAAACTATTAGCACTAAATAATGAATTCAGTAAAAATGCAGGACACAAAATCAATATGTAAAAATAAGTTGTGTTTCTATATGCTAAAAATGAACTATCAGAAAGAGAAAAGAAAATGACCTAAGACCTATATGCTGAGAACTATAAAGGATTGATAAAGGAAACTGAAGATGATCTGATCCAAAGAAATAGAAAGATGTCCCATGCTCTTGGATTGGAGAAATTAATATTGTTAAAATGACTACCCAAAAGCAATCTACAGATTTAATAAAATCCCTATGAAGTTATCCATGACACTTTTCAGAGAACTAGAACAAGTTATCCTAAAATTTATATGAAACCCCCAAAGATTGTTCTTTTTCCTCAGCATTGCTTTGGTAATTCTTAAAGTATAGCTCGTCCAGACTTTGGACAATATTACAAAGCTACAGTAATTAAAACAGCATGGCACTGGTGCAAAACAGACATATAAATCAATGGAAGAGAATAGAGAGCTCGGAAATAAACCCACACACCTATGGTCGATTAATCTATGAAAATGGAGGCAAGAATTACAATGGAGAAAATCTCTTCAGCAAGTTGTGCTAGGAAAGCTTTTAGATTGCCTTATGGCAAATCTATGAAATTAGAACACTCCCTCATACCAATATCCCCCCCCAAAAAAAATTCAAGAAGGTTTAAAGACCTAAATATAAGTCATGACACAATAAAACTCCTAGAAGAGAATATAGACAAAACATCTTCTAGCATAAATCATAAAATATGTTCTTAGATTAGTCTCCCAAGATTATTTCTCCCAGAAATAAACAAATGGGACATAATCAAACTTATTCGCTTTTGCATGGCAAAGTAAACCAGAAACAAAATGAAAAGACAACCTATAGAATGGGAGAAAATGTTTGCAAATGATGTAACAGAAAATAGGTCAATTTCCAAAATATATAAACAGCTCATACAACTCAATATAAAAAAGACAACCAAATAACTCAATCAAAAGAAGGGCAAAAGGCCTAGATTTTTCTCCAAAGAAGGCATACAGATAACCAACAGGCACATGAAAAGATACTCAACATCACAAATTATTGGAGAAATGCAAATCAAAACCACAGTGAGATATCACCTTGCATCAGTCAGAATGCCTACCATCAAAAAAATTTATAAATAATAAATGCTGGAGACAGTGTAGAGAAATAATGCAACCACATGAGAAAGAGTATGGTGGTTCCTTAAATAGCTAAAAAATAGAGTTAATATAGGATCAAGCAGTCCCACTCCAGAAAAGACAAAAACTAATTCAAAAAGATACATGTAGGACTTCTCTGGTGGTCCAGGAGTTAAGATTCTGTGCTTCCAATGTAGGGGGCATGGGTTCAACCACTGGACAGGAAACTAAGATCCTGCATGCTGCACAGGGCAGCAAAAAAAAAAAAAAAATGTATGTACATGCATCCCAATTATCATAGCAGCATTATTTACATTAGCCAAGATATGGAAGCAACAAAAATATCCATGAACAGATGAATGGATAAAGAAGATATACATATATATATATACACATATATAATGAAATATTACTCAGTCATAAAAAAGAATGAAGTAATGTCATTTGCAGTGACCAACCAATTTGGATGGATCTAGAGATGGTCATATTAAGTAAAGTAAGCCAGACAAAGACAAATATCATGATATTGCTTATATGTGGAATCTTAAAAAAATATATACAAGTGAATATATATAAAACAGTCCTAAAATGTGTATGGAATTACAAAAAATCTGAATAGCCAAAGCAACTTGAAAAAGAATAACAGTTGGAAGCATCATTTTTCCTAATTTCAAACTATATTACAAAGATATAATAATGTAGCATGGTATGGACATAAAACCAGACACATACATCAGTGGAACAGAGTAAGCCTACATATGCATGGTCAGTTAACTTGCAACACAGGTGTTAAGGATATACAGTGGGGTAAAGATAATCTCTTCAGTAAATGGGAGAAATTGGGAAATGGTGATGGGAAAACTGAGCAACCATGCAAGCAAAACAATGAAACTGGACCACTATCTTATTCCATACACAAAGATAAAACTCAAATGGATTAAAGACTTGAACATAAGACCTGAAACCATAAAACTCCTGGAAGAAAACACAGCAGTGATCTCCTTGACTGAAACCATAAAACTCCTGGAAGAAAACACAGCAGTGATCTCCTTGACATAGGTATTGGTGATGAATTTTTTAGATTTGACACCAAAACCAAAATAAACAAGTGGGACTAAATGCTTCTGTACAGAAAAGAAAACCATCAACAAAATGAGAAGGTAACCTGCCAGGGGCCAGGCAAAGGTCATGAGGAAGGAGGCTTGGCATACGCAAAGGCGTGATCAAGCCTCAAGAAACTCCCTGTTCCCGAGCATCTACCCCAAAACCAGAGTCTGTTTTATGTTCTCTCCCATAACCATTTCTCTCGGAGAAGGAGTAAACGTGCAGCTCCAAGGCAATAAAAATTCCTGGGCGTTACAAGAGTGTTTCAGCTTACGGACTCCTCTGAAGGTTATCTAGCCCACCTGTATAGGTTTGTCCAGCCACATGTGATTGTTTACAGCCTCCCAACCTGAGAGGCACGAGATGTTTTAGACTTACTAAAGGCAAATTCTTTTGGGGAGTTAGAAATTATTAGTATAATGGGTTGGTTAGGAATTATATTGGTGAAGGGTTTTTCATTTGTTGTGTCAATAATTGCTGCTAATTCCCTCCCCTGGGTGGGACAAGGATGTCTCAGGTCAAACCTCTCTGCTGATAGACTAGCTTGTGTGACAGGATTATCCATACTCCTGCCACTACTCACATGATTGTTTACTACCTCTCAACCATAAACATCATGGAGAGTTTTGGAGTATTTTGAAAGTCTTAAGTAGCATAGGGCTTTTCTCATTGTTGAGTCAATGATTGCCACCAGGCCTCCATATCCTTAGGCACCTGGGAATATATTAATCAATGTATTTGGAATATAGAAAAGGAAATAGAGTAGTTTTTGATGTTAGCAATACTAGACTTTTTGAGTTAATGAATTTTCTCTTTTGTAATAGATCACTGTACTTTATTATAAATCCCTGTGTCCTTGCCATGTAAAAATGTAACTTTATCACTATCTTAAGACTAGATAGATCTTAAGGGGAACATTGGTGAAAGGATTTTCATTTGTTGGGCTGATGTTTGCTGCTAAATCTCCATATTCCCTGCCCTTATAATGAATATAACTAATATATAGGAGAAATAAGTATTAACCTTTAAGCATATAGGAGAAATAAGTATTAACCTTTAAGATTAATCCTGTTAACCTTGGGTTAAATAAATTCCTTTCTTGATTGTAACTCACTACACCCTCACCCTATAGGAATGTAACTTTATTTGGAAGGTGGTGCCTGGTTTAAGAAAAAACACCCTTGGAAAAAATAAGTTTTTTGGTTATCAGAAAGAAAGGATCATAAAATGTCAGCAGGTCTCACTCATGGCCAGAAGATGATGTAATATCCCTAAGACCTTTTTTTATACATTTATGTGAAGCACCTGATTTTGATAAAGGTCAAGACTGCTGACCCCCACGTGACTCTGTATTCATCCCTATGTGTAACAAAAGGTATATAAGCAAACCCAAAAATAAAGAAATCAGATCAGTTTCCAGAAAGACTGATTCCCCCATGTCGCTTCTTTCTTGCTCCCATTTCTCTGGCTGAAGTCCCATCTGGATTCAGCCTCCTTTTCTCCACTACACTATCTCCTACTACACTATCCGTTTCTAATCTCTCTATATATCTGTAATTAAATATGTATTTTTCCAAAGACGCCGACGCTGTCCCCACCTTTGAATTCCCTGGATCCACCGGGGCTGGACCCCGGCAGTAACCCATCAAATGGGAGAAAATATTTGCAAACTATGTAACTGATAAAAGGCTAATATCCAAATTATAGAAGAATTCATACAATTCAATAGCAAACATCCAAACTGATCAAAAACGTGGGTAGAAGGTCTGAATAGACATTTGTCCAAAGAAGACATACAGATGGCCAACAGGTACATAAAAAGGCGCTTGACATCACTTATCAGGGAAATGCAAATCAAAACTATATGATATCACTCACACCTGTTAGAATGGCTATCATCGAAAAGACAAATAACAAGAGTTGGTGAAGATATGGAGAAAAGGGGACACTTCCCCCACTGAGGGTAATATAAATTGGTGTAGTGACCATGGAAAACAGTATGTGTTTTTCTTAAAAAATTAAAAATAGAACTACCGTGTAATCCAACAATTCCAATTCTGGGTATTATCTAAAGAAAATGAAAACACTAACCCCAAAAAACTGACTCCCATGTTCATTGCCGCATTATTTACAATAACCAAGATATGGAAGCAACCTTAGATGTCCTTTGATGGATGAATGAATTAAAAAATTGGTAAATACATACAATGGAATATTATTCAGCCATAAAAACAAGGAAATTTTGTCATTTGTGACCTTGGGGGTATAATGATAAGTAAAAGAAGTCAGATGGATAAAGACAAATGCCATATGATTTAATTTATACATGGGCTCTAAAACAAAACTCATAAAGAGAACAGATTGATGGTTGCCAGAAGCTGGGGTCAAGGGTGTGAAATGGGTGAGTGAAGGTGTTCAGAGGTATAAATAAGTAACTCCTGGGGAATGTAATGTACAGCACGGTGACTATTGTTAATAACATTGTATTGAATGCTTGAAAATTGCTGAGGGTAGATCTTAAAATTTCTCATCACAAGAAAAACTTTTTGTAACCATGTATGGTGATGGATGTTAACTAGACTTATTGTGGGGACCATTCTGTAATATATACAAATATCAAGTCATTATGTTGTATACCTGAAACTAATATGTTACATATAAATTTTACCTCAAAAAAAAACAAACAAAAAAAAAAACACAAAAAATAGAGGCTACCACTGAGTCCAAATTTCAGTAAACCAACCAAGTAATATGTTAGAGCTCTCAGTGCCAACACTTTAGGTCTAGAATCTCTGGTTAGTGAACCCATATCAGTGGATTCAGCTCAATCTAGTAGTATATCCTCTTCTTCTTACTCTGAAAGTCACCCTGTTGTATCTGACCCTTTGCAACCCCATGGACTATACAGTCCATGGAATTCTCCAGACCAGAATACTGGAGTGGGTAGCCTTTCCCTTCTCCAGGGGATCTTCCCAACCCAGGGATCAAACCCAGGTCTCTCGCATTGCAGGCGGATTCTTTACCAACTGAGCTATCAGGGAAGCCTAATGCTCTTCAAATACATTCTTACATGTATATTTCAGAATTCTGCTTATATATGTTAGGAAAATCTTAATACTTTTTCCCCTTTTGGGTCACTTACTATGTGGGTGGTGGTGGTGGTTTAGCCACTAAGTCGTGTCCAGCTCTTGTGAGCCCATGGACTGTATGTAGCCTGCCAGGCTCCTCTGTCCATGGGATTCTCCAGGCAAGAATACTGGAGTGGGTTGCCATTTCCTTCTTCAGAGGATCTTTCTGACCCAGGAATCAAACCTGGGTCTCCTGCACTGCAGGCAGATTCTTTTACTGTGTGGTTAGTGGCATCAAAGAAGTTCTTAGGAATGGGCATGTCTTTGAATGAGAATTTGACTCAAATGAAGAATCTCAGGATTTGCAAAAAAAAAAAAAAAAATTAGCCACCTCGGTTAACACAGGATGATAAACTATGTCCACTGACAAAGAAGGTTCAGTTTAGTCTGAGTCTGGCCAGAAGTTGCCATTCCAAGTTTCCCCATCTCTCCCAGTCAATGTCCTTAATCACATAAGCAACTTAATGATTTTGTAAATTCAACTGATGTTATAATTCTGCAACCTGCACTATTAAGTTTTGCTTGATTTTCAGCAACATCAAGCCCCCTGGCTCCATGAAATAATTCTCTTAGGATTGCCATGGATGCTCTCTGGTCCTTGGACTGTGACTTGAGCTGAGAGTTTAAGGGCTTGAGCTTGTCATTTCTTCTTGTAAGCACTCTGGTGCATGGAGAACCAACACCACACTAGCCCTTGCAGACATCACTACTGCCATAAAAGTCAAGTGCAGCCCAAGTCCCAGGGGCTCACAAAACACTTACGTCAGTAGATACTTCATCCCAAGCAGAGGTAGTAGCTGAACTGCTATGCATGTCATGGATTATAAATATCCCACTGCCCAGTGGCAAGGAGCTCATAATTTTGCTTGAGTTCCAAGGTACCACCAAACCAATCCCCAAATCAAATCTTTGAAGGTTTTTCTTATTCCTGGCACCATTTCATCCACCAGCATTCAGTCAGGAAACAAATTAAACCAGTAATTTAGACAGGAAACATATAAAGAATTATTACCTAGTAAAAATGGTTAACATTTAAGAAGGATAAAAGAGTATGCTAAGACATACATCAGTAGCAACTATAGAAAGCAGCCACAAGCCCTAGAATAGAGGAAGAGTGAACAAGAAAGGAACTTATAGGCCAATGGTACAAGACAGAAAGTCCAGAGATAAACCCATGCACCTATAGGAACCTTATCTTTGACAAAGAAGGCAAGAATATACAATTGAGAAAATATAGTCTCCAATAAGTGACGCTGGGAAAACTGTACAGCTACATGTAAAAGATGAAATTAAAATGCTTCCTAACACCATACAGAAAGATAAACTCAAAATAAATTAAAGACCTAAATGTAAGACCAGAAACTATAAAACTCGTAGAGGAAGACAGAGGCGAGACATCTATGACATAAATCACAGCAAGATCCCCTATGACCCACCTCATGGAATAATGGAAATAAAAACAAAAATAAACAAGTGGGACCTAATTAAACTTAAAAGCTTTTGCATAGCAAAGGAAACTATAAACAAGGTGAAAAGAAAACCTTCACAATAGGAAAAAAATAATAGCAAGTGAAACAACTGACAATGGATTAATTTCCAAAGTGTTCAAGCATTTCATGCAGCTCCATACCAGAAAAACAACCCAATTAAAAAGTGGGCAAAAGACCTAAATGGACTTTTCTCTAAAGAAGACATACAGGTGGCTAACAGACATGTGAAAAGATGCTCAACATCTCCCATTATTAGACAAATGCAAATCAAAGCTATAATGAGGTATCACCTTGCCTTGGTCAAAATGACTATCATCAAAAAATCTACAAACCATAAAAGCTGGAGACAGCGTGGAGGAAAGGGAACCCTCTTATACTGTTGATGGGAATGTAAATTAATACAGCCACTATGGAACACAGTATGGAGATTCCTTAAAAAGCTAGGAATAAAGCCACCATGCATGCGTGTCTGCTCAGTCATTTCAGTCTTGTCCGACTCTGCAACCCCATGGACTGTAGCTAGCCAGGGTCATCTATCCATGGGATTCTCTAGGCAAGAATATTGGAGTGGGTTTCCATGGCCTCCCCCAGGGAATCTTCTCGACCCAGGGATTGAACCAGTGCCTCCTGTGTCTCTTTCATTGCAGGCGGATTCCTTACTGCTGAGCCACCAGGGAAGCTCAAAACTACCACGTGGCCCAACAATGCCACTACTGGCTATATACCCTGAGAAAACTATAATTGAAAAAGACACATGTACCCCAATGTTCATTGCAGCACTATTTACAACAGCTAGGATATGAAAACAACTTAGATGTCCATTGACAGATGAATGCATAAAGAAATTGTGGTGCATATATACAATGGAATATTACTCAACCACAGAAAGGAACACATTTGAGTCAGTGCTAATGAAGTGGATGAACCTAGAGCCTATTATACAGAGTGAAGTAAATCAGAAAGAGAAAAACAAATATCATATATTAATGCATATATATGGAATCTAGAAAAATAGTACTGATGAGTGTAGTTGCTGGACAGCAATGGAGACACAGCCATGGAGAATAGAGTTGTGGACATGAAGAGGGGCAAGAAGAGGAGGGTGGGATGATGAGAGAGTAACATGGAAACATGTACACTACCACATGCAAAGCAGATAGCAGAGGAGAATTTACTGCATGACTCAGGGAACTCAAACTGGGGCTCTGTGACAACCTAGAGGGGTGGGATGGGGTGAGAGGTGGGAGGGAGCTTCAGGACGGAGGGGACATATGTATACCCATGGCTGATTCATGTGGATGTTTGGCAGAAACACAATAGTGTAAAGCAATGATCCTTCAACTAAAAATAAATAAACTAAAAAGAAAGGAACTTAGAAACTTAAAGGCAGGGTCCCTGTCAAGGCTGAGGTTCAAACCTGGGAGGGGAGAGTATGGCTGCATTGTAACAGACAACCTGCTGAACCCCTGCTGGTGGATATGGGCTAAAGTAACAACCGGAGGGTGTGAGCCACGGCTGAACCATGAGGGCTACCGAGGTGAACATCCCAGGTGAACATGACAATTTGCCCAGAGGACTGGAAGAAAGGCATAGGCCTGTTGCTAACTCTACCGTTTTCCTCCAGCTCCCTCTGTTGGCAAAGCAGAGCTGTGTCCAGAGTTCCTTGAATCACAGTGCAAGGTGAGGGTAGCTTTGGAAACTAAAGTCTATAAATTAATAATGGGCACACCACTTATTTATAGGAGTTGTAGGAAAGTACTCTGCTAAATTCAGAATGTGGACAATTATACAAGCCAAATAACCAGAATTGTAAGAATACAATGAGAAAATCATAGGAGCTTAAAGACTAAATGCAATGGTCATTCTTGTCTGGTTTCAAACAAACCAACTGAAAAGCATCAGGAGAAATCAGAGGAACACCAGCAGACACTTGATATTAAGAAAATGTTAGTTGTTTAGGTGTGATAATAGTGTTATGGTTGGGAATCTTTATCCCTAGGTGAAATATTTACAGATGAAATAGATCTGGGATTAGCTTTAAATGAATCCAGGAAATGGGGAACATGTTCCCAGGTGAAATAAGAATGACCCACAGACTGATCATTGTTGAAGCTAGGTCATAACCTCAAGGACATTTATTATACTATTCTCTGTTCTAATGTATTTGAAATTTTTCATCATAAAACATCCTAAAAAATAAAATCCCACACTCAGAAAAAGATTTAAAGATAATACAACTCACCTCAATGTCAGGAACTCTATATTCTGCTGCTTTGAGAGGGAGACAGTAAGGAAGACAGCCTCAAAGGCATCCATGCCGGCTTAGGAATGGGAATACAGCAAAAGGCATTTCCAAACCCAGTTTGAAGAAACATTATTTTCCTGCTTTATTTCTCTAGCCTTCAATCTAACAAGAGGAGTGGAAGCAAAGCCTCATGGTTAAGAACACACCAGAGTCAAAACAGCTGGGGTGGAATCCTGGCTCCTTCATCACCTGCTCTGTGATTCAGGCAAGCTTATCTAAGCTTTCAGAAGCTATTTTCCCATCTTTAAGGGATTTCCAGGAATTAAATGAATAATATTTGTTACATGTTTTGGACAGTGCCTGCCCCAAGGTTAAACACTTTATGAGTAATTTTTTAAAATTCTAAAAAAATGATTTGCTATTTGATACTCTTGCTAGACTGGAGCTAAGGTTAAAAAAATATATGAAAGGAAGATGGGAGGGTCAGAGGACGTAGGAACATAACAGAAGCTGCAACCTGCCTTTAACCCCATCACACTAACATGGTGCTACTGAGGTGGGGAGTCCCTGACATCCAAGTTTAACTCAGGCTCTAATTAAAGCCATATATTTGGACTGTAAAATCAGAGAAACCCAGGAAGACAATTGCAATAGTTCCATTAATTTAAAACCAAAGACAAGCCTAAGATGATTCCTCTCTGTGCCCACACACTATTCAAAAGGATGCTTCAGTGCAACCCAGATGACCCCGAGAAGATGACTGAAGTCAACCACCAGCCCGAAGTGTGGTCAGTAAAGAGCCTGAATTTCCAGTGCTGAGTAGGCAAATTGCACAGTAGTGCAGTTGCTGAAGCCTGTCTCTGGTAAAGTTAATCATGTTCATTTTATAGTCACCTGGGAGAACTACAGAATTGCAAAGAAACCCCTAAAACCCAGAGGTGTTGTTACTAGCAACATAATGGAAGGGCAAATTTAAAGTAGCCAGGAGTGATGTAAGGCAAGTTAAGATTTACAGTGAGTAACTTCTGGAATGGTCAGATTTATTGTCAAGACACAAGAGAGACAAAGTTAGTGTATGAGAAGGAAAACAAAGGAACTATAGTAATTATATTGATGGTGAGGTAGTTTTCTTGGAAATGAGAGGATATATTTAACATTTTTATACTGATAATTACTGAATGATAAAAATTTGTATGTAAAATTTAAAAAAAAAATTGTATTTCAGCTGCCCACACTGTTTCAGTATCCATTCCCCACCCTCACCCCTCATTTCACAGTCTCTGATAAAGCAAAGATGCTTGCCCCTTGGAAGGAAAGCTATGATGGACCTAGACAGCATATTAAAAAGTAGAGACATCACTTTCCCAACAAAAGTCCATATACTCAAAGCTATTGTTTTTCCAGTAGTCATGTATGGATGTAAGAGTTGGACCGTAAAGAAGGCTGAGTGCCAAAGAATTGATGCTTTCGAATTGTGGTGAACCTTGAGAGTCCCTTGGGCAGCAAGAAGATCAAGCCAGTTGATCCTAAAGGAAATCAACCCTGAATATTCATTGGAAGGACTGATGCTGAATCTCCAATACTTTGGCCACCTGATGCAAAGAGCTGGCTCATTGGAAAAGACCCTGATTCTGGAAAAGATTGAAGGCAAAAGGAGAAAGAGGTTGACAGAGGATGAGATGGTTGGTTGGCATGTCCGACTCAATAGACATGAATCTGAGCAAACTCTGGGAGATAGTGAAGGACAGGGAAGCCTGGTGCTGCAGTCCATGGGATCACAAAGAGTTGGATGCAACTTAGCGGCTGAGCAACAACAATAACACATTTAGAAATATGATAATCCTTCTGGGACTAAAAATACAGTCAAAAGGATTTCCTACATAACTGGCCATGTGTTTTCCCACTCCATCACAGAGAGATCAGTTCTCTCTTTGACATACTTTGTGGTTCCCATATTTTGCCACATATTAGAATTAACTGGAGAAAAGAAAAAATCCCTATGTGCCATTCATACCCCATACCAATTAAATCTGAACACCTGGGGTAGGGGTGGGAGTCGGGCATCAGTATTTTTGAAAAGATCTCCAGTTTCTTCCAAAATGAAGCAGTTTCAGAACTGTGGATGTAACCCATAGAGTTGCCTCACTTCTTAGGAAGAAAATCAGCTGCAGTCTTTTTAGGAATGATATACTGTCTAAAGTTTGGAGTTGAAAATCAAGGACACAGAGTCTCTGTCCTGAGGTAAAGTTTTGAGTTTCCATACACTCACATTCAAAATAATTGATAGTTTATTTTGTATATTTGTCTCCCTACATAAAAAAAAGATTTAAAAAATAAAAATTTGAGTTTTCTGGGGAAAAAAAGGTAAAGTTATACAACAGAAGTTAAGAGATGGTATAGAAAATTATTGTCAGATCGTTTGTCGTAACAAAGTAAGAAAAGGTAAAATATCCTGGTTTAGGTTTTGAAACTTGAGAGTTTGGGGTCTGTAGAGAAAGAGCAAATAAGCCAAGATGGCACGGTCAGGCTCTCTCTCCCCACGGCCTCTCACTCTTGCCCTATGATTTGTAAGTTGTAAATAATGATTACATGACGGCTGAGATCACTTACAGCATTGCACATGTGTGTCACGAGGTACTTGCTTGGCCATGAGCTACTTTTGCTCTGTAAGCATATATAAGCTCCACTTGGAAAGCCTTGCGGGTTATGTTATGTGATGGTTGCTGCATCAGCCAGGAGGGAATAAATGTGTTCCTATGGCTTCTTGAGTGTTCTTCCAGCTTCCCTGCTCATGCCTTGCCTACCATGGGTTCAGCAAACAGTGTGCACAGTGAGATACAGTGAGTCAGTTGGTGTAGTCAGCAGGATCAGTAGACAGGGTCAAAAGCTACTCATGTTTAAAGAAAATCAAAAGACCATGTTTCCTAAAATGGCACTGCAAAAAAGTAGAACATCACATTAAATATTTGCAATAAATTTAAAAAATCATTCCCTTAGCTGAATCTGCTACCTGTTTTAGGGAGAAAGTGGCTGCCTTTTTAGTGGTGCTCACCTGATACTAAAGCTGTCTACTCAGCCTGTTACCAATTAAGAAAGACTATGGATGCTGCTTCATTCATACTTAACACATTGTCTTCCACCATATTTGGGGACAAATGATCTTATCCTTACACTTAAAAAAAATTTTTACTAGAATATATGTTGCTTTAAAATGTTGTGTTTGTTTCTACTGTATAGCAAAATGAATCAATAATATGTGTGTGTATATATATATATTCCCTCTTTTTTGGATTTCCTTCCCTTTCAGTTTACCAGAGAGCACTGAGTAGAGTTCCCTGGGCTATTCAGTAGGTTCTCAATAGTTATCTATTTTATACATACTATCAAGTGTGTCTATGTCAGTCCCAATCTTCCAAATTCATGCCACCCCCTGCTTTCCCCTTTGGTATCCATCAATTTGTTCTCTATGGCGGTGTCTCTATTTCTGCTTTGTAAATTTGTTGTTGTTTTCATTCAGTTGCTAAGTCGTGTCTGACTCTTGGCGATCCCATGGACTGCAATATGCTAGGCTTCCCTGTCCTTCCTTATCTCCTGGAATTTTCTCACTCTCATGTCCATTAGGTTGGTAATGCCATCCAACCATCTTACCCTCTGTCACCACCTTTTCCTCCTGCCCTTGATCTTTCCCAGCATCAGGGTCTTTTTCAATGAGTCTGCTCTTTGCATCAGGTGGTCAAAGTATTGAAGCATCAGCTTCAGCTTCAGCATCAGTCCTTCCAATGAATATTCAGGGTTGATTTCCTTTAGGATTGACTGGTTTGATTGCCATGCTGTCCAAGGGACTCAAGAGTTTTCTCCAGCCCCCACAATTTGAAAGCATCAATTCTTTGGCACTCAGCCTTCTTTATGGCCCAACTTTCACAACCATGCAGGACTACTGGAAAAACCATAGCTTTGAGTATATGGACCTATGTCAGCAAAGTCTCTGCTTTTAAATATGCTGTTTAGATGTGTCATAGCTTTCCATTCAAGGAAAGAGCATCTTTCACTTTCCTGGCTGCAGTCAACATCTGCAGTGATTTTGGACCCCAAGAAAGTAAAGTAAAATCTGTCACTGTTTCCACTTTTTCCCCTTCTATTTGCCATGAAGTGATGGGACCAGATGCCATGATCTTGGTGTTTTGAACGTTGAGTTTTAAGCCAGTTTTTTCACTCTCCTCTTTCACTCTCATCAAAGAGGCTTTTAGTTCCTCTTTGCTTTCTGCCATTAGAGTGGTATCATCTGCATATCTGAGGTTGTTACTATTTCTCCCGGTAAAACTGTGGTGTTGGACAAGACGCTTGAGAGTCCCTTGGACTGCAAGGAGATCCAACCAGTCCATTCTAAAGGAGATCAGCCTTGGGATTTCTTTGGAAGGAATGATGCTAAAGCTGAAATTCCAGTACTTTGGCCACCTTAAGCGAAGAGTTGACTCATTGAAAAAGACTCTGATGCTGGGAGGGATTGGGGGCAGGAGGAGAAGGGGACGACAGAGGATGAGATGGCTGGATGGCATCACCGACTCGATGGATGTGAGTCTGAGTGAACTCCGGGAGTTGGTGATGGACAGGGAGGCCTGGCATGCTGCGATTCATGGGGTTGCAAAGAGTCGGACACGACTGAGCGACTGAGCTGAACTGAATGCTCCCTAAAGCCCACTTGACTTCACACTCCAGGATGTCTGGCTCTGTGTTGTGCTATGCTTAGTCACTCAATCACATCCAACTCTTTTTGACCCCATGTATTGTAGCCTGCCAGTCTTCTCTGTCCATGGGGATTCTCCAGGCAAGAATACTGGAGTAGGTTGCCATTCCCTCCTCCAGGGGATCTTCCCAACCCAATGATTGACTGGGTGAGTGATCAAACCATCATGGTTATCCAGGTCATTAAGGCCTTTTTTGTGTAGTTCTGTGTATTCTTGCCACCTCTTCTTAATCTCTTCTGCTTCTGTTAGGTCCTTACTGTTTCTGTTTTTTACTGTACCCATCTTTGCATAAAATATTCCCTTGATACCTCCAATTTTCTTGAAGAGATCTCTAGTCTTTCCCATTCTATTGTTTCCCTCTTTCTTTGCATTGTTCACTTAAGAAGGCTTTCTTATCTTTTCTTGCTCTTCTCTGGAACTCTGCATTCAGTCGGGTATATCTTTCCCCTTTTCCCTTGGCTTTTGCCTCTCTTCTTTACTCAGATATTTGTAAAGCCTCCTCAGACAACCACTTTGCCTTCTTGCCTTACTTTTTCTGTGGGATGGTTTTGTTCACCACCTCTTATACACTGTTACAAACCTCTGTTCATAGTTCTTTAGGCACTCTGCTACCAGATCTAATCCCCTGAATATCTATCACCTTCACAGAATAATCATAGGGATTTGATTTGGGTGAAATCTGAATGGCCTAGTGGTTTTCCCTACTTTTTTCAATTTAAGCCTGAATTTTGCAATAAGGAGCTCATGATCCGAGCTCCAGGTCTTCTTTTTGCTGACTGTATAGAATTTCTCCATCTTCAGCTGCATAGATTATAATCGGTCTGATTTTGGTACTGACCATGTGATGATATCCATGTGTAAAGTCATCTCCTGTGCTGTTGTTGGATGAGGGTGTTTGCTATGGTCAGTGACCAGAGTGTTCTCTTGACAAACTCTGTTAGCTTTTGCCCTACTTTATTCTTTAAATATAAATGTATTTATTTTAATTGGAGCCTAATTACTTTACAATATTGTATTGGTTTTGCCCTACATCAACATGAATCCGCCATGGGTGTACACGTTCCCCATCCTGAACCCCCCTCCCACCTCCCTCCCCGTGCCCTACTTTATTTTGTACTCCAAGGCCAAACTTCCTTTTACACCAAGTATCTTTTAATTTCCTATTTTTGCACTTCAGTCCTCTACGATGAAAAGGACTTCTTTTTTGTATTAGTTCTGGAAGATCTTGTAGGTCTTCATAGAACCGGTCAACTTCAGCTTCATCAGCATTAGTGGTTAGGGCATAGACTTGGATTACTGTGATGTTGAATGGTTTGCCTCAGAAATGAACCAAGATTATTCTGTCGTTTTTGAGACTGTACCCAAGGATTTCAGACTATTTTGTCAACCATGAGGTCTACTCCATTTCTTCTAAGGTATTCTTGCCCACAGTAGTAGATATAATAGTCATCTGAGTTAAATTCACCTATTCCCATCCATTTTAGTTCACTGATTCCTAAGATGTTGAGATGGCATATACCAATTTTTTCAAATTCCACCTAATATACGATGTTTGTTTTTCTTTATCTGACTTACTTTATTCTGTGTGAAGGTCTATCCACATCTCTACAAATGACCGAATTTTGTTTCTTTTTATGGCTGAGTAATATTCCCATCTTCTTTATCCATTGCTCCTGTTAACTGACATTTAAGTTGTTTCTTGCTGTCTGCTCTGACTGGATCCCTGCAGAGTGCAGTTGGGGGATGGTGTTCAGTGGAGAGGATACTCATGGGTGAAATAAGAATTGATAACTTGAGTTCTACCCACCTTCTATTACTATATCCAGCTATTGTCTAAAATGCTAGTTCTCACTTGGGCTATAATTTTTTAAAAGTTTTAAAATACATTAATGATTTCCTTGATGTGGACATAATCCCTTCTCATTTATTTTTAGATAATAAAAATTCTGTTTAGAGTGATTATTTATGTTCTTTGATTAATATAATCATAATATTCATTACCTTTATATAAAGCTTGAGAAGCAATTCATGGGAATTCCCTTGTTGTCCAGTGGTTATGACTTGGTGCTTCCACTGCTACAAGTTGCACAGTGCAGCCAAAAACCAAACAAATGAAAGAAGCAATTCAGGACTTCCCTAGTGGTGCAGTGGATAAGAATCCACCTGCCAGTTCAGGGGACATGGGCTCAATCTCTGGTCAGGCAAGATTTCACATGCTGCGGGGCAGGCGAGCCTGTACACCTCAACTACTGAGCCCATACTCTAGAGCCCATGAACGAAAACTACTGAGCCTGCAAGTCTAGAGCCTGTGTTCTGCAATAGAAGAAGCCACCACAATGAGAAGTCCATTCACTACAGATTAGCCCCTACTCACCACAACTAGAGGAAGCCTGTGCAAAGCAATGAAGACCTAGCTAAAAAAAAAAAAAAAAATCACAACTTGCCTGCATTTTTCAGGCCCCATTATGCCTTGTTACAGTAGCTGGGTGATAAAAACTATCATACAGTTTCAGGACTCTAGTTACTGGAGTATCTGTGTGTATGATTCTCTATGTCCTGGATTCTCCTTCCTAGCTCTGATTATCCTATTAAATTCTATCTCCACTGTGTAATACAGATTCTGACCTCAATCTTTTCCTGTCTATCACCCTCCACCTAATCTCTCCCCATTTTCTATCCCACACTCCCAAACTCCTGACATCCTTTCCCATGTGTTTTTATTCCAGTTTCACATTCTAGTGGAGGGTGGTATTAAGAAAGATAGGAAAAAAATGTTTGCAAATCATGTATCTGATTAGGTACTAGTATCCAGAATATATAGAGAACTCTTCTGACTCAACAATAAAAAGAGAAAAAGCTCAATTTAAAAATTAGTGAAGGATTTGAATGGATGAATTTTTCCAGAGACATAAAAATGGCCAATAAGCACATGAACAAATGTTTAACATCATTAGTCATTACAGAAATGTGAATCAATACCAAGAGATACCACTTCACCCCAACTAGGATGACTAGAACTAAAAGTCAGGTAACAAATAATGATAAAGAGAAATCAAAATCCCCAGACACTGCACAGCTATTTTGGAAAAGAGTTTGGTAGTTACTTAGAAAGTTAACATGTGATCCAGTAATTTCACTCCTAGATCCTAACCCAAAACCAAGAGAATTGAAAAACATGTTGATACAAAAACTTGGACTTGAAAGTTCATAGAAGCATCATTCATAACAAGGACAAAGTGGAAATGACCAAATGCTTATCAAATAATGAATAGGTAAATGAAATATGGCACATCAACATGCTTGAATCTTGTCTAGCAATCAAAAGTAATGAAGTACTGATACATGCTACAACATGGATGAATCTCAAGAACATGCCAATTGAAAGAAGACAGTCAAAAAAGACCATATATTGTATAGCTCTACTTATATGAAATGTCCAGAACAGAGAAATCTATAAAGGAAAAATTATAGTTGCTACCTAAGGTTGGGGATTTGAAGGGAAGTGGGAAATGACTGCTCATGGGCATGGGATTTCTTCTGGAGATGATGAAAACATTCTAGAATTAGAAGTAGTGATAGTTGCCCTCCTGGTGCTAATAAGCCAGTGTCCTCATGATATAATGAGCTCTCCAGAATGGCTGCCACCCACCTTTAATGTTAAAAATTTACTATTTAGACAAACTTAGAGAAGGGAAGAGTGATAGGAAGTATGTTTTTGTGTGTGCTCTATTTTTGAATAGGACTATTGAGAATAATCTTAATCTAGTACAAAGAATGACCAAATAATAAATCACTAACAGTAATGGTGGGTGGCAGCCATTCTGGAGAGCTCCTTTTTTCACGAGGACACTGGTGATGGCAAGTGCTATTTTGAAATCCTCCCTCTGGCTTATTAGCACTGGGACCTCACCACACTCACCAGCCTGTCAGTACCAGTCCTGGCCCTCCGCCTAAGCTGAGTAGCTATCTGCATGGGGACACAGCCTTATCCACCAGGAAGCCAGTAGCAGCTGTGGGCCCCCCCTGAGGCCCCCAGGGTCCTGGGACCTGGCCTGTCATAACAGATAATTGAGGAGTTGGCCACACTAGTGGGCTAGCACTAGCCTCAGGGCACCCAAAGTCCCTAAGCCCACCATGTCAAGACCATAGCCTCAACCACCAGCAGGCTGATACCAGCTTCAGAACCTCAGGCCCTTATAGCTAGAGACCCAGGACCCAGCTCTGCCCTTCAGTGGGTCAGCACTAGCCCCAGACTTGTCTCACTCACCAGAGGGTGGATGTTAGTTCTGAAACACCTGGAGTCCCTCAGCTAGCAGTCTGGAGTCTGGCCTTGCCTATGGTGGGCCAGCTCTAGCCCTGGAACCTGTCCCCATGCACTTGAGTCTAACACCAGCTCTAGGACACCAGGACCAGCAAGCAACCATCCCAGGACCCAGATTTCTCACCAACAGGTTGGCACCAGCCCTGGAAGCTCCCTTGAAGCCAGTTGCCTGTGAATTAGTGCCGGGAGCCAGCGTGAGGAATCCTGCCCATGGCAAAGGTCATGAGGAAGAAAGCCAGACATACGCAAAGGCGTGCTCTGGCTTCAGAGGTTCCCCCTGGGTTTTCCTGAACATCTACCCCCAAATACCAGAGTCTGCCTGCCTTATTGTACTGTGCTTTCCACTCTTCTGACATAACAGGGGGCCATCCCCGATCACCTTCCTCTAAAAGGAATTAACTTAGGGCTCCAGTTAACAGTCTCCTGTGTATAAAAAGAATGTCTCGGTTTAAGCCCCTTGGATGGCTTTCTAACTTACCTGACCGGTCTGCCCGGAATTTTACAACTTGTGAATTGTTTACAGGCCCCCAACTGTGAGAGGCACAAAGCTTAAAGCATCTTAAAGATACAGAGCCTTTTCTAAAGAGCTAAAAATTATATTGGTGACAGGTTTCACTGTTGAGTCAATGACTGCTGCCAGGCCTCCATATTCTTTAGCTTTTAGGCACCTGAAGGATATTAATCAATGTAATTGGGATATAGAAAAAGGAATATAGTAGTTTTGATGTTAGCAACACTAGACTTTTGAGTTAATTACTTTTCTCTTTGTTATAAATCACTGTACTTCTTTCATTGTTATAAATTGTTGTGTCCTTGCTATGTAAGAAGGTAACTTTATTTAGTGCTTTCTGAGAGTGGCACCAGACTTTGGGAAGAACAACACAAATAAGTTCTCTGGTTAAAAGACCCTTATCAGAAAAGGGCCGTAAAATGTTAATTAGCCTTCTGGCCAGAGGATGATGTAAATCACCTAAGACTTGTGTATACAACTAGGTATGCAGAGAGAAAGCCTGGTCTCGATAAGAGTCAGGGCTGCTGATGCTGCATAATTTTGTATTATCCATTGATCTCTGTGTACAACCAAAAGTATAAAAGGCCTTTCTGGACAATAGAGGATGGCCAGTCACTGGAAAGACTGATTCCCCTGTGTCTTTTCTTACTCTATTTTCAGGCTGAATTCCCATCTGGGGTGTGGAGGATCGCCATGTCTACTTACTTGCCCTGGCTTCTAAGACCCATGAGAGAGGGAGCCCAAGGCAGGGCACCCTCTGCTATTCAAATGGGCACCAGTGGCCTAACGTAGATGGTGCAAACCTCTTGTCCTGAGGTTTTATTAGTTCTCCACGTAAACCAAGTTATTCAGCTTCTTTTCTCCACTAAATTTTCCTACTATACTATTTCTTCCTAATCTCTCCTTATATTTCTAAATAAATAAGTTTTTCCTTGCCACGCCCTCTCCCCTTCAAATTACTCTGGATCCACTGGGGCTGGACCCCGGCAAATTAGTCCAGTGGCTGGTGGCCTCTGCATTAGATAGGGCCTGGTAACCAACTGGACCAGGGGCTAGTCATGACTACCAGCATGCCCACCCACAACAGAAGGGCCTAGAACTTCACAGAGTGAAGAGCATATAGTGAAGAGCACCCCTAGAGCATATAGGTCTGGTGACCAGAGAAGAAAGCACTGCTGTGACATAGGACATTCTACAGAAGGCCACTTCTCCAAAATCAGGGAATGGCTGATCTGCCTAATACATAGAAATTAAAACAGCAAATTAGGCAAAAAAGAGGAAACAGAAGAATATGTTTCAAACAAGGAAAAAGATAAAATCCCAGAGGAAGAGCTAAATGAAGTGGAGATAAATAATCTATCCAGTAAAGAGTTCAAGGTAAATATCATAAAGATACTCAATGAACTCAGAAGAATGGATGAACACTGTGAGAATTTTAACAAAGAGTTAGAAAATATATAAAGAAGACTCAGAGCTGAAGAATACAACTGAAAAAAAAAATACACTAGATTGGAATCAACAGATTAGATGATACAGAGGAATGGATCTGCAAACTGGAAGTCACAGTAGGGCAAATCACCCAAGCCGAACAGAAAAAACAAAAAAAAAAGTGAAGACAGACTTTTAAGAGATCTTCAGGACAACATCAAGTGTATTAACATTTGCATGATAGAGATGAACCAGGAGAATAAAGAGGCAAAGAACATATTTGAAGACAAGGGTTCAGCAGCACCACTAAACTGCTTCTACAAGAAATATTAAGGGACTTCTTTAAGTGAAAAAGAAAAGATCACAACTAGAAACATGAAAGTTACTAAAGAAAAATCTCATTCATGAAGGTAAGTATACAGTCAAGGTTCTAGATCAATCACTTATGAAGCTACTAGGAGGGTAATATGACAAAAGTAGTAAAATCACCTACGCCCACAAGTATAGTTAAGGGATACATAAAACAAAAAGATGCAAAATATGTTGTCAAAAGCATTAAATATGGGAGAGTAAAAATGCAGGGCTGTCAAAATGTGTTCAAACTTGTTACCAACTTAAAATAATCATATATATATTACATATATATATATAGGCTGCTGCTAAGTCACTTCAGTCATGTCTGACTCTGTGTGACCCTGTAGACGGCAGCCTACCAGGCTCCTCTGTCCTTGGGATTCTCCAGGCAAGAACACTGGAGTGGGGTGCCATTTCCTTCTCCAAAGCATGAAAGTGAAAAGTGAAAGTGAAGTCACTCAGTCATGTCTGACTCTTCGAGACCCCATGGACTGCAGCCTACCAGGCTCCTCCGTCCATGGGAGTTTCCAGGCAAGAGTACTGGAGTGGGTTGCCATTGCCTTCTCCAATATATAGGCTGCTGTGTATTAATGTAAACCTCATAGAAACCGCAAACCAAAATCTACAATAGATACACACACAAGAGAGGAAACCAAATATAACACTAAAGAGAGTTATCAAATCACAAGGGAAGAGAACAAAAAAAGGAACCAATAAGAACTATAAAAACAACCAGAAAATAATTAACAAAATGGCAGTAAGTACATACTTATCAATAATTACTTTAAATGTAAATGGACTAAAGAGTCTCTTGATAAAAGTGAAAGAGGAGAGTGAAAAAGTTGGCTTAAAGCTCAACATTCAGAAAACTAAGATCATGGCCTCTGGTCCCATCACTTCATGGCAAATAGATGGGGAAACAGTGGAAACAGTGGCTGACTTTATTTTTCTCGGTTCCAAAATCACTGCAGGTGGTGATTGCAACCATGAAATTAAAAGATGCTTACTCCTTGGAAGGAAAGTTATGACCAACCTAGACAGCACATTAAAAAGCAGAGACATTACTTTGCCAACTAAGGTCCATCTAGTCAAGGCTATGGTTTTTCCAGTGGTCATGTACGGATGTGAGAATTGGACTATAAAGAAAGCTGAGTACCGAAGAATTGATTCTTTTGAATTGTGGTGCTGGGGAATACTCTTGAGAGTCCCTTGGATTGCAAGGAGATCCAACCAGTCCATCTTAAAGGAGATCAGTCCTGGGTGTTCATTGGAAGGACTGATGTTGAAGCTGAAACTCTAATACTTTGGCCACCTCATGCAAAGAGCTGACTCATTTGAAAAGACCCTGATGCTGGGAAAGATAGAAAGCAGGAGGAGAAGGGGACAACGGAGGATGAGATGGTTGGATGGCATCACCAACTCAATGGACATGGGTTTGGGTAAACTCCAGGAGTTGGTGATGGACAGGGAGGCCTGGTGTGATGCGGTTCATGGGGTCACAAAGAGTCAGACATGACTGAGTTACTGAACTGAACTGAAATGGACTAAAAGACAGTGGCTGAATAGATACAAAAACAAGACCCATTTATGTGCTGCCTATAAGAGACTCACTTTAGGTTTAAAGGCACACACAGACTGAAAGTGAGGCGATGGGAAAGGTATTCCATATAAATGGAAATGAATAGAAAGCCAGGGCAGAAATACTTATATCTGACAAAATAGACTTTAAAACAAAGACTGAAACAAGAGACAAAAACGACATTACATAAGGATCAAGAGATCAATCCAAGAAGATATAACAACTGTAAATCCAAGAAGATATAATAATTGTAAATATACATAAACCCAACATAGGAGTACCACAATAAATACAACAAATGTTAATAGATATAAAGGGAGAAATTGACAGTAACACATAGTAAGGGACTTAAACTCCTTCCTCTCCTCACATAAATGGACAGATCATCCAGGTGGAAAATCAATAAACACTGGCCTTAAATGATACATCAGGCCAGATGGACTTAACAGATGTGTATTTTTCAACCATAATGTCATGAGACTAGAAATTACAAGAAAAAACTGCCAAAAAAATAAACACATGGAGGCTAAACAATAAGCTACTAAAACAACAAATAGATCACTGAAAAAAGTCAAAGAGGAAATAAATACATGGAGACAAATGAAAACATAATGAACCAAAAATCTATGGGACACAGCAAAAGCTGTTCTAAGAGGAAAGTTTATAGTAACACAAGCCTCAGAAAACAAGAAAAATCTCAAATAAACAACCTTACACTTAAAGTAACTAGAAAAAGAAAAACAAAACCCAAAGTAGAAGGGAAGAAATAAAAAAGATCAGAGCAGAAATAAGTGAAAAAGAGACTAAAAATACAATAGAAAAAAATCAATAAAACCAAGAGCTGTTTCTTTGAAAAGATAAATAAAATTCATTAACATTTATCCAGATTCATCAAGGAAAAGAGAGCCCCAATAAATGAATTCTGAATTTTCTATTTCAGAAATGAAAATAGGAAAGTTACAACCAATGCCACAGGAACACAAGATCATGAGAATACTGTGAACATTTATGTCAATAAACTGGAAAACTTAGAAGAAATTCCTAGAAATGTACAATCTCCCAAAACTGAATCAGAAAGGAATAGAAAACATGAACAGACTAATTAACCGGAATGGAAGTTGAGTCAGTATTTTAAAAAACTTCCAACAAAAGTCCACAGACTTACAGCTGAATTCTACCAAACAGTTAAGGAATTAACATCTACACTTCTCAAACTCCAGAAGGTGCAGAGGAAGGAAAACTTCCAAATTCATTCGACAAGGCCAACAACACCCTGATACCAAAACCAAAGATATAAAAAATAAGAAAATTACAGGCCAATATCATTGATAAATACAAAGGGAAAAATACCAACAAAATATTAGCAAACCAAATTCAACAATACATTAAAAGGATCATACACCATGATTAAGAGAGATTTGTGCCAGAGATGCAAGGATGGTTCATTATTCCCAAATCAATTAATGTGATACACCATATTAACAAACTGAAGAGGGAACACCCTTGGTGGTCCAGTGGCTAAGACTCCATGCTCCCCATGCACAAGGACTGGGTTCAATCCTTGGTCAGGGGACTAGATCCCACATGCCACAACTAAGATCTCACATGCCACAATGAAAAGATCTTGCATGCTGCAACAAAGATTGAAGATCCTGCACCCTGCCACTGAGACCTGCCACAGCCAAATAAAATACTAAAAAAAAAAAAAATCAGGAAGAAAAATCATGATCATCTTAATAGATTCAGAAAAAATTTTGACAAGATTCAAAATCCACTTAGGATTAAAAAATTCTCAACAAAGTTGGTATAGAGGGACACGCCTTAATATAATAAAAGTCATATATGAAAAGCTCACAGCTAACATATGGTAAAAAGCTAAAAGCATTTCCTCTAAGATCAGGAACAGAACAAGGATGCCCACTCTCACTTTTCTTAAAATTTATTTTAATTGGAGGATAGTTACTTTACAATATTGTGATAGTTTTTGCTGTACAACAACATGAATTGGCCACAGGTATACATGTGTCCGCTTCCCCCCCCCATCCTGAAACTCCTTCCCATCTCTGTCCCCAATCTATCCCTTTGGGTTGTCCCAGAGCACTGGCTTTGTGTGCCCTGCTTCATGCATCAAACTTGTACTGGTCATCTATTTTCCATATGGTAATATACAATTTCTTATTTTCTTAAATTATCCCTCCCTCACCTTCTCCCACTGAGTCTGAAAGTCTATTCTTTACATGTCTCCTTTGCTGCCCTGCATGTAGGATCATCAGTACCATCTTTCTAAATTCCATATACATGTGTTAATATATAGTATTTGTCTTTCTCTTTCTGCCTTACTTCCCTTTATATAGTAGACTCCAGGTTCATCCACCTCATTAGAACTGACTTCAACATGTTCCTTTTTATAGCTGAATGATATTCCATTGTGTATATGTACCACAACTTTCTTAATCTGCTGATGGACATCTAGGTTGCTTTCATATCCTCAGTTCAGTTCAGTTGCTCAGTCGTGTCCGACTCTGCGACCCCATGAATCGCAGCACATCAGGCCTCCCTGTCCATCACCATCTCCTGGAGTTCACTCAGACTCACGTCCATCGAGTCCGTGATGCCATCCAGCCATCTCATCCTTGGTTGTCTCCTTCTCCTCCTGCCCCGAATCCCTCCCAGCATCACAGTCTTTCCAATGAGTCAACTCTTCACATGAGGTGGCCAAAGTACTGGAGTTTCAGTTTTAGCATCATTCCTTCCAAAGAACACCCAGGGCTGATCTCGTCTAGAAGGGACTGGTTGGATCTCCTTGCAGTCCAAGGGACTCTCAAGAGTCTTCTCCAACACCACAGTTCAAAAGCATCAATTCTTTGGCACTCAGCTTTCTTCATAGTCCAACTCTCACATCCATTCATGTCCTAGCTGTTGTAAATAGTGCTGCAGTGAACATTGGGATACATGTGTCTCAATTCTGGTTTCCTAGGGGTGTATGCCCAGCAGTGGGATTGCTGGGTCAGGTGGCAATTCTACTCCCAGTTTTTTAAGGAATCTCCACACTGTTCTCATAGTGGCTGTTGTGGTTTGCACTCCCAACAACAGTGTAAGAGGGTTCCCTTTCCTCCACACCCTCTCCAGCATTTATTGTAGACTTTTTGATGATGGTCGTTTTGACTAGTGTGAGATGATACTTTATTGTGGTTTTGATTTGCATTTCTCTAATGAGTGATGTTGAGCATATTTTCATTTGTTTATTAGCCATCTGTATGTCTTTTTTGGAGAAATGTCTGTTTAGGTCTTTGGCCCACTTTTTGATTGGGTTGTTCATTTTTCTGGTATTGAGCTGCATAAGCTGCTTGTATATTTTGGAGACTAATTGTCAGTTGTTTCCTTTGCTATTATTTTCTCCCATTCTGAGAGCTGTCATTTACCTTGCTTATTGTTTCCTTTGTTGTGCAAAAGCTTTTAAACTTAATTAGGTCCCATTTGTTTATTTTTTGTTTTTATTTCCATTATTCAATGAGGTTAGTCATACAGGATCTTGCTGTGATTTATTTCGAAGAGAGTTCTGCTTATGTTTTCCTCTAAGAATTTTATAGTTTCTGGTCTTATATTTAGGTCTTTAATCCATTTTGAGTTTACTTTTGTGTATGGTGTTAGAAAGTGTTCTAGTTTCATTCCTTTACATGTAATTGACCAGTTTTCCCATACATATACAATGGAGACTATCTTTTCTCCGTTGTATATTTTTGCCTCCTTGTCAAAAATAAGGTGTCCATAGGTGAGTGGATTTATCTCTGGACTTTCTATTTTGTTCCATTGATCTGTATTTCTGTCTTTGTGCCAGTACCATACTGTCTTGATGACTGTAGCTTTGCAGTATAGTCTGAAGTCAGACAGGTTGATTCCTCCAGTTCCATTATTCTTTCTCAAGACTGCTTTGGCTATTTGGGGTCTTTTGTGTTTCCATACAAATTGTGAAATTATTTATTCTACCTCTATGAAAAATAACATTGGTAGCTTGATAGGGATTGCACTGAATTTACAGATTGCTTTGGGATGTATAATCATTTTCACTATATTGATTCTTCCAATTCAAGAACATGGTATGTTTCTTCATTTATTTGTGTCATCTTTGATTTCTTTCATCAGTGCTTTATACTTTTCTGTATACAAGTCTTTTGTTTCCTTAGGTAAATTCATTCCTAGGTATTTTATTCTTTTCATTGCAGTGATTGCTTCCTTAATTTCACTTTCTGATTTTTCATTATTAGTGTATAGGAATGAAAGGGATTTCTGTGTATTAATTTTATATACTGCAACTTTGCCATATTTATTGATTAGCTACGGTAATTTTCTGGTGGCATATTTAGGGTTTTCTATGTAGAGGATCATGTCATCTTCAAACAGTGAGAGTTTTACTTCTCTTCCAATCTGGATTCCTTTCTTTTTCTTCTCTGATTGCTGTGGCCAGGACTTCCAAATCTATGTTGAATAGTAGTATCACTCTCACCACTTCTATTCAACATAGTATTGTAAGTCCTAGTAACAGCAATCAGATGAGAAAAATAAAAGAAATTCAAATTTCAAAGGATGAAGTAATGCTGTCACTGTTTGCAGATGACATAATCCTAATATATATAAGATCCTAAATGAAAATGTTAGTCACTCAGTTGTGCCCAACTCTTTGTGTTTCTCTTTCATGGGATTATCCAGCCAAGAAGACTGGAGTCGTTTGCCATTTCCTTCTCCAGGGGATCTTCCTGACCCAGGGATTGAACCTGTCTCCTCTACTGCAGGCAGATTCTTTACCAAATGAGCTACCAGGGAAGCCCAATAAAATCCTAAGTTCAGTTCAGTTCAGTTGCTCAGACATGTCCAACTCTTTGTGACCCCATGAACTGCAGCACTCCAGGCCTGCCTGTCCATCACCAACTCCCGGAGTTCACTCAGATTCACATCCATCGAGTCCGTGATGCCATCCAGCCATCTCATCCTCGGTCGTCCCCTTCTCCTCCTGACCCCAATCCCTCCAGCATCAAAGTCTTTTCCAATGAGTCAACTCTTCACATGAGGTGGCCAAAGTACTGGAGTTTGAGCTTTAGCATCACTCCTTCCAGAGAAATCCCAGGGTTGATCTCCTTCAGAATGGACTGGTTGGATCTCCTTGCAGTCCAAGGGACTCTCAAGAGTCTTCTCCAACACCACAGTTCAAAAGCATCAATTCTTCGGTGCTCAGCCTTCTTCACAGTCCAACTCTCACATCCATACATGACCAATGGAAAAACCATGGCCTTGACTAGACGGACCTCAGTCAGCAAAGTAATGTCTCTGCTTTTGAATATGCTATCTAGGTTGGTCATAACTTTTCTTCCAAGGAGTAAACATCTTTTAATTTCATGGCTGCAGTCACCATCTGCAGTGATTTTGGAGCCCCCCAAAATAAAGTCTGACACTGTTTCCACTGTTTGCCCATCTATTTCCCATGAAGTGATGGGACTGGATGCCATGATCTTCATTTTCTGAATACTGAGCTTTAAGCCAACTTTTTCACTCTCCTCTTTCACTTTCATCAAGAGGCTTTTTAGTTTTTCTTCACTTTCTGCCATAAGGGTGGTGTCATCTGCATATCTGAGGTTATTGATATTTCTCCCGGCAATCCTGATTCCAGCTTGTGTTTCTTCCAGTCCAGCATTTCTCATGATGTACTCTGCATATAAGTTAAATAAGCAGGGTGACAATATACAGCCTTGACGTACTCCTTTTCCTATTTGGAACCAGTCTGTTGTTCCATGTCCAGTTCTAACTGTTGCTTCCTGACCTGCATACAGGTGTCTCAAGAGGCAGGTCAGGTGGTCTGGTATTCCCATCTCTTTCAGAATTTCCCACAGTTTATTGTGATCCACACAGTCAAAGGCTTTGGCATAGGCAATAAAGCAGAAATAGATGTTTTTCTGGAACTCTCTTGCTTTTTCCATGATCCAGCGGATGTTGGCAATTTGATCTCTGGTTCCTCTGCCTTTTCTAAAACCAGCTTGAACATCAGGAAATTCACGGTTCACATATTGCTGAAGCCTGGCTTGGAGAATTTTGAGCATTACTTTACTAGTGTGTGAGATGAGTGCAATTGTGCAGTAGTTTCAGCATTCTTTGGCATTGCCTTTCTTTGGGAATGGAATGAAAGCTGACCTTTTCCAGTCCTGTGGCCACTGCTGAGTTTTCCATATTGGCTGGCATATTGAGTGCAGCACTTTCACAGCATCATCTTTCAGGATTTGAAATAGCTCAACTGGAATTCCATTACCTCCACTAGCTTTGTTCGTAGTGATTCTTTCTAAGGCCCACTTGACTTCACATTCCAGGATGTATGGCTCTAGGTGAGTGATCACACCACTGTGATTATCCAGGTCGTGAAGATCTTTTATGTACAGTTCTTCTGTGTATTCTTGCCACCTCTTCTTAATATTTTCTGCTTCTGTTAGGCCCATACCATTTCTGTCCTTTATCAAGCCCATCTTTGCATGAAGTGTTCCCTTGGTATCTCTAATTTTCTTGAAGAGATCTCTAGTCTTTCCCATTCTGTTCTTTTCCTCTATTTCTTTGCACTGATCGCTGAAGAAGGCTTTCTTCTCTTTTCTTGCTATTCTTTGGAACTCTGCATTTAGATGCTTATATCTTTCCTTTCCTCCTTTGCTTTTCGCTTCTCTTCTTTTCACGGCTATTTGTAAGGCCTCCCCAGACAGCCATTTTGCTTTTTTGCATTTCTTTTCCATGGGGATGGTCTTGATCCCTGTTCTGTACAATGTCACGAACCTCATTCCATAGTTAAAACTATTAGAATTACCAATGAATTCAGTAAAGTTGCAGGATACAAAATTAATATACAGAAAATCTATTGCATTTCTATATACTATCAGAAAGAAAAATTCTTTTTACTGTCTCATTAAAAGTAATACAAGGAATAAATCTAACTAAGGTGAAAAGCCTGTACTCACTGATGAATGAAACTGATGACACTAACAAATGGAAAGATGTATGGTGCTCGTGGATTGAAGAATTTTGTTAAAATGACCATACTCTACAGATTCAATGCAATCCCTATCAAAATACCGATGATGTTTTCCACAATGATGCTATTGTTACTCTGTTTAACTTATATACAGAGTATATCTTGTGAAATGCTGGGCTGGATGAGTTACAGCTGGAATCAAGATAGCCAGGAGAAATAACAATCTCAGATATATGTGGATGATACCACACTAATGGCAGAAAGTGAAGAGGAACTTAAGAGCATTTTGTTGAGGGTGAAGGAGGAGAGTGAAAAAGCCAGCTTAAAATTCAATATTAAACTAAGATCATGGCATCCAGTCCATCAGTTCATGACAAATAGAAGGAGAAAAGGTGGAAGTAATGACAATTTCCTCTTCTTACACTCTAAAATCACTGCCAAAGGTGACTGCAGCAGCCATGAAATTAGAAGATTGCTTCTTGGCAGGAAAGCTCTAACAAACCTAGACAGTGTGTTAAAAAGCAAAGATATCACTTTGCTGACAAAGGGTCATATAGTCAAGGCTATGGTCTTTCCAGTAGTGATGTATGGATGTGAGTGCTGGACCATAAAGGCAGAACGTTGAAGAATTGATGCTTTTGAACTGTGGTGTTGGAGAAGACTCTTGAGAGTCCTTTGGACAGCAAGGAGATCAAAACCAGTCAATCTTAAAGGAAACCAACTCCAAATACTCATTGGAAGGGCTGATGCTGAAGCTCCAATTCTTTGGCCACTTGATGCAAACAGCCAGCTGGAAAACACCTCGATGCTGGCAAAGATTGAAGGCAGAAGAAGAGGGGACAGAGGGTGAGATGGTTGGATGGCATCACCAATTCAATGGATGTGAACTTGGACAAACTCTGGGAGATGGTAAGGGAAAGGGAAGCATAGTGTGCTACAGTCCATGGGGTTGTGAAGAGTTGGTCATGATTTAGCAACTAAGCAACAACATTCTTCATAGGACTAGAATAATTCTAAAATTTCCATAAATATGCAAATTCCACCAAATATGCAAAACAATCTTGAGAAAGAACAAAGTTGGAGGTAACATGATCCCTGATTTCAAAGTATACTACAAAGTTATAGTAATCAAAACAGCATGATACTGGCATAAAAACATACATAAATCAACGGAAAAGAACAGAGAGCCCAGAAACAAATCCACACTTATATCATCAATTAATCTATGAGAGTGAAGTCACTCAGTCATGTCCAACTCTTTGCGATCCCATGGACACCAGGCTCCTCCGTCCACGGGATTTTCTAGGCAAGAGTACTGGAGTGGGTTGCCATTTCGTTCTCCAGGGAACTTCCCGACCCAGGGATCGAACCCAGGTCTCCCACATTGTAGACAGACGCTTTACTGTCTGAGCCACCAGGAAGTCAGTCTATGCGAAGGGACATACAACAGAAAAAAGACAGCCTCTTCAATAAATGATTTGGGAAACAGCTACCTGGAAAAGAAACTGGACTACTTACTCACACCATACATAAAAAGACTCAAAATGGATTAAAGATTTAAATGTCTAAGACCTGAAACCATAAAACTTCTAAAAGAAAAAACATAGGGATCATGCTCTTTACTCTCTCTGTTGTTGTTCAGTTGCAAAGCTGTGTACAACTCTTTGCGACCCCACAGGCTGCAGCATGCCAGGCTTCTCTATCTTCCACTATCTCCTGGAGTTTGTCCATTGAGTCAGTGATGCCATTCAACCATCTCATGCTCTATCACCCCTTTCTCCTCCTGCCTTCAATCTTGCCCAGCATCAGTCTTTTCCAATGGAAAAGTCTCTTCCAGAGTCTCTTCACAACAGGTAGCTGAAGTATTGGAGCTTCAGCTTCAATTCTTCTAATGAATATTCAGGGTTGATTTCCTTTAGGATTAACTGGTTTTATCTCCTTGCAGTTCAAGAGACTTCGTCATCTACAGCACAATTCGAAAGCATCAGTTCTTCAGCACTCAACCTTCCTTATGGCCAACTCTCGCATTCATACATGACTACTAGAGAAACCATAACTTTGACTGTATGGATCTTTGTCAGCAAAGTGATGTCCCTGCTTTCTAATACACTGTCTAGCTTTGTCATAGCTTTTCTTTCAAGGAGCAAGTGTCTTTTTAGGGCTGCAGTCACCATCTGCCATGATTTTGGAGCCCAAGAAAATAAAATCTGCTGTTGCCTCCCTTTTTTCTCCATCTATGTTTGATGTCTCCTCAGGCAAAAGAAACAAAAAAATAGGACTACATCAACCTAAAAAAGCTTTTACTCATTTGCACAGTGAGGGAAACTACCAACAAAATGATAAGGCCACCTACTGAATGGGAGAAGCTATTTGCAAAGGATATATCTGGTAAGTGCTTAATGTCCAAATTTTTAAAAAAATAATTGGAGGCTGATTACATTATAGTGGTTTTTGCCATACAGTGACATGAATCAGCCATGTTAATGTCCAAACTTAACTCATACAAGGATTTTCCTGGTGGTCCAGTGGTTAAGACTTCATGCTTCCACTGTAGGGAGCAAGGTTTTGGTTCCCAATTGGGGAACTAAGATCCCACATGCTGTGCAGCAGGACCGAAAAGAAAAAAAAAAAAGAAAAATTCAAATGGACAGAGGACCTGAGAAGACATTTTGCCACTGAAGTCATACAGATAGCCAGACACATGAAAGGATGTTCAACATCAGTATTAAGCAGGGAAGTGTAAACCACAATATCACCTCACACCTGTCAAAATGGCCATTATCATAAAGACAACAAATAAGTGTTCTCAAGGATGTGGAGAAAAGGGAACCCTCATGCTATTTGTGGGAATGTAAATCTGTGCAGCCACTATGGAAAACTGTATGGATATTTCTCAAAAAAAAAAAAAAAAACCAACAACAACTGCAGTACAACCCAGCAATAACCACTCCTGGGTGTTTATCCAAGAAAAGCAAAATCTCTAAATTGAAGACATGTTCATCTCTATGTTCAATGCAGCATTATTTACAATAGCCAAGTTACTGTAATAGGAAGCAACCTGTGTCCATCAACAGACACATGAAGAAAATGTGCTACATATATACAATAATTGTTTAGTCACTAAGTTGTGTCTGACTCTTTGTGACCCCATGGACTGCAGCCTGCCATGCTCCTCTGTCCATGGGATTTCCCAGGAAAGTATACTGGAGTGGGTTGCCATTTCCTTCCCCGGAGTCTGCCTGCCAGATCCAGGCACTGAACTCCCGTTTCCTGTCTCCTGCATTGGCAGATGGACTCATTACCACTGAGCCACCTGGGAAGCCAACCATAAAAAAGAATGAAAATTTATACTCAATCATAAAAAAGAATGAAAATTTGCCGTTAGCAATGTGGATGAACTTGGAGGGCATTCAGTTCAGTTCAGTTGCTCAGTCGTGTCTGACTCCTTGCGACCCCATGAATTGCAGCACGCCAGGCCTCCCTGTCCATCACCATCTCCTGGAGTTCACTCAGACTCATGTCCATCGAGTCCGTGATGCCATCCAGCCATCTCATCCTCGGTCGTCCCCTTCTCCTCCTGACCCCAATCCCTCCCAGTATCAGAGTATTTTCCAATGAGTCAACTCTTCACATGAGGTGGCCAAAGTACTGGAGTTTCAGCTTTAGCATCATTCCTTCCAAAGAAATCCCAGGGTTCTCTCCTTCAGAATGGACTGGTTGGATCTCCTTGCAGTCCAAGGGACTCTCAAGAGTCTTCTCCAACACCACGGTTCAAAAGCATCAATTCTTCGGTGCTCAGCCTTCTTCACAGTCCAACTCTCACATCCATACATGACCACAGGAAAAACCATAGCCTTGACTAGATGGACATTTGTTGGCAAAGTAATGTCTCTGCTTTTGAATATACTATCTAGGTTGGTCATAACTTTTCTTCCAAGGAGTAAGCATCTTTTAATTTCATGGCTGCAGTCACCATCTGCAGTGATTTTGGAGCCCCCCAAAATAAAGTCTGACACTGTTTCTACTGTTTCCCCATCTATTTCCCATGAAGTGATGGGACCAGATGCCATGATCTTCGTTTTCTGAATGTTGAGCTTTAAGCCAACTTTTTCACTCTCCTCTTTCACTTTCATCAAGAGGCTTTTTAGTTCCTCTTCACTTTCTGCCTTAAGGGTGGTGTCATCTGCATATCTGAGGTTATTGATATTTTTCTCAGCAATCTTGATTCCAGCTTGTGCTTCTTCCAGTCCAGCGTTTCTCATGATGTACTCTGCATATAAGTTAAATAAGCAGGGTGACAATATACAGCCTTGACGTGCTCCTTTTCCTATATAGAGGGCATTATGCTTAGTGAAATAAGCCAGACAAGTAATGATTCCACTTATAGGTGGAATTAAAAAAAAAATTAACAGAACTTTGAACATGTGGTTGCCAGAGAGGAGATGGGCATATGGGGATGGGTGAAATGGATGAGGAACATTAACAGCTACATACTTCAGTTACTAAACAAATGAGTTGTAGGCATGAAAAAAAATACATATACTTACATTCCAAAATGAATGGTTCAAATACTTGTATCTGACTTCTGGTATTTCAAGAATTACTTAAAATATACTTTATTGTTTACAAATTTAGGCACTACACATGCTATGCTGTGCTTAGTCGCTCAGTCATGTCTGACTCTGTGACCCCATGGACTGCAGCCCACCACGCTCCTCTGTCCAAGTGGGATTTCCCAGGCAAGAATACTTAAGTGGGTTTCAGTGGCCTTCTCCAGAGGATCTTTCCAACCCAGGGATTGAACCCAGGTCTCCAACCCATGTCTCCCCACATTGCAGGCAGATTTATTGTCTGAGCCATCAGAGAAACCCAAGAATACTCAAGTGGGTAGCCTATCCCTTCTCCAGGGGAACTTTCCAACCCAAGAATTGAAGCAGGGTCTGCTGCATTGCAGGTGGATCTTTTACCATCTGAGCTACCAGGAAAGCCTGGTAGGGACTATAATTCAGACTATATTCTGAAATTTCTCATTCAAGAAATTTGTAAGCTTCTCAGAGGATGAGGCCTCAAATCTTTAGTTTACATAGTAGATACAGCAGTGTAGATTCCCCTGCCATGGTCTAATAAGACAACAAAACTTAATACAGCAATGAAGACAAGTGTGCATCTCAGTTTTGATCTTTGGAAAAGAATATTCGTCACAGCTTCACAATTTCATTCCAGGTCTGGTTTTTTAACATTAAAAACAAACATTTCTCAAATGGGAAGGTCACTCAGGATGAGATTATCATCCTCCCAGAGCAAAGCAGGAATGTCATCAATCCTCCATTTGCAAAGATAGAGGATAAGTTACCAGTTGAGCAAAAACCAGACTCCAAAATCCATATATTTACTTTTTATTGAATTTGTTAATGACACATAGTTTTTGCACTGCCAAACCATGCCTGAGAATTCAAAGAAAGAAATGGTACAATGGACAGCCTCATCCACCCATCATACAGCATATTAAAACTTGATTCATGTGCACTTTGATAATTCCACGTATCTTTTAAAAAGTTGTAACAAGGGTTGGGATTTTTAAGTCTCCTTGCAGGTCTTTAGATTTCTATGCTATTAAATAACTTTTCCCATAGTCATCTCAGTTCCTCAATAACATAACTCCCACAAAATTTTGCTGGAAAAAATGCACTTTACAGGGGATTTATGTGGCTCAAGGTCCAAGAGATTATTTGTTAAAAGATTTTTGGTTCCCAAATGATGTCTTCAGATTAACCAAGAATCCTTTGTTTCTCAATCATCCAACCTCTCCTTGGCTGGCTCAGCTACTCACCCAAGCACATCAGAACATAGGCATCCTGCCTGCCACCTCAAGTAACTCCAACATTATTGCCCAGATACACTTTGCAGGTCCCATCAGGTGATTCTGTTAGCTTCCCAGGAGTGGGATTCCTGCACTGACACTTTTATCAAGACTCAACTCCTAGAGGAAAATGCTCCCACAACAGGATAGTTTTACTCACCCATTTGCTTCACTCTTGCCTGTAGCAAGTCTGCAACTCCTACATTTGGCAAAGGGATTTTATTATAGAGAAACCCAGACTCTGCATCAAGTGGTCACATGCCACTCTGAAATATTTCTACTGAAGATAAAAAACTAGGAAATTACCAGACTATCTCATTAGATGGAAAGACTTTCCAGTAATCCTGGATAGCATCCTGGTGTCCCTTTTCAGGACTAAAAATTACTGGATAGTTTAAGCTGTAATTATTAAAAACAGAAGTGCTACATCACCTGTCTTTCACCCCTGACTCTCCAAATGATATAAAGACATACCAGAAGGTTGATACCAAAGCTAGGCTGGGACAATCACTGCATCTACAGAATACCTAACACCTTAAATGTTTGGGCACAAGTGCATCTGGAATTCTTGTCAAAGATCATGCAAGATCTGTGAAACTTAAGTGTATTTCAAATTGAGGTTCTGCTCTTACTGCTTTGAATTTGTAAGGACAAGACAGTGACTCCCTTGGCCTGAGCAGAAACTAAACAGTCTTTCCACCGGTTTACTATACAATTTAGACCTGATTAGAGGAGGCTTTAGCAGCACCTGAAGTAGAGCCCCCTGTATTTACTGCCTTTTACATTAAAGGCCATTTGGTTCCACTCTAGGGATTCACAAATTCATGAGACATTTCACAATTCCAATGCATACTTCAGGTTACTGAGCTAAGCAATATGCTCTGTAAAAGAACTATTCCAAGTGATAGCAAAAAAAAAAAAAAAAAAAAAGCCTTAATATGGAACACAGAAAAAGCATTACCCAAATAAAAAATTACTAAAAGAAATAAGATTCTTCCCTCCTACCCCTTTTCCCACTTGGTGACCAAAGTTTGGTTGAATTTAATTTGTGGTTACCTCAGAATACAACTCAAAGTTTAAATTATAAATCAGAGCCCTACAGATTTTCCAAGCACATCAGTTCTTTTGAGAGCGGCATGTTCCAGGAAGTCTAATCCAGCCACAGCCCACCTCAGAGTATTTATTCCTTATAGATGGGGCACAGGACAGGTTAATTAAGGTCACTTAAATCTTCATCTTTTACAGCAGATCAGAACCCAGATGGCTGACTTTCTGCAGGATTTCTGATAGGAATCCAGTAGAGCTGGTTTCAAGTTTCACATCGACACTTAATAGCTGTAACCTTCTTATCCAGAAGTTGTGATCCACATGAAGTCCACAATGAGTGCAGCAAATCTGAGGTAGTCAACCCTTACGAAGGCTCAGTATCTGAACATAAAAAGATTTTGATATGACCACTGGCTGCAGGTTTTGATATTTTTTTGTACTTGCAGAGTAATTATGAAAGAACACTGCTGAATCTAGTTCGAACATTAATATAACTATGAAAACCCCCCTAAATCCAATACACATAAAGAGCAGTTGTAACACTTAAACTTCCATAGTGCAACATCGCCAGTCATGTATACCGAGTGGTCTGCATCGGCTGTAGATCCAGCAGAGATCGGATGGTGGATGGCTGTCCGTGGTGGTTAGCTGTGGTTTAGTTACCTTAGAAGGGTTAGCAAACACCATTCCTTAATTGTACTGTGTGTGGCTGCTTTTCTGATTCTCAAGCACAGCATACTGGTTGTCTAGCTGAAGTTTAAGGGCCTGGTTTTTTGAAAACTCATCCCTACCTCTAGTTTTGTGTCTTACTACTTCAAAGCTCTTCTCCATTTCTTTATCCCTAAGGGAAAAGAAATGTAATCAGTAAATATTTCTTCTTCACTAGGCTGTTCTGAAAATATTTTCTTGAATTAAAATAAAAAAGCCACCCCTTGGAAAAATCTTGAGGAAGGGATAGGAGGGGGAAACTGGCGTGTAAAATCCTTATCAAAACCATTTTTAAGGCTTCAATTGAACAGAAAATATAGAATACTGTACTGAAGCTCTATGGTCATATTTTCTGTGGTACCAAATCTACCAAATACTATTAACTGAAATCCTATTCTGGGACCAACTTCAAGACAACTGAAAAGTTAAAAAGCTGTCTAATGACATGGTGAATCCTTCTAAGACTCACTTTTACTCTTAGCCAAAAAAAAAAACAATACATCTTTCTTTTATATGTAAGTCAGGGCAACAATTTTCTCATTCAAGTAAAGTTCTACTCATATTCAAAGACCTCTCTGCACTTCTATTTTATGGGAATGGATCAGATAAAGATGTGTGTGGTGAATCAGTGCCTTGTGTGTAGGACAGAGCAAGTCAGAGGTTTAAATTCAAGTCAGTTGTGCCCTCAAAGAGGCAAAAAGGCTAGGATTTAATTTAAAAGCCACCTCCCCAAATTCCATATTATGTCATTTACATTTCTTATTTTATTTACATGAAAAAAAAAATCATGTCCCTATCTAAGATGTGGATGTGCCATATGTGGTCATTTAACTCCTGGTAGCATTCATTTTAAGTACTTGCTGAAATAACATTTTTAGTATTAGATATATAAATGTCAACATCTTTCATCTATTTATTCACATTACCTGGGAATACAATAAAATATTGCCGATTTCTCTAGTCTATAATATAAGGAAGGTTGAAGCAGCAATAATGTACCCAATACTTATTAAGAATTCTAACTAGGTAAGACTTGCCATGGCTACAGAATGGCATAAACCAGGGAAAAGAGGAACTTGCAGACGACGTCTGTCTTTGGCACTCTTTCCCCTCAGCCCTTACAGGGTTCTTCCTCTCCTCCCCAATTCCTGGGCATGTAAGACCTACCTTAATTCTTAATTACCTTTCAGCTGCAGCCTGGGCTTTACTGCAACCCTCAAGATGGGTTTTCAAATACCAAACACCCCATTTTCTGGCCAAGGCAAAAGGTTTCAAAACAAAATATTGAGAATACTTACTTCCGGCTTTCTACATGCTTGGCAGTGGACTGTAGGGATGGGAACTGCGTATCACTATAGATTTCTGGTGGTCCTTGTGGTGCTTTCCTTGTTGTGGTCAACCTGGCTCCAGGAGGCCTATACACGCCACTAGTCATTGTTGGTTCTGGGGTTTCTGTAACTGACATTTCACAACAGTTTAGAGAAACCACTCAAGTGCCTGGCATTTTAACAAGCTACTCCTGAATTCTTGATCATTTAACAACTATGGAAAAATATATATATATTTATTTGCATTAAAGGTCTCTGAACAACAGCAAGAAAAATTATCTGAGATATTCCCCTTCTGAGAACTCATTCTTCAGACTGAGTAAAATAGGAAAAGGAAAAAAAAAGATGGGTACTTTAGTCAGCTGTCAAAAACCGAAAAACAAACAAACAAAAAACCTTAAACATGTCTGGCAAGCTACAGGATCACTATAGGACTACTGTAAGACTTAAGCAGTCTACAGCCTTAACTTCCAAATCCCTTTATTGAGGATATGAACGTGTTTAGATCAGACACAAATCTCTCTCTCCTAGCAACGGAAAGAAGACCCTACTCACTCACTGCAAATATGCATTTAGTTGAAAGCTGACTGCCTATTAAAACTATAGACAAATAACACATCTTTATGAAAATGAAATATTAAGATTACCAACTACTGGAGCAGGAGGTGCTTGTACCGGAGCAGTTTTATTCCAAGGGCCTGAAGATTTTTCTATACCACCACCACCACCTCCACCTTCTTCCCAATTATCACTTGGATCTTCTCTCTTTTCAACTTCATCTTCTTCCTTTTCACTATCAGAAAATAAATGTGAATTCAATTACAGAAACAAGTTTTTTGTTTGGGTCCTGGGGGACAGGCTTCATGAGGGATACGGGAAAAAACTAAGCACCTGACCAGTCCAATCTTCAGGTGGAAAATCTGTCAGTCCAAATCCTTAGTTCTATCGATACTGATCTGTGATTCTGGAGAAGGTACTTAACCCTCTTCAAGCCCAAATGCCAAGCTCTTTTTTTAAAATATATAAAACTCCTAGAGGAGAACATAGGCAAAACACTCTCCGACATAAACCACAGCAGGATCCTCTATGATCCACCTCCCAGAATTCTGGAAATAAAAGCAAAAATAAACAAATGGGACCTAATTAAAATTAAAAGCTTCTGCACAACAAAGGAAAATATAAGCAAAGTGAAAAGACAGCCTTCCGAATGGGAGAAAATAATAGCAAATGAAGCAACTGACAAACAACCAATCTCAAAAATATACAAGCAACTCCTGCAGCTCAATTCCAGAAAAATAAACGACCCAATCAAAAAATGGGCCAAAGAACTAAATAGACATTTCTCCAAAGAAGACATACGGATGGCTAACAAACACATGAAAAGATGCTCAACATCACTCATTATTAGAGAAATGCAAATCAAAACCACAATGAGGTACCACTTCACACCAGTCAGAATGTCTGCGATCCAAAAATCTGCAAGCAATAAATGCTGGAGAGGGTGTGGAGAGAAGGGAACCCTCCTACACTGTTGGTGGGAATGCAAACTAGTACAGCCACTATGGAGAACAGTGTGGAGATTCCTTAAAAAATTGCAAACAGAACTGCCTTATGACCCAGCAATCCCACTGCTGGGCATACACACTGAGGAAACCAGAATTGAAAGAGACACATGTACCCCAATGTTCATCGCAGCACTGTTTATAATAGCCAGGACATGGAAACAATCTAGATGTTCATCAGCAGATGAATGGATAAGAAAGCTGTGGTACATATACATAATGGAGTATTACTCAGCCGTTAAAAAGAATACACTTGAATCAGTTCTGATGAGATGGATGAAACTGGAGCCGATTATACAGAGTGAAGTAAGCCAGAAAGAAAAACACCAATACAGTATACTAACACATATATATGGAATTTAGAAAGATGGCAATGATGACCCTGTATGCAGGACAGCAAAAAAGACACAGATGCGTATAGCGGACTTTTGGACTCAGAGGGAGAGGGAGAGGGTGAGATGATTTGGGAAAATGGCATTGAAACATGTATAATATCATGTAAGAATCGAATTGCCAGTCTATGTCCGATGCAGGATACGGCACGCTTGGGGCTGGTACACAATGACCCAGAGAGATGTTGTGGAGAGGGGGGTGGGAGGGGGGTTCATGTTTGGGAACGCATGTACACCCGTGGTGGATTCATGTCAATGTATGGCAAAACCAATACAGAATTGTAAAGTTAAATAAATAAAATAAATTAAAAAATAAATAAACTAAAGCATAAAAGAAAAAAAAAAGGGAAAGGAAGAAATAGAGGATTTTATTTTATGCATTGGGGCCTCAACTTAACTTCATGTGAAAGAATTCATCACTGGAAAAAAGTTCATAAAACGACTGACAGTCTCCATTTCCCTTTTTGCAAACTTCATACACTCAAGAACATCTAGAAATATTTAACGTACTGGCACATCAACTTATAACAATCTACGTTGATTACTTATAGGAGTCCCTACTGAGGAAGGGAAGGAAGGTCAATCTAACCTGACATGTAGAGAAAAATAATCAAAAGAACAATTACTATTACTAGATTTTTTTCTGGAACCAAAGTGTACAAACAGCCATTTATAGTAAGCATATTTTCAGATTAATTCAGATCAAATGAATTGTTTTTAAAAGTTGTCTAATTTCATTTGCTAATCCTTTAGTACATGTAACAAAATACTCTCAAAATTAATTCACATTCCAACAGAGGAAAACAAGTTAGTGTTTAGCATCAGTCTCTACTATCCAGACATAGGGAATACACAGAACTGGTTCCTAATAACAGAGATGTGGACACGACTGAGCGACTTCACTTTCACTTTTCACTTTCATGCATTGGAGAAGGAAATGGCAACCCACTCCAGTGTTCTTGCCTGGAGAATCCCAGGGACGGGGGAGCCTGGTGGGCTACCATCTATGGGGTCACACAGAATCGGACACGACTGAAGTGACTTAGCAGTAGCAGCAGTCACCCATTTAAAGAAGAGAATAAAAGAACTCAGTCTTTGGCTTACTAGTGATTATAAATGCAAAACAATTCTCAGTGGTGACATACCATTCTGGTGACATACCATTCTAAGATTCTATTTAATGCCTCTTTTTAATTTTTCTATTCTTGAATTAACTTGAGTCAGAAGTGTATAATCTCTCCAAGGTATCTTTGATGATGTCTCCTTGTGTTGGATTACTTATTACTGTGTCATGTAAACCTGAATGTGTTAAGTACATGTATCTTGTCTTTCTATTCCACTGGCTTGACAGCACAAAGATAACTGCCAAGTCAAACTTCCCTTGTCCCTGCAAATGATGCATCTGGCAGACACCACCTTTTTCCTGGATTATTTCTTGCTCATGACACTACTGGTGTTTCCTAGGTCTTCAGCTTATCAATCTCCACCATCAATCTAACTATCCTTTCCTCGATTAAAAAAACATAATGTTCTTGGCCTTCCACTCTTTGAGATATTTTCTCTTTTTGATAGCCGATCCATAATGATGGTCATCACAATATATACATGACTCCTACCCTGACTGTGACCTTGGGAACATTAGGGCTTCTCTTGGTTTTTGCAAAATGACATCTAAGGGTGTTAGCCTTCTATGTCTGTCTAATAAAGTAAGTTCTGGCTACACGACAAATTTCTTGAACTGCTAATGGTCTCCTTTAATGACACTGAGACAATGGTACCATGCAACACTACCCACCAACCAGAGGTAACTGCAGAATTTAGAGGCCTAGGGTGGCAACAGGAAGGGGAAAGTGCAATGAACTTATCTTCGATCTGCATTTACAGCAAGATTTTACTTAAGACTACAGTTTGAGAGGAAAAAAGGGTAGAGAGTATGGCTAAGCCAGCCTTCAATTTTCCTTGTTGATAACATGTAGTAGAATTCCATGCAGTCATTTAAAATAATGTGTTAGGCTTATACTAACATGGAAATAATAATCATTTCATATAAACAATGTACTAAAACAAAATCCATGTACCTAATATAAATAGATGGAGAAGGCAATGGCACCCCACTCCAGTACTCTTGCCTGGAAAATCCCATGGACGGAGGAGCCTGGTAGGCTGCAGTCCATGGGGTAGCTAAGAGTCGGACACGACTGAGCGACTTCACTTTCACTTTTCACTTTCATACACTGAAGAAGGAAATGGCAACCCACTCCAGTGTTCTTGCCTGGAGAATCCCAGGGATGGGGGATCCTGGTGGGCTGCCGTCTGTGGGGTTGCACAGAGTCGGACATGACTGAAGTGACTTAACAATATAAATAGAAAGACATCTAGAATGATTGTTTAGCTAAATGTTAAAAAGTGGGTGCTAGAATGCATGATTTTACTTTCTTCATGCAGTGAGGAGGAGATTCTAAGGCCAAACTGCTTGTTCAATACATGCAGACTCTGCGATTTACCAGCCAGAAAGACTAACTTCTGTATGCCTCAGTCTCCTCATGTGTAAAATGGGGAAAACAATCCCATTATGAAGACAGATTAACAGACATAAAGCACTCAGAACAGTACTTGGCACACAGTAAGTAAGTGCTGTCAGTATTTGCTATTACATGCTTTCGGATACCAAGCAGTATGACCTTCTTCCTAAAGCTTTTAAGCAGAATGAATAGATAAGAGTATGAATGTCATAATTTACCCAGGAGTCTAACAGTGGTACTCAAACGTCAAAATTGTCCCCAAAGAAGCTTTTTTTTAAAAAAGTTACCCACTTCTGAACACACACCTATGTAAATTATACTATAATGTAATTTGGCTATGAATAAAAGCACAGGTGTTATTCACTTAGCTATAATGACTAAGTAGTAATGTCCTAGCGACCCAATTCATGCCAGATGGGGAGATAAGAGGCTTATAAAGATTTAAGTGACTTCATGGCACTTTTTGGAGAAGGCAATGGCAACCCACTCCATTACTCTTGCCTGGAGAATCCCATGGATGGAGGAGCCTGGTAGGCTGCAGTCCATGGGGTCACGAAATCGGACACGACTGAAGTGACTTAGCAGCAGCAGCAGTAGCATGGCACTTTTACACTCTAATATTCCCCCAACTATGATAGCTTTCATTTGGTCAGTTACATTTTGAAATGGTTTTTCAGCAATGCACTGAATCACAATTGTTCACATATATATAACTTTAAAATAGCTATTTCCTTAAATTATTGTAATATTTGGTGACTAATAATTTAAACTCCAAAATTATCAGCTTGTAATAAACTGAAAGCCAAAAAATGTTAACATTGATTATCCCTTGAATATTTCTTTATGCTGCTTTACTTTTCAAATGTTCTAAACCCCAAAAACCTTGTTTTCCTAATCTGCAAAAAAAGAGAGAAAAATTCCAATTTAGTATGATAGAATGCTGAAAGTTTTCACTTTCTCTCAGAGACAAGTGACAGAAATGAATTTTTAAAAAAACCCCATAAATCCTAAATACCTCCAGAGTATAAACTACACTAGAAGATCTATTTTATTTTATTTATTTATTTAATTATTATTTTTTGATCTATTTTAATTAGAGGGATTTTAGATTGATAATAGGCACAAGACAACTTAGTATTTTGGCTTCATAAGATTCTGAAATATTAGCTAAACACTGGAAATTGTCTAGTTGAGACACTTCATTCAACAGAGGGAAATAAGGCCCAGAGATGCTAAGAGCCTTGCTGAAATGCTACAGTACCAACAGCAGGACAGAAATAATTTAAATATCGTATTACTCTTTCATACTTAGGTATTTCAGAAAATGTCAAACCTCCAAATGCCAAAGAACAAAAAACATGTTACAAAGAATTATTTCCACAGAAGACAACTAGGCTAGAATTTAACGTTTAACCCAATACACAGTTTCTCATCAGCTAAATTTGATGCTTTAAAAAATACAATGCCACTATAAATTCATTATCACAACTCAAAAGTATACTGTCTTAAATATGCTTTGGTCTACACTATTGGTGGGGTACGAGGAATGATAATGCTAGAAAAAGGAGTATTTACTTAGTATCTCTATACTATGCCAGGCAGTGTTATACCCACTTTACAAAGCTTAACCTCGAAATAACAAAGACGGGGAGCAGACCCACTGTACATATGCTGCTGCTGCTAAGTCACTTCAGTCGTGTCTGACTCTGTGCAACCCCACAGACAGCAGCCCACCAGGCTGCCCTGTCCCTGGGATTCTCCAGGCAAGAACACTGGAGTGGGTTGCCATTTCCTTCTCCAATGCATGAAAGTGAAAAAGTCAAAGTGAAGTCGCTCAGTTGTGTCTGACCCTCAGCGACCCCATAGACTGCAGCCTTCCAGGCTCCTCCATCCACAGGACTTTCCAAGCAAGAGTAGTGGAGCTGGGTGATTGTACATATGAGGAAACTCATATTCAGATACTTAAAGGACCTTCCCCAGGGCTACAAGGTAGCAGAGTCAAGTCAGTGGGACTCCAGAGCCCATATTCTTTCAGGCTGCCTCTCAATTCATTTTATTCTCTTTATAGCTCTAAAATATGATAAGAAAATTTTCTATATTTTCAGATTTGAGAAACTCACCTTTTTGAAGTAAGACTGACCAGGATCACCCATGCTACAGCAGTATATTTATAAAAAACATAATATTCTTACCTCCTTATCTCAAGGGACATTACAGAATTTAAGCATCCTATCTCTCCTCTCCCAACACTAAAGCAGCTAACACAAAATTCAGACTTGACTGCACTTTTGCCTGTAATAATGGGCAGCTCCCCTAGTTTTATGCAACCACTGCCATGATAGTAAACTGGGGAGACAGAAACCGCCTGACGAGTCATGCCTGGCAGCTTAAAATATCACTATACCCCATCCAAGGACTCTTTCTTGACCCCTTCATTGCAGATCTAAACGTCTCTCTCCTGGGCTCCATCCACAGCCTCTACAAATCACTGAAATGACCCACAGGTGTTCAGCTGAGCATGAGTTATTTATTTATTTATTTATTTACAACTCCAAGACCTAACAATCAATGCTCGGACATCAAATATTTTCTACAATGAATCCAGATAAGTAATTTCTTCTCTTCAAAGGACAACTTAACTAGTTCTACCTAATCGGTTTAAGTCTAGCTGTCCAAAGATTTCTAGACAACCACTGGGCTCATGTTAGTGAAACATGACAAATGCTCACCATTTAGTAACAAGTAGTAAATGAAATTTTTCTCCCTCAAATCCATTTTAAAGATGGGAAAGGCCTATAGGTCCTACTATCAACCAATAATCTAAGCTTAAGCACCAGGCTCTTTCTTTTATCATCTCAATGGCTTCTCTCTCAGAACCTGTCTGTAAACAATGATGCAATCCTGAATAAGATTTATTAACTTAGACACAAAACTTGACACGTGACCGCCTACTACTCCTGGTACTTAAATCTTGAGCTAGTTGGTAAATGTGAGCTAGAATGTTAACACAGTATGTTTGCTGCTGTTGAAAACTTCCCCTCTTTCAAAACTTCAACAAAGGCTGAGCATGCTAACTGACTACAACGACTAGTGCCAAGAACTTTTAAGACTGTATGCAGCTGACTAAAGAGAAAGCAAGTGTAGCAAAAATGATTGGTAGATCTCAGGCAAAAGTATAAGGGTACTTATTCTACTATTCTTGCAACTTTTCTGTGGTTTGTAATTTTTCAACACAAAAAGTTAGGAGGAAAAACATTAACACTACAGACAGAGAATTTCAAGATATTTTAAGTCAATTTCTAAAGTTTCATTTTCTCTTGTCCCATACTGAAAGGCTGCCTCTCTCATGGATAGAAAAGATGACAAATTAAAGGCATAACCACCCCACTCCAATATCCGAGAAGAGAGACCTATCATTTCTCTCTCCTTCCAAGGGCTTCAGCCCAAAAGGTAAGATCAAGCCATAGACAGTCATTCAAGAACTCCAGCAACTCTGAGGATTTGTTTGTATGATTATACTACTGCCAGCCTGAAATGGCACGTTGTCCTATTAAGTCCATAGTGAACTGACTCACCAGCACGCATGCGTGCTCAGTCATGTGGGACTCTTTACAACCCCATGGATTGTAGCCCGTCAGGCTCCCCTGGCCATAGGATTCTTTAGGCAAGAATAGTGGAGTGGGTCCTTCTCCAGGGGCTCTTACTGATAGAGACTGACCCAGCCTCTCCTGTGTTGTCAGGCGGATTCTTAACCACTGAGCAATCTGGAAAGCCCACTGACTCACCAGCCTAGGCCTTTAGTCATAATGTGTCTCCACAACTCCTTCAAATATTGGAATTATAAAGCAGATGCTTCATGGCTAAACAGTGAAATTCCCAAGAGTAAATCACTCTACTTTACCCACGAAATAGAGAAGTTGATTAACATGAACCAAGCGGATGTATTATGAACATCCTGTTCAAAATCCTCACAACAAATCTGAGCAGTCATCTCAATTCTGCAGATGAGAACACTCACAAGTAAAGTGACTCACCCAAGGTCACACATAAGCAGCAGGGCTACAATGCAGGCCCAGGTTTATCTTTCCCTAAGTTCCATGTTTTTGCTATACTATCGACTACATCCTTTCTGTGTGAATAACCTATTCTATTCCATTCTATTGAACCAATGTTTTTCCCTGGGGATTTCCACTCCTACTGGAATGGGTTGCCATTGCCTTCTCCAGGGTATCTTCCCCACCCAGGGATTGAATCCGCATCTCCTGCATGGGCAGGAGGATTCTTTACTACTGAGCCATCTGAGAAGCCCCAAATCCAGTCTAAAGTTAAAACCTTCAAGTCATTATTATGAAACCTCTGACAGCTTCTCACTCTCAAGTCTTTCCTGGAAACTTACATTCCCTTCTATTGATTTATGAAGGCAACAGAGATAGACCCCAGATGCCATAATGACTAAGGATCCACAAAAGCAGCTTTCTTCAGGAAGAAGGTATGGTTTTCAATGTTAGCAGGTAAGAGAAAGACCTCTGCATGGCCATTAAGTGGGCATGACTAGATGCTAAAAATGTAAAATGCACGATAAAAGCTGCTCTATTTTGGGTCAAGCAAACCTCAATGCTCACACTGGCTGAGATTTAATTACACCTCTGGCAAAAGTGAAGGATAAAAGTTATTTAAGTAATGTTCCACCACCTCAGGAGTAGCTAAAAATGAAGAAAAATAACTCTGAATGGATATGGGATATACAGTAAATGACAAAAATTGATGGTAGTTTAAATATCCTGTATAACAAAATCAACTTCTGGCATTCAATGAACTTGAAACCTCTTCCCTCAGCAAGTGCTGCTCTTGCTCAGTAATTGAGTCTTTGAGAACATATAGTACATGGGCTGGCAATCAGGAAAGGCAGAGCAAGAGCCTACTCCACCACTGAACACAGGAACCCATCACATAGGCGGTTCCACTACCACAAATAACTGTTAACAACTCCATATCCCTCCTCCCTATTTTTAAAAGCCAAGTCCCCATAGAAAGAAAATGGATTATTTTCTAAACTATACCTCTTCAAAAAGATCTAACACATGAAGGAAGCCAAGAAGTGGTTGGGAATAAACCTCCCGTTTTATCACCTCTACTTCACACCACCAGGAAGTATTTCAAATGTAGAGAAAGTATTCCCTAAGTTCCCCACTATCAATCAGGTTTCACTTTGCAACGATGTGAAAGCACCTAGGACATGAATACCTAGTTGTGGTTAAGTATTCAACAAATGTCAAACATCAGCCCTGCTTAACAAGTTATTTAACATTATAAACATTACCATCTAGTGAGTCCTTCATTGGAAGGACTGATGCTGAAACTCCAATACTGTGGCCACCTGATGTGAAGAACTGACTCACTGAAAAAGACCCTGATACTGGGAAAGATTAAACGCAGGAGGAGAAGGGGACGACAGAGGATGAGATGTCTGGAAGGCATCACTGACCTGATGGACATGAGTTTGAGCAAGCTCCAGGAGCTGCTGCTGGACAGGGAAGCCTGCAGTCCATGGGGTCGCAAAGTCGGACACGACTGAGCGACTGAACTTAACTGAGTGAGGTCAAAGAACAGTATTCGGTTAAGGAAAAGTTATTTCCTCCACCGTGCCAGGTGGTCACGAGTAAATATAAATCACAAACTTCAATCTGGAAGGCAGTGCATCAGGATCATTTTTTTTTGGCCACACCACATGGTATGCAGGACTAGTTCCCCAACAAGTAGAAGAATTTGGGCCCCTAGTAGGGAGAGCACTGAGGTAATTCCCTAGGATCACTTGTTTCTTGAAACTGGGAATAAATGGTTTTTAATCTAAGCCAATGGATTTTCTACTTCATGAAACCCTCAAAAACATGACATTAATTTACATAAATCTAAAGTTCATGTGACTACCATAGACTGGATTTGATAAAACATGTTCATTTCAAATCTTCTAAACCAACCAATGTAATTTTCAGGAATTACTGTTTTCTCAAAACTTTATGCTTATACTATGATTCTATTTCTATAAATTTCTAGGGGAAATTAATTGATAGTGTTGGGACAGTGGTTATTTGGGGGTGAAAACAATGACTACAAGAGGTTAGGAGAGGGGCTTTCTTCTCTACCAGTAAAGTTTCCTTTCTTGACTTCCGTGCTGATTACACAAGTTGAATAGGTAAAATCTGTATTTCCCTGTAACTATGCTTCAATTACAACCACCCATGTTATCTTTTGAGACAAAAGCTAAGTTCAACCCACCAATATTAAAAGCAAAAATTTTGAAAGCACAAATCCATTTTAGATGTCTCAAAAAGGCCTAACCAAGATTTGAAGTAGGCAAGCTCTCACAGGATTTTAGAACTGGCAGCTAATTTGGCATATAAAAGCGCTGCCATCACAGAGGAGGAATAGACACAATCCATTAGTCGTAATAAGCATACCTAAAGCACAAGAGTACTGTGATGCTGTTTTAGGACCAAAAAAACCCCATACAGTATTTATCCTGTGAGTGACATTAACGTTATCTGTAACCAAACCATACCTAATTTGCATTGCTTGAACTCTTAGGCCGCTGTAATCAACCTCTTTTTGCTCAAATTCTTTCCACTCATCTTCCTCCTGTAAAACAAGTACCCGGTAGTCAATTAAAGCTATTTTTAAAACACAACTAAAACAACACAACTAAAACAACTATCAGACTATGAAAAAGGGATCAAGTGGCTGGAACCTAAAAAGTGTAGACTCGTTTTCTGGCCAAAGCCCTTGCTCAATCCCAAGGCCACTAGGCTTGAGGACAAACGTGACTAAACTTTGTTACTTCCACTCGGTTCCTTCACGAGACTTTTGTTACTTTAAAAACAACCAGGAAACGTCGGATGAAGTCAATAATAGCCCACAACGAAACGTCTACCTCAATCCTGTACGAGACTTTTAAAGATTTCCAGACCAAGTTGAGCCAATTAGATCTGCCACAAATGTGACTGTTAGAAAATTCAGCTCACACTACTGGGCTGAAATCAGAACGCTAAATTACTCAGAGTAGACGTCACCCGATAGATGCACTTCCGACCCGGGCCGATTCCCCGGGAGGGTGCCGCCGCCTGCCTGCGTGTTGGCCCGAGCCAGGCGACGAGGGTCGGGAGCTGGGCCGCTGTGGTCCGGCGGGGGAACGCGAGGCGGCCCGCCGTGGGAAGCCCGCGTCACGTGGCAGCCTCCGCGCCCGTCAGCCCGCCGGCCGGCCCCGGCCGCTTCCCCAGGCAGGCAGGCGGGGGCGGGCACATGGGCGCAAGCGCGCGGCCCGGGCCTTAACTCCCCGGCCCCTCACCTTTGTCACAACCTTGGTGGCGGCCCCAGGGCCAGTGGCCCCCACGCCCGCGGTCCCGCTATCGCCCGGCCGGGTCCCCGCGCCCGCCCCACCGCCCGCCGCGCCCGTGGCTCCGCTGCTCCCGCCAGCGCCGCCCGCCGCGCTCGCTGCGCTCGCCGCCCGGTTGCTCCGCTCCTTCTTCTTCTTTTTATCTCTCTTGGCGAAGAAGTTGTCTAGGCTCCGCTCCTCCGTCTCAGCCATGGCTGCGGCCTCCTTGGCCCGGATGGGTGGGGCCGGTGGCGGGCGAGGCCCGCCGGGACTCCGAGCTCGGGGTCGAGGCCGGCTCGGCGATCAAGCTCCCTGGCGCGGCGACGCCTCAGTCCCGCGGGGTCGCTGAGGCGTGTGCAGCGGGGCGACCGCCCCCCCCCCCGCCTGCTGGCGGACGGTGGTACGGTCCTCCTAGGGGCTCGCGTGCCGCTTCCGCTGCCCGAACCCGCCCGGGCTGCAGCTGCTGCCGCGATCGCAGTGCAGGATCCCGCCCGCTCCACAGCTGGAGGGAAAAAGGGACGCGCGGGCCAGAGGCTCCGGCAAGAGTGCTGGGTTAGCGGCGGCGCGTGCAGGAGGAAGACGCGAGCACGCAGGCCGGGAGAGGAGGGGATAGGGGGTGGGGAGGGGAGGGAGGGGGAGGAGGGAGGGCGGGCCACCAGAAAAAAAAGGCCGCGCCCGCGCCTGCGTACTTAGCTCCGCCCGCCACTGTGGGAGCGTGGAGGGGAGGGCGGTGAGAGGAGACGGAGGCGGAGCTGGCAAGGGAGCCAATCAGGTGCCAGGACGAAGCGCTTAGGCGACAATCCCTGCCTCAGACGGGGCGGGGCTGTGGCTTGGGGGCGGGGAGAGGGTGTATGCTAAATAAGTGACGTACATGATGGCTCTTGCCTCCTGATTGGTCGAGGGTTTAGCCTTGAGGGCGGGCATTTAGAGGGCTTGGTGACTTGGCTAAAGAGGTCCGGTCGAAGGGGCGGGTAGGTCCGTTCTAGGCGCATGCGTAGGGTACACGTGTGTCTACTAGTCCGCCGCGAACTGTGGCCTTGTAGTGGTTTGAACTTTAGTGAGACTGAAAGGCCCTGTGCTAAGCTAGCTATATAAAGATGGTATCGTCTGCGCCGCTGGCCTCTGTATTTTCACCCTCTCTGATCTGGCAACTGTTCGTTTTATTCGTAGGTGATGATTATTAGGAAAATGAGGTGCTTTTGGCTTGAAGTTTAGTTCTTATTTACTAAAAGGTCTACATAAACCAGTAGGTAGTCAAAAGGAGATTGGTTTTATCTGAATTTTACTTTCTATGAGATAGCTAGAAATAGGTCAAGCTAAATCTGACGCTCAAGCGCCTGATCTGTAAAGTGGAGATGTTAGCTCTTGCAAGATACGTGGGGAAAGATTACCTCTTAGCTGCCAGCGCAGTACTTAATACACATTGTGCGTGCCAAGTCGCTTCAGTCGTGTCAGACTCTTTGCGACTGCATGGACTGTAGCTGCCAGGCTCCTCTGTCATTGTAATTCTCCAGGCAAGAATACTGGAGTGGGTTGCCATTTCATTCTCCAGGGATCGAACCCGTGTCTCTATGTCTCCTGCATTGGCAGGCAGTTTCTAATACACATTAGATGCTATAAATAATTTTACATGTAAATAATACCCCCTACCCTGATGAGATGATGGCTGTAATCTATCTTTTTTATCCCTGATAAGAGGAAAGGAATGGCATATGTAGAAGAAGGGACCAAATGTGCCCAGACTGTAGTGGTTGTACCATTTAAGTACTTTCTGGGCGTTGAGAATGAATCCTCCCATATGAAAAAGGCGGTCTAATAAAAGGTATTAAGCCTTCCACTTCCTTCTAAAGACAGAAAACTGTCGCAACCACTGAGGAAATGACTCAGAGTTATGTTAGTAGCCTTGTAGGGTAGATAGAACACAGCCAATACATGGAGGTACTTGTCTTTTCCTTTACAGTTTTTCTGTTAAAGTCTGTCTCCCCTACACCCTCTTCACCTCTACTATTAAAGTACTAAATCCAGAATATGTCAAAGCAAATCAAGGAGCTGGCCTTGGCCAATAGCAAGCTTATGTTTAATTCCCCATACTGACTGCAACTACCTGGGATGGGTCTCTAGGCAACTTCCTTCTGTGACACCAGGCATCATCTTGTGACATGAGCCAAGTTCAGTATTGCCTCTCCCCTAACTTCCTTGACATCTCTGATCAAATTTTTCTTCCCTTCTCTCCCTCTCTTCTTTTCCTCCTTGCTCCTCCATCCCTTCCTTTTGTTCTTTCTTTCCTCACCTGTGAAACCCCTTTTTGTTATATTTAAGGCAACGTGGTTTATTCTAGGCAAAATAATTTTTCATTCCTGCCTTCAACTCCCTTATAATCTACAGGAAAAGATCTAGATATGAATAACTGAAATTTAGCCCTCTCTTTTTTAGATCTCCATCAATGTATCAGTGTGTCTTGAAGGAATTACTGATGGGAAAAAGCAGAGAAGGAACAGCAGCTGCAGCAAAATTCCCCACTACATCTTCCAATGATTGATAGCATGTTCTTCAAACTTGATCATCTGTAAAAGACTCAGGTCAGGCCAATAGAGAGACTAGGGTCTTTGTGGTTGCGTCATTATCTATAGTTAATTCTCTCCTCCAGGAATCGTCTCGTCCCCCTCATTGAATCCCCTGACCTGAAACTGACAGCATATATTCATACCAGATTTTCCTCTTAAATCTGTGCTCCTTCCTCTGATGTGTTACACAGGGCCTTGAAACCTACCATCACCACACCCTTTAAATTCACCCCACCCCTCATCATGAAGCACCATCCAGTGCTCTCTTGATGTTTGGACCTTCACCATCTTTAAAGCAAAACAGACCTTCATTTGTACTTGGTGGGTAGAGAGTTGAATAGTGGTGAGAAGTTGGACCATTACCAGGTATTTCAGCACATCTTCTAAGGAGCCTAATGCTGTCTGAATGTGAAAATTTCTGAGTCCTCTGAAGTGGTACAATCCAAAGGACATCATTTGTCTCCCTTGACAAGGCCAGCTGAGCTTCAGTATTCCATGAGCTCAAGAGCTGGCACAGGGAAGCTGGGCCCAGCCCCATTGTCCCTGGGTTCTTTTTTGCTGAGCTATTCATTCCAAGTTCCATTCTGCTACCTAGGCTGGAAGTTCCACACATGCTCAGCTCAAAGGAATGCAGCTCGTGCTAGCCAAAGACTTCCCAGGAAATGAGGAGCAGCTTTTCATTTGTGACTTCCTCTCTCAGAAATCTGAGGGACTGAGCTACTTCCTGGGGTATTCCATTAATGACCTTTTCCAGTTGGGGAGTAACTACTTTTAGATCACCTCCTCTGGGAAAAAACTTCTGCTGATTTCTACAGGCAGTCTGGTTCCTGGTCTTTAAAGGCCCAGAGACCTTTTGTTTGGTATGGGTATTTGATGCCTTCCAGATATTTCCATGATTTGTTTGTTTAACCATTCATCCATTCATTAACTCATTCATTTATGCAAAACATTTATTTCATGAGCACCTACTGTATGCCAGGCCTGATATTAGCAGTTAAGTATAAGTCAGATGTAGGCCTCTCCCTCACAGAACTTGCTGTATGATAAACTGGTAGTCAGAAGCACACAAGTATACATACAGTTATAACACATTGAAAATATAATGGGGCAGGGTTGGAGCATAGCCGTTAGTGACTTGATTAGAGATCCATTCTACCAAGAGTCAACCTCACAGTGGTCCTTGTGGCAGAGAGAGTGGGATGACTGCTTTCTCCCTGACCTCAAGAACAAAGGATCTGCTACCAAGAAGTTTACAACAGCTAATTATGCCCCTCTCTCACTTTTTCTATGAAAGAGATTTGCTGACAGCTTTCAGGAGTTTGGAGTTTTTAAGGCGTGAGCCATCCATCTCCTTTCATGCCCCCACAATAAGCCCTTGTTCCCAACGCTGACGACGTTTTGGTGGTGTTTTGCCTCACTATGTGTTAGGCACATGGACTCTTGTTTGGCAACAAAAACACTTGAAGGTAGGAATGGGGTTGGGCATACAGCCTACATCACATAGACATTTGCCTGAAGTTTGTAAAATGTGGCCACTAGTCCCTAGTTTTCCACATTAACAGGGGATTGCACAAATCATGGACTATCTCAGTGTTCCTTAACATTGTTCTTTGTTGGCTTTAGAACATATAGTCAGTCATGGGTAGCAAAGAATTTGACCTTCTTCTTCAACCTCAAGACCCTTGTTAGGTCATCCTTGACTTAAAGGTTCTAGTTGGCAGATGAATGGACAGCAAGAGGAACGAGGTCTCAGATACCAGTGGATACCCAGAAGAGCCTGTTAGCAGAAAGAGGTAAAGGGCTGCCATGCATGACCCTTCCCCTTCCCTTCCCCCACCCCCACCTACCACAAGGCTTGCAAAAGAGAGTTGGACTTAGTAAGCCCACCCCTAGTGGATCCCATCTCCTGTTTGCTGAACCACATGAAGTTGCCACTATCTGACTGTTTTTTTTACCTGCCAGAACAGCAGTTTCATATGGTTCAGCCTAAATATATCTGAGAATAAACAAAAAAAATTCTGTAAATGATTGAAGAGCTTGGGAATAACCAACCCAGTCATCAAGGTGACTGATTTCAGGAGAAGGACTGGACTGTGATGATAATTGAGTAATCAGCAATCTTATTGTATTCTGTGGAGAATGCATGAAACAAAGAATGAGGCTGGCAAACAGAAAGAGGAAGGAAAAAGAAGTAGGCTAAAGCCAGGAGGCTAGAAGTTGGCATTTATTACCTATAACTGTCCAGGAAAGAGCAACATGAAATTGGAGCTCACACAGTGCCCTGCTGTGAGGTGGAGATGACTTGCTAAGGCCCACCTGGCCTTGGATGAAATCCTTCCTTAACTCACGAACCAGCCTGCTGATGACTGATTTAGTTCCCTGGGATTGTTGATATCGGAAAAAGGGTGCTCTGGTTGAGGGAGGAGCCATCCAGTTATTGAAGGACTAACACCAACTGTTAATGAATACATGGGTATCTGGTTATATACATCAGCCTCCCATGAGTTGGATTGCTGGCAGTTAGCCTTCTTTAGGCAGACAAATCTCAGACTTGACTATGAAACAGGTTCAGCTCTATGGTAAACTCATCAAGGTAAAACTATCCTAGGTGGCCTCTTTGGGAGCTAGTCAGATGACTCTAGCACAAAGCGAAACCTTCTGACCCAAATCATCTTGATCACAGAGTGCAAGGGATATAATTATATTGGCAAGGTACCATTATCCGATCCCTAACCCTAGCTGTAGTCCTAATCCTACTTCATGACCTCACAGGTAGATGCGAAATTGTCTGGCATCGTATGCTTCTGAATCTGAGCCAGCCCAGTCCTGGTTACCAGGTCAGTAGGTCAATAGTCGGAGAAGGCAATGGCACCCCACTCCAGTACTCTTGCCTGGAAAATCCCATGGATGGAGGAGCCTGGTGGGCTACAGTCCATGGGGTCACACAGAGTCGGACACGACTAAGTGACTTCACTTACACTTTTCACTTTCATGCATTGGAGAAGGAAATGGCAACCCACTCCAGTGTTCTTGCCTGGAGAATCCCAGGGACGGGGGAGCCTGGTGGGCTGCCGTCTATGGGGTCACACAGAGTCGGACAAGACTGAAGTGACTTAGCAGCAGCAGCAGCAGCAGCAGCAGGTCAATAGTATTGTCTTCCTACTTGGGCTAACAAGCAGGAAAGAGTGAGGGTGTAGGGAGCATAGATAGAGCTTCCCATGTTGAAGGCAAGTCTTTTACATTCTCCCAAGCACCATCCTCTTTACTTCACAGTCAAGTGTCTGTTTTCTAGATCTTGATTCTAATCAAAACTCTGCCTCTTCCTAGCAAGTCACTTATCATCTCTGCATCTCAGGTTTTTTTTTTTTTTTTTTAATCTTACTTTACAAGTAAGGATGATAAACATACCTGCCTTGCTGAGCTGCGAGGACTCAGTGTAGGGATGGACTTGAAGACCACCTAGCTCAGTATCTGACAATCATCTCAGTTAATATTACTTTTATTAGTTTTTTGGCTGCGCTGGGTCTTCATTGCTGTGTGCAGGTTTTCTCTAGTTGTCGTGTGAGGGCTTCTCATTGCTGTGACTTCTGTTGCAGAGCAGGAGCTCTAGAGCACAGGCTCAGTAGTTGCATCACGCAGGTTTAGTTGCCCCACGGCATGTGGAATCTTCCTGGACCAGGGATCAAACCTTTGTTCCCTGCATTGGTGGGTGGAGTCAGTCTTAACCAGTGGATTACCAGCAAAGTCCAAATTATTATTATTATTATTATTAATAGCACTTATGTACTAAGGCATAGAATATCATTTATAGTTACATGAAGGGTTTTGGTGACTGTTCCTTTATCTGTTCTCTCTGACCCTGCTGCTCATAACTGGGTGTTCAGCACCTGCTGAGTGGCACTAGCCCCATAGTAAACAATCACTAAACCTTTGTTGACAATTAAAAGGATAATTTAAAAAACAGTGAAAAAACTAAAGTTTCATGATGTGTATTTGCAGTTACTAAAAATGAAATCACTTAGTACTTTTGTAACAGGAGGGAAAGGGGCAGCACAACCTTTGAAAGAATGACATAGCCCAAGGACACAACATAAACTGATTAAGATCAAATGGGACCAAGATGGCAGACAGGACTAGAGCTTGGTCCTCAATCAGCAAGTGAAATGACACACCCAGAGGTGCCATGACCGTTCCAAGGCACTGCTAAAAGACCAAGGAGTGGGCAGTGGCCCAAATCCTGGAAATATCTGCCCCTTCCCCAAAATAGCTGGAATAATCCTCCCACTCATTAGCATATGAAATTACCCAGATTATATAAAAACTAACCATGCCATATTTTGTGGTCACACTCACCTCTGAGATGGTGCAAACACTGTCTGTGGAGTGTGCTTCTCTCTGAATGTGAGTAATTCCACTTCTTACCTATCACTTTGTCTCTCACTGAATTCTTCATGCGACGAGACATCAAGAACCTGAGCTTCATTAGGTACTGTGGGTTTTGGCTGGGTTTGAGTCCCAGCCAGGTGGGTTCAAGTCCCAATCTGGGGTCAAAGGTTTCACTTTGGCCTCTTCTCTCCAGTCTCCTGGTATATAACCAAGTCACTGTCTGTGACTTGGAAATGGAGCCAAATAGCCACCACAAGTGCCCATCTGCTTAGAGCTCCAGTGGTGCCCCCTGGGGACCTCAGTACTACCCACCATCCACTCAGTCTTCTGCACTGCAAGGCACCCTCCCCCTCAGCCCAAATAAAACTGAACTTGCTGAGTAAGTCAGCAAGAAGTTAAACTCTACCTCAAGTATTCATTGATTAGCCCCCAGTCAAAGGGTTACACAGAGGAAGTGAAGTGAAGTGAAGTCGCTCAGTCGTGTCTGACTCTTTGCGACCCCATGGACTGTAGCCTACCAGGCTCTGCCATCCATGGGATTTTCCAGGCAAGAGGACTGGAGTGGGCTGCCATTTCCTTCTCCAGGGGATCTTCCCATTGAACTCGGGTCTCCTGCATTGCAGACAGACACTTTACCGTCTGAGCCACCAAGGAAGCCCAACACAGAGGAAGAAAGCATTTTGATGGCACTGGCCCAACCTCTGTGTGGAGTTCATCCCAGACGGTATGATTCTGAAGTCTGCACCCCACCTCGCTCCATCCCTAGGCCCATCCTCCGGGAGACCTCTCCACGCAGTGGGATGTCTGGCCTGACATATGCCAGGAGGGTAGAAACTAGAAAAGTTTTGTGAGGCTTCTGGGAGCTTTCACCCTTGTCACTGGCAAATCTCCTCCTGTAGGTCTTGGCCCTGGAAGAATAGTGTGTCATGTAAACAATTGTAAAATTATATAAATCAATAAGATACAATTAAAGGTTATGTATTAAAGCTGCTGCCAAACACAGCTAAGTGAAGAATAACTGTTTGTATGTACTCAGTAAAGTGGCAAAATTAGTAAAGTTTCTTTGTGATGCTATGCCCTTCCATCTCCCCTGTCCCCACATCCATGACAAAGAAGCTTCGATCCCAACCTACCCTTGCCCTGCTCCATGAAACTGCAACAAATCTGCAACGGCTCCAAGACTGCTTATCACCACATCCCAACTTAATTCCCAGGCCCCTGGGTCCTCACATTTCCCAGGATGTTATGCTAAAGGGAACCTTGTTTCTCAGGAGGTGTGGAAAATGTGCAGCCTGAATATCTCCCTTTACCTTTGAATGTGACATTTGGATGAAAATGACCTGAAATCTGGTCTTGCCTGACCAGCCTCAGTGCAATCAGATTCCGTGTGCTTGATAACCTTCTAAGTTTCCCTGGGGACTTCTGTGTTCAGTTCTAGTTCACTGCAGGCACTGTCCTCAGAGTCCCCTGCCCAAGCTTGTTCTTTCCTCCCCTTCATTTAGGGTCCTCTACTGGACCCTTGCCCTGTCTCCACTCATGAGACTCACAGCCCTTCTGAAGACTTGGTAGATACTGGAATGGTTTTGAAAGTATGGCTTAATGTTTTATTGACAGAGGATTAGATGGCTGGATGGCATCACTGACTTGATGGACGCGAGTCTGAGTGAACTCCGGGATTTGGTGATGGACAGGGAGGCCTGGCGTGCTGCGATTCATGGGGTCGCAGAGTCGACTGAGCGACTGAACTGAACTGAAGCTTATTTTTACACACCGAATTTCCTCATCTAAAGGCTTAAATAGAAAGCAAAAGGAAAAATACAGGTAGGAAAGTAAGGCAGGGAGAGATGAGTTTAATACAAAAAATGCAAATGCTCTGCAAAGTTACTTTTGGAGGTAGGGACAGGGCGAGTTCAGAATGTGTACCCTAGAATTTTTCCCAGATGATGTAATAGGAAATTTCTATCTTATGCACTGATGCTGAAGATGATTTTGAGGCCAAGGCTGGATTGTTGCCTCAGATCCTCACAATCTTGTGAGTCTGAGCAGTAAAAATGAAACAGGAGGGAAGGTGGCAGGGCAAAACCTTTGAAGGAATGACAGAGCCTGAGGACACAATATCAACTGATTAAAACGAAATGGGTCCAAGATGGCGGACAAGTCAACTTCCACTACCTTGAACCTCAATATATGCTCATTGTGACACACCACCGAGCTAAGTGACACATCTACAGGCACCATCAAAGGTGAAAAAAAGTGGGCAGTGTCCTAAGGTCTGGAAATCTCTGCCCCTTCCTCCAAAGAGTTGGAATAACCCTCCCACTCATTAGCTTGTGAAATGACCCAGCCCGTAAAAGCTAACCACACCACGTTTTGAGGCCACACTAGCCCTCTGCGGTGGCCCACATTCTCATCTATGGTGTGTGTTTCTCTCTAAATAAATCCACTTCTTACCTACCATTTTTGTCTCTCACTGAGTTCTTTCTGCTCTGAGACATTAAGAACTTGAGCTTTATTAGGTCCAGAAACCAGGTGTGTATTCTCAGCTGGAAGACTGTGGGTTTTGGCTGGGTTCAAGTCCCAAGCTGAGGTGAATGGTTTCACAAACAGTGGTATATCCTTGCCTCTAGAAAGAATCTTGCCACTGCATAGCTTTCCCGTCTCCCACAGGTCCTGAATTTCCCCTCTTTGGATCTTCTCATCAGTTATTGCCTCTTCTGAGAAGACTCTGTGCTCTCCTGTCCACAGGGCCCTCGTCACTCCTCCACCTCCCCAGATGCCCAGGTGGGATTAAACTCTGCCTTTCCCAAGTTGCCCAAGTCTTTGCATCTCTCTTCAAGCACTGGTCCCAGTCTGGGCTAGTCACCTTGGTATTGTCACTGGCTAGCTATATATCTTTGGAACAGCAGGGACCAGGGGATTTTCTTTCCAGGACTACATCTGAGGTGATGCTTTCTAAGTATAGAATCAGTCAGAATCTTCAAGTTGAGGAGCTAGCTCCAGGGACTTGATGACCTCCAGCTCAAACAGTCCCTGAAGATGGAGTAGTCCCGGTCCCTTTGTAGGAAGGAGGGGATTAACAATCTCTGGGTTACTAAGGCCTCATGGACTCAGAAGTGAAGTTTCTCAGTCATGTGTGACACTTCGCGATCCCATGGACTGTAGCCTACCAGGCTCCTCCGTCGGTGGACTTTTCCAGGCAAGAATACTGGAGTGGGTTGCCATTTTCTTCTCCAGGGGATCTTCCCGACCTGGGGATCAAACCCAGGTCTCCCGCATTTCAGGCATATATTTTACCCTCTGAGTCACCAGGAAAGCCTGTGGACTCAGGGCCTTCCTCAATGTCCCCAGTTTTGCTGGGCCAGCTGTGGCTTCCTAGAAGACTCTGATTCCACAAGCTGGCCTGGGCTATGGGGTCCCCTCCCTCTGTGACCAAGTAGTCAGCCAGTCAGAGCTCTAGGGCATGAGATCTGATCTAGGGTATGAGCCTGCCTTCAGGCATGCCTGGCAACCTGGTCCAAGAGAGAACTACTTTCTGATCACGCCTTTCCTTTTCTGCTTCACATCCAACCCACCCAGTTGCCCTTGGGGAGAGCCCTAAGGTCAGGCTACAGTACTCACCCTCCATCCAATTAGTCACTAAACCCTGCCCTCCAAACCAGGGTTTGTTGTTGTTTTTTTTTCCTGGACCAAAAAAATAAGATTAGTTTATCATTCCCTGTTTAAAACCATTCAATGATTACTCATTGCTCTCAGGATTTCTCAGGCTAAAATTCTTAACAGGATTTGAAAACCTTTCACCTGGCCCTTTCAAAATAAGAGGATTTATAATCTTTTCAAAAACAACAAGAATCCTGACACAATCTCAATTACTCCAGCTGTCAAAACTGTTTAAGATTGATGAGGTCTGCATTAAGCTGTTAGAAGGTGATTAACTCATCTGTCCTGAATGGGTGTGAATTCCAAGGAAATTGTTTTTCCACCCTCTTCTCTGTTCTGCCTGTGATATTATCCTTAGGTGACTGCTGGTGACAAGATTCATTATTAAGGCAGTCAGGGTGGAAAGGACTGTGGAGGGGATTGAAGGGGGAGTCTTGTAGATGAGATTCCTTTGTTGTTGTTCAGTAGCTAAGTTGCTAAGTTGTGTCTGACTCTTTGTGACCCTGTAGGCTGCAGCATGCCAGGCTTCCTTGTCCTTCATTGTCTCCAGGAGTTTGTTCAGATTCATGTCCATTGAGTTGGTGATGTATTTTACCATCTCATTTTCTGCCGCCCACTTCTCCTTTTGCCTTCCATCTTTCCCAACATCAGGGTCTTTTCTAATGAGTCAGCTCTTTGCATCACGTGGCCAAAGCACTGGAGTTTCAGCTCAGCATCAGTCCTTCCAATGAATATTCAGGATTGATTTCCTTTAGGATACACTGGTTTGATCTTGCAGTCCAAGGGACTCTCAGGAGTCTTCAAAGCACCACAGTTTGAAAGCATCAATTTTTTGGAGCTCTGCTTTTTTTATTGTCCAGCTCTCACATCCGTACATGACTACAAGGAAAACCATACTTTGACTATATAGACATTTGTTAACAAAGTAATGTTTCCAGTTTTTAATACACTGTGTTTGCCATTGCTTTTCTTTCAAAGAGCAAGCACCTTTTAATTTCATGGCTGGAGTCACCATCTGAAGTGATTTTGGAGTCCCAAAATATAAAGTCTTTCACTGTTTCCATTGTTTCCCCATGAAGTGATGGGACTGGATGCTGTGATCTTAGTTTTTTTAATGTTGAGTTAAGCCAGTTTTTTCACTCTGCTTTTTCACCTTCATCAAGAGGCTCTTTAGTTCTTCTTCCCTTTCTGCCATAAGTGTGGTGTCATCACTGTACCTGAGGTTATTGATTCTCCAGACAATCTTGATCCCAGCTTGTGTTTCATCCAGCCCAGCATTTCACATGATGTACTCTGCATAAAAGTTAAATAAGCAGAGCGACAATATACAGCCTTGGCGTACTTCTTCCCCAATTTTGAACCAGTCCATTGTTACATGTCTGGTTCTAACTATTGCTTCTTGACCTGCACACAGATTTCTCAGGAGGCAGGTCAGGTGATCTGGTATTCCCATCTCTTGAAGAATTTCCCACAGTTCGTTATGATCTACTCAGTCAAAGGCTTTGGCATAGTCAGTGAAGGAGATGTTTTTCTGGGATTCTCTAGCTTTTTCTATGATCCAACAGATGTTGGCAATTTGATCTCTGGTTTCTCTGCCTTTTTTAAGTCCAGCCTGTACATCTGGAAATTCTCAGTTCACATACTGTTGAAGCCTAGCTTGAAGGATTTTGAGCATTACTTTGCTAGCATGAGAGATGAGTGCAGTTGTGCAGTAGTCTGAGCATTCTTTGGCATTGCCTTTCTTTGGGATTGGAATGAAAACTGACCTTTTCCAGTCCTGTGACCACTGCTGAGTTTTCCAAATTTGCTGGCACATTGAGTGCAGCACTTTCACAGTATCATGGTTTAGGATTTGAAATAGTTCAGCTGGAATTCCATCACCTCCACTAGCTTTGTCCATAGTGATGCTTCCTAAGGCCCACTTCACTTTGGACTCCAGGATGTCTGGCTCTAGGTGAGTGATCACACCCTTGTGGTTATCTGGGTTATGAAGATCTTTTTTTTTTTTTTTTTAAATAGTTGTTCTGTGTATTGTTGCCACCTCTCCTTAATATCTTCTGCTTCTGTTAGGTCCATACTGTTTCTATCATTTATTGTGCCTATATTTGCATGAAATATTCCCTTGGTATCTGTAATTTTCTTGAAGAGATCTCTCGTCTTTCCCATTCTATTTTTTCCCTCTATTTCTTTTCATTGTTCATTTAAAAAGGCTTTCTTATCTCTTCTTGCTATTCTCTGAAACTTTGCGTAAAGATGGGTATATCCTTCCTTTGCCTTTAGCTTCTCTTCTTTTTTCAGCTATTTATAAGGCCTCCTCAGACATCCTTCTTGACTTTTTGCATTTCTTTTTCTTGGTTATAGTTTTGATCACCACCTCCTATGGAATGTTATGAACCTCCATCTATAGTTCTACAGGTTCTCTGAAATCTCTGAGGGGAGGTCAAGTGTATGGTGATAGATGGTAACCAGATTTGGGGGCTAATCACTTTGTAATGAACGCAAACATCAAATCTCAAGAAAAGTAGTGAAGTCAATATTTTAATCCATGTCTCCTTAGCTCTGGCACTTTCCTTTATTCCTTTCTGATCCAGCATAGCTGGGTGCCAGGCACTTCTGCATTAACCATCTCACTGAATCCTCACAATACACCAGGAGGTGGACACTTGTGGTTGGAATATGACTGATGAGGGGACTGAAACGCAGAGAGGAAAAATGAGAGGACCAAGGTCACCCAGCCAATAAATCACTTCTTTTTTTCTAGCTCTAGCTCTACTACTTGTAACATTTCTTTCACTATGTTATCTGTCATCCCAATGCAGACATAATAGAGTAGAACATTTTCCTCTACAAAGGTTTGCTGATAATCTTGGGATCAAAGGTAATCAACCAACAGATTGAATACAGCTATGTAATCAATCATTCTAAAGACTGATTACTGACTGTTACGGGTTCAGTCAGTGGCCTACCTCAGTTCTACAGCAGACAAAGCATTCTGTTTCCATAAGGGTTAGCTCCTGCCAAGTTCAGAAAGCTCAGCCCAGGTCTGTTGTTAATTCTTCAGATGGAAGAACTCTTACACACACACACAAGAATGCTTCCATGAGGCTTCATTCCTGGGACAAAACAACAAACCATTGAAAGAGGATGGGGGCCCTCTCTCACCCTCTGAGATGGCACTCGTTCTGTCTGTAGAGTGTTTGTCTCTAACCAAGTCCACTTCTTACCTAAAAAAAAGGAAGAAAGAGAGGACGGGGGAACTTTCCTGGTTGGCCAGTGGTTAAGAATCTACCTTTCAGAATCTACCTATCCAGTGGTTAAATGCAAGGGATGCAGGTTTGATACTTGGTTGGGAACGTAGGATTCCATGTGCCTCAGGGCAACTAAGCCCACACCACAACTAAAGAGAAGCCCAAGCTCCACAACAAAAGACCTGAAGCAGCCAAAATTAATTAATTAATTAATTAATTAACGGAAAAAACCACAAACTTTAAAAAAAAAAAAAAAAGGAAGAAAGAGGATGCGTTATATAAGACTGAAAAATGAGAAGTCCTGAAAGGTGGGAACCAGCTGCCAGGCCCAATCCAAAGTTCCATAGCAAACCAGCCCTAGTGTAGAGAGGGTTCTAAAAGGCCAAAAACAAAAACACATTCAAACACACTGGAGATGAATTCTTTCCAAGCAGCTTAGTCCTCTGGTGGGGCCTTCTCCTGTCTTTCTTCCACCCACTCTGCCCCTACAAATATCCAGGGAGAGCAGACGCCCACCGGCCTCATCTGGCCCACAGAAGAGTTTTCTTTAACCTGCACACAGTTTTTAAATAGCTGAAAACATCAAAAGTGAGAAGTTTTACCTAAGAATCTAGACTTTGTCTTCTCTTTTGGAAAATCAAAAGTTTTTCATAGGAAGCCAAGTGGCTTCATATCTCTGAATGATAACTGTGACAAAGGTGAGTAGTGGCTGTCTCCAAGGTATTTTTATACCCAGACCACTTGACTCACTTATCCTCCCTGCCTGACCCCTGCGGGCATCTGTTTTTCACTCAGGCCAGGTGAGACTTCCCATCTGCATATCAAGTGAAACAGATCTCCCCTCACCTAACATTCAAAAATCCTTGACAACACAGCTTATTCTGACTTACCCTTGTGACTAGACTTCATGCTGAATTTATCTACTTCCTGCTTAAACAGGTCCCTTACCTTCCCACACTCACATCTTTACTGGTGTTTTTTCATTTCCTCTAAAATGCCTTCCATGCCAACCAAATCTGGGAACTCTCCAGTACTCTCAAAAGTCCATGTGAGGGCCTTTTTGGAATCTCCCAAACAGAAATAACCTTTCTCTCATTAACAGCTCCAAAGTGCCATGTTATTTTGCAGTATAGTCATGCCTTATGTATTCTTCTTTACAGATGTTGGGACTTTTACAAATTGAAGGTTTGCAGCAACCCTGTGTTGTCAGATTATGGTTAGCATTTTTTAACAGTAAAGACATAAAGCTATTGCATACTTAACAGATTACAGTATAGTGTAAACATAACTTTTATATGCACTGGAAAACCAAAAAAAAAAAAATTGGCTTGATTCACTTGCCTGCAATATTTGCTTTACTGTGGTGCTCTGGATTGAACTGGCAATACCACCCAGGTCTGCCTATACTTGCTCTGGACTTTTACAGTTTCACACATTTACATATTATAAGTTCTTTTCCTGTGATTCACTTCTGTCCTGGCCAGTAGTCCAACTGAGCCAAGCCAAGGCCTTACCTGTTAATAAGGAAGCTATCTTAACCCTCCTGACCAGCCAGGTCACCAGATAAATACCACAGACTGGCTTCATTTAATAACATATGGAGCAGTACAACTTCCTGACTGAGATTTGCCCAAATTCCTGACTTTTGTGACAGTTGTGTGATAGGATAATAGGGTTATTGTTTTAAGCCACTGCTTTGTCACATAGCAACAGATAACTAAACTGGTTCAGAAAATTTTAAAAGTCTTTAATCTTGTTAATTATTTTCAAGCCTTTTTACAAAATTAAAAATAAACACATATACAACTTAAAGAAGGAGAAGAGAACTAATTTATTGAGTTCTTAATTTGATTCAGTTCAGTTCAGTTCAGTCACTCAGTCATCCGACTCTTTACTGCCTGACAAGTCATCAGTTCAGTTCAGTTGCTCAGTCGTGTCCGACTCTTTGCGACCCCATGAATCGCAGCACGCCAGGCCTCCCTGTTCATCACCATCTCCCAGAGTTCACTCAGACTCACATCCATCGAGTCCGTGATGTTATCCAGCCATCTCATCCTCTGTCGTTCCCTTCTCCTCCTGCCCCCAATCCCTCCCAGCATCAGAGTTTTTTCCAATGAGTCAACTCTTCGCATGAGGTGGCCAAAGTACTGGAGTTTCAGCTTTAGCATCATTCCTTCCAAAGAACACCCAGGGCTGATCTCCTTCAGAATGGACTGGTTGGATCTCCTTGCAGTCCAAGGGACTCTCAAGAGTCTTCTCCAACACCACAGTTCAAAAGCATCAATTCTTTGGCACTCAGCCTTCTTCACAGTCCAACTCTCACATCCATACATGACCACTGGAAAAACCATAGCCTTGACTAGACGGACCTTAGTCGGCAAAGTAATGTCTCTGCTTTTGAATATGCTATCTAGGTTGGTCATAACTTTTCTTCCAAGGAGTAAGCATCTTTTAATTTCCTGGCTGCAGTCACCATCTGCAGTAATTCTGGAGCCCAAAAAAATAAAGTCAGGCACTGTTTCCACTGTTTCCCCATCTATTTCCCATGAAGTGATGGGACCGGTTGCCATGATCTTTGTTTTTTGAATGTTGAGCTTTAGGCCAACTTTTTCACTCTCCTCTTTCACTTTCATCAAGAGGCTTTTTAGTTCCTCTTCACTTTCTGCCATAAGGGTGGTATCATCTGCATATCTGAGGTTCTTGATATTTCTCCCGGCAATCTTGATTCCAGCTTGTGTTTCTTCCAGTCCAGGGTTTCTCATGATGTACTCTGCATATAAATTAAATAAGCAGGGTGACAATATACAGCCTTGACGTACTCCTTTTCCTATTTGGAACCAGTCTGTTGTTCCATGTCCAGTTCTAAGTGTTGCTTCCTGACCTGCATACAGATTTCTCAAGAGACAGGTCAGGTGGTCTGGTATTCCCATCTCTTTCAGAATTTTCCACAGTTTATTGTGATCCACACAGTCAAAGGCTTTGGCATAGTCAATAAAGCAGAAATAGATGTTTTTCTGGAACTCTCTTGCTTTTTCTATGATCCAGCGGATGTTGACAATTTGATCTCTGGTTCCTCTGCCTTTTCTAAAACCAGTTTGAACGTCAGGGAGTTCATGTTTCATGTATTGCTGAAGCCTGGCTTGGAGAATTTTGAGCATTTCTTTACTAGCATGTGAGATGAGTGCAATTGTGCAGTAGTTTGAACATTCTTTGGCATTGCCTTTCTTTGGAATTGGAATGAAAACTGACCTTTCATTCAGTGTGGCCACTGCTGAGTTTTCCAAATTTGCTGGCATATTGAGTGCAGCACTTTTACAGCATCATCTTTCAGCATTTGAAATAGCTCAATTGGAATTCCATCACCTCCACTAGCTTTGTTTGTAGTGATGCTTTCTAAGGCCCACTTGACTTCACATTCCAAGATGTCTGGTTCTAGATTAGTGATCACATCATCATGACTATCTGGGTCATGAAGATCTTTTTTGTACAGTTCTTCTGTGTATTCTTGCCACCTCTTCTTAATATCTTCTGCTTCTGTTAGGTCCATACCATTTCTGTCCTTTATTGAGCCCATCTTTGCATGAAATGTTCCCTTGGTATCTCTAATTTTCTTGAAGAGATCTCTAGTCTTTTCTAACACTCAAGACAATCTAACTTGTGCTATTATCTACATTTCTGAGAAGAAGAAACCAAAGCTGAGAGGGAGTTTGCTTTGCCAGCTCAGAAGACTGAGTGGACATTGGGTAGTACTGAGGTCCTGGAGGGGCACCACAGGAGCTCTAAGCAGATGGGCACTTGTGGTGGCTATTTTGCTCCCTCCATTTAGAAGTCACAGATAGTTTAGCATGAACAAGAACTATATAACCAGGAGACTGGAGAGAAGAGGCCAAAGTACAAGTGATTTCATATTTAGTAACTACAAATACACATCATGAAGCTTTAATTTTTTCACTTTTTAAAAAATTATCATTTTAATTGTCAACAAAAGTTGATTGAAGGCAGGAGGAGAAGACAACAGAAGATGAGATGGTTGAATGGCATCACCAACTCAATGGACATGAGTTTGAACAAAATCTGGGAGATGGTGAAGGACCAGGAAGCCTAGCGTGCTACAGTCCTTGGGGTTGCAAATAGTCAGACAGGCTGAGGGACTGAAAAACAACACCACCACCTATTTTACTCCTGTCCCCAGCTACCTTCCCCTCTGGTAACCACTAATTTGTTGTCTGTGTCTATGAGTCTATTACTGTCTTGTTTTGTTTAGATTCCACATATGAGTGAAATCATAAGGTTTGTGTTTTTCACTTTCCATCTTATTTCACTTGATTCTACAACTAAAATAACAGCTACTATTCAGTTCAGTTCAGTCGCTCAGTCATGTCCAACTCTTTGCGACCCCATGAATCGCAGCACGCCAGGCCTCCCTGTCCATCATCAACTCCCTGAGTTCACTCAGACTCACATCCATTGAGTCGGTGATGCCATCCAGCCATCTCATCCTCTGTCATCCCCTTCTCCTCCTGCCCCCACTCCCTCCCAGCATCAGAGTCTTTTCCAATGAGTCAACTCTTTGCATGAGGTGGCCAAAGTACAGGAGTTTCAGCTTTAGCATCATTCCTTCCAAAGAACACCCAGGGCTGATCTCCTTTAGAATGGACTGGTTGGATCTCCTTGCAGTACAAGGGACTCTCAAGAGTCTTCTCCAACACCACAGTTCAAAAGCATCAATTCTTTGGTGGTCAGCTTTCTTCACAGTCCAACTCTCACATCCATACATGACCACAGGAAAAACCATGAATTCAGTAATTACTATGTACCAGGCTCTGTGCATCTTTTAAAATGCTTGCAATAACCCTAAATGGATAGAGGTATAGTTGTTATTATCTCCATTTTATAAATGAAGAAACTAAGGCACAGAAAATGTAAGTAACTTACCCAAGACCTCCCAGCTAAGTGGTGAAGCCAAGCTATCTAATTCTAGAGCCTGTACTTCTAGCTGTGTAAGTTAAGACAAGCCCTGTAAGCTTTCTGATCTTCAGTTTCTGATCTATAAAATTGGGAAAACTTTGTGAGGATTAGAAATAATGTATATGAAATGAATATCATGGCAAGTGCCTAGCATTTTATGGATATTAATGGTTTCTCTAAAGGCTTAGTGTTAAGGGTTGGATTGTGTCCCTCCTGAAGATGTTGAAGTCCTAGCACCTGGTGCCTATGAATGTAAGGTCTTTGCAGATGATGAAGTTAAGATGAGGTCATTAGGATGAGAAATCTGGACACAGAGAGAGACACAAAGTGAGAGTGCCATCTGAACAACAAGGCAAAGATTGGGGTGATGTATCAACAAGACAAGCAACACCAAAGACTGAAAACAAACCACCACCATCTAGGGAAGAGGCTTGGAACAGATTCCTTCAGAGCCCTCAGAAGGAACCAACCCTGCTGACACCTTAATTTTGGACACCCAGCCTCCAGGACCATGAGAGACTATGCTTCTGCTGCTTTCAGCCACTCAGCTTGTGGCCCTTTGCTATGGCAGCCCTGGGGAACTAATAGCTCAGCATGTGGTACTTGTACCTTTGATACTCAGCAATGTGTCTCTGAGTCTCTGGGTATACACAGCAACCTGCTTCTAGCATGCTGGGTGCTCTGCACATGTGCAGCCTTGCAGCCCAGCTGTACATGGAGTCAGTCTAGTACATTAGAAGGTGGGCCAAGGTCAACTCTTCGAGATCCCACCTGCTCTTGTGCTCCTCTGGATCAAGTACCCACTACTCTTATGCTACGTTGGGTAGAGCAGAATGTCTTCAGTAAACTCATTCAGAAGAAGGTGCTGGTGGATAATTTGTCCTCTCAAGTGAATTAATCACACCTGAAAGGTGAACTCTCTGATACCTTGGTGCCTGGTTGGAAGAGATTTTAGGTTAAGACCCCTCAGGCTCCCCCAGAATATCTGCATGCCCTACAGGCCATGCACCATGTGCACTGCTCTCTGCATACAGATATCCCTGTTCAGAGATCAAGGGATCCTTTCCAGCAGAGAAGGTGATTTAAGCAGCCTAGGTAAATGCCTCAGGCCTTCAGGGAAATCAGGACAGCCTCAGAGAACATTTAGAAATGGAGAGGTAGGAGGGCTTTGTGTGCCCAAGAGATTCATTGTTAAGGCTTGGAAAATAATTAGAGTTGGAATGAGCTCAAGCTGCAGCAACCAGGGACCCTGTGGGACACTGTTTTTCAGGAACTCTAGAAGCAGCATTCCCTCTGGTTCATTTTCAGGAAAGGAAAAGATCTCCAAACAGAAAGACCATCATAGCTGTTTAAAATGGTGGAGATGATGATCTGATAGTGTTCCCTGATCTATTAGGGGGCAACAGACTGCCTGCATATTGCTGTTTAACAAACTATCCCACACTGAGCAGCTTAAAATAACAATATTTATTGTCTCACGTAATTTCTAAGGGTCACCTCACCTGGGTGGCTCTGGATCAGGGTCTTGCATGAGGTTGCAGTTGGGCAGCTGGCTGGGGCTGCAGCCTTTCCAAGGCTTGACTGGGCCTGGGGGATTTACTTCCCAGATGGCTCCCTCATGTGGCTGTTGGTAAGAAGTCTTATTTTTTGTTCACTGTTGTCCTGAAGTCTCACTACCTTATCACATAGGGTGGACCAATCATCTTGGTTTGCCCAGGGCTAAGGGGGTTCTCAGGATGTGAAACATTCATTCTAAAACCAGGAAAGTCCTGGGCAACCTGGGGACAAGTTGGTCCTCATATGTGGACTTCTCTCATAGGCGCTGCTCAGAATACGAAGAGAGTGGCCAAGATAGAGCTATGAGGCGTTTTATCATCTAATCTTACAAGTAAAATACTGTGCATCATTTCTGGTCTATTCTACTGGTCAGACAGACCAGCCTTGGTACCGTGTGCAAAGCTGCTATACAAGGTATATATATTAGGAGGTAGGGATCAGTGGAGCCATCTTGGAGGCTAGCTACTACATTTCCCCAAAACTCAGGGGTTTAAAGCAACCATTCTGTTAGTATCTCTCATGAGTCTGTGGGTTAACAGGGCTCAGCTGGATGGTTCTTCTGCACCCCACGATGTCTGTTGGATCTGCAGCCACTAGGGCTCAATTGAGCTGGAATCTCAAATGACATATTCTCATGGCTGACAGTTGGTGCTGGCTGTTGGCTAGGAGCTAATCTAAGGCTGCCTATGGGAAAGTCTTGGCTCTCCTCCATGTGACCTTTCCATATGGCTTTGATTGGATTTTGAGAGGGAACATCCCAAGAACAGGAATGTAAGCAGAAAGAAACAGAAGCTACCAAATCTCCTAAGACTTGAAATCAGAAGCCCTCGAACATTTTATATTGCATTCCATTGGCCAAAGCAGTCACAGGGACAGCCTAGATATAAGGAAAGGGGAAATAAACCATACTTCTTGATATGAGGAAGAGCATATGTTTGTAGTAAGGGGAGGGATTACTAGTAGCTACTACACAGACTAATGGGGCTACCACTACCCAAAGATTGTGCTTCAGGGTTTCTCACTAGTGAATGTGCAAAAGCTCCAGAGGTGGTGAAATATTCCAGGTGCTCTTAAATTTCTGAACCTATAACCCTGGCTTCATTTTTCTTTAATATTTTTAATTAAAAATTTATACATGTAATTGTAATGAAGTTGATATAGAAAAAACAGGTAATCAATACTTAAGAGACTATGTAATTCTGGTACACAGCATCTTAGAATTTACACTATGCAAAAGTAATAATTTTATTTTACAAAACTGTAACCATTTTGAACCTACTATTTTTGAATCTGCCATTTTCTCCTAAAACTAAATTGTGAGTCTCTTTCTGTGATGGTTAATATAGAGCTACCTCAGTTTAAGGGTTGTATAGTATTTCATTGTATATCTACCAGCCAAGACTGTTGATAGCAACAACAGAGATACACTGTGGTTAGGTTATTTAGCAAAAAAGGAAAATTTTTGAAAAGTATTGGATAGCCCATGGAATCTATGCTATGTCAGTTTAGAGTTCCATTAGCTATTTTTGTGTAATAATCCGTAAGACTTAGTAGAATAAAACATTCACCATTTTAATATACCCATAAATTCTGTGGGTCAGAAATTCTAACAGGGCACAGCAGGGATGATGCACAATGTCTGGGATCTTGGCTGGGAAAATTCACACTAAGAGTGAGATGAAAGGCTGGGATGGGGGTGGAGTGGTAGAATCATCTGGAGGCTATTTCATGCACATGTTTGGAGACTGGGCTGCCATGAATTGAACTCTGGGCTGGGCAGGGACTCTTGATCAGAGTACCTATACAAGCTCTCTCTGCATGATTTGGGCTTCCTCACAGTGTGGTGGCCTCTGGGTAATCTGACTTCTCACAAGGTTGTTCAGTGCTCCAGGAGATGGTGTTCTAGCAAGCAGGGAGGAAGCTTCATAGCCTTTTGTGACCTAACCCTGGAAATCACTTTCACCAAAGTCTATTGATTGAAGTGGTCACAAGCCTGCTCAAATTCAAAAGAGGGGACATAGTTTCTACTTCTCAGCAGGAGGAGTAGAAAAGAATTTGTGGCTATGTTCTAAAATCACCATAATTAGGATAATCTAAGTTACCATAACAAAGAAACTTCAACTTAAGTGACTTAATGAATATGGAAATTCATTTCTCTGGCACATAACAGTTACAAGGTGAGTAGTCTAAGTCATTGAGGCAGCTCTGCTCCACCAGACAGCACTATGTCCTGGAATCTAGGCTCCACTGCCAACATGGCAGTCTTGAAAACTGCTAACTGTTCTAGTGTCTTTGTGGGCAAAACCTTAGGTAGGAGTCCACACACTGGCCACTCAGCTCACATGCTTGTATATTGTCTTCCAGGGAGCAAGGAGTGGGCATATTTGTCTTCTTTATGCAGATGTTGGCAATTTGATCTCTGGTTCCTCTGCCTTTTTTCTAAGACCAGCTTGAACATCAAGGAGTTCACGGTTCACGTATTGATGAAGCCTGGCTTGGAGAATTTTGAGCATTACTTTACTAGTGTGTGAGATGAGTGCAATTGTGCAGTAGTTTAAGCATTCTTTGGCATTGCCTTTCTTTGGGATTGGAATGAAAACTGACCTTTTCCAGTCCTGTGGCCATTGCTGAGTTTTCCAAATTTGCTGGCATATTGAGTGCAGCACTTTCACAGCATCATCTTTCAGGATTTGAAATAACTCAACTGGAATTCCATCACCTCCACTAGCTTTCTTCGTAAGGCCCACTTGACTTCACATTCCAGGATGTCTGGCTCTAGGTGAGTGATCACACCATCGTGATTATCTTGCACTTATCTCACAGGCTAGTAAAGTAATGCTCAAAATTCTCCAAGCCAGGCTTCAGCAAAACGAGAACCGTGAACTTCCAGATGTTCAAGTTGGTTTTAGAAAAGGCAGAAGAACCAGAGATCAAATTGCCAACATCCGCTGGATCGTGGAAAAAGCAAGAGAGTTCCAGAAAAACATCTATTTCTGCTTTATTGACTATGTCAAAGCCTTTGACTGTGTGGATTCACAATAAACTGTGGAAAATTCTGAAAGAGATGGAAATACCAGACCACCTGACCTGTCTCTTGAGAAACCTATAGGCAGGTCAGGAAGTAAGAGTTAGAACTGGACATGGAACAACAGACTGGTTCCAAATAGGAAAAGGAGTACATCAAGGCTGTATATTGTCACCCTGCTTATTTAACTTATATGCAGAGTATATCATGAGAAACGCTGGGCTGGAAGAAGCACAAGCTCGAATCAAGATTGCCAGGTGAAATATCAATAATCTCAGATATGCAGATGACACCACCCTTATGGCAGAAAGTGAAGAAAAACTAAAAAGCCTCTTGATGAAAGTGAAAGTGGAGAGTGAAAAAGTTGGCCTAAAGCTCAACATTCAGAAAATGAAGATCATGGCATCCGGTCCCATCACTTCATGGGAAATAGATGGGGAAACAGTGGAAACAGTGTCAGACTTTATTTTGGGGGGCTCCAAAATCACTGCAGATGGTGACTGCAGCCATGAAATTAAAAGACGCTTACTCCTTGAAGAAAAGTTATGACCAACCTAGATAGCATATTAAAAAGCAGAGACATTACTTTGCCAACAAAGGTCCGTCTAGTCAAGGCTATGGTTTTTCCTGTGGTCATGTATGGATGTGAGAGTTGGACTGTGAAGAAAGCTGAGCGCCAAAGAATTGATGCTTTTGAACTGTGGTGTTGGAGAAGACTCTTGAGAGTCCCTTGGACTGCAAGGAGATCCAACCAGTCCATTCTGAAGGAGATCAGCCCTGGGTGTTCTTTGGAAGGAATGATGCTAAAGCTGAAACTCCAGTACTTTGGCCACCTCATGCGAAGAGTTGACTCATTGGAAAAAACTCTAATACTGGGAGGGATTGGAGGCAAAAGTAGAAAGGGACGAGAAAGGATGAGATGGCTGGATGGCATCACTGACTCAATGGATGTGAGTCTGAGTGAACTCTGGGAGATGGTGATGGACAGGGAGGCCTGGCGTGCTGCGATTCATGGGATCGCAAAGAGTTGGACACAACTGAGAGACTGAACTGAACTGAACTGAACTGATGCTTCTGTAGTGGAAAGCATCAAGTGGGTGCTTGTTTCTTATCTTTAAATTTCTTCCCTAAACGAAGAATGATCAGATACTAGATACCCTAAAAACCAACAAATATCCAGTAGAATATGGATGTACCATATCCCAGCTCTTACTGATAGACATTTAGGTTATAAGTTTCTGTTGATAAGATGTTATTTACACTGTTTGGAGGAACATTCAAATATCCTTGAATATTTGTAAGGTATTTTTTTCCCTTTAAGATAATTTCAGGACTTCCTTGGTCGTCCAGTTGTTAAGAATCCACCTTGCAATTCAGGGGATGTGGATTCAATCACTGGTCTGGGAATATCCCACATGACATGGGAGCAACTAAGCTCATGCACTACAACTACTGAGCCTGCTCCCTAGAGCCTTTGCTCTGCAACAAGAGAAGCCACTGAAATGAGAAGCCTGTGCACTGCAACAAACAGTAGCCCCTGCTTGCCACCCCTAGAGAAAGCCCACTTGCAGCAATGAAGACCCAGCACAGCCAAAAAAAGCAACAAACAAAGGAAACACTGTTACTGCCTTGATCCTTATCATGCCCTTATCCAGACTGACTATATAACCTCTTCCTATTTATGGGGTGCAGGTGCAGGGCGGGGGAAGGGGGCAGTGGATAGTTCTTATGGAGCTAGCCTGCTGTGTTTCCCTTTGCCTGCTGCTGCTGCTGCTAAGTTGCTTTAGTTGTGTCCGACCCTGTGCAACCCCATAGACGGTAATTCACCAAGCTCCCCCGTCCCTGAGATTCTCCAGGCAAGAACACTGGAGTGGGTTGCCATTTCCTTCTCCAATGCATGAAAATGAAAAGTGAAAGTGAAGTCGCTCAGTCGTGTCCGACTCTTTGCGACCCCATGCACTGCAGCCTGCCAGGCTCCTCCGTCCATGAGATTTGCCTGGCAAACTAATAAAGCCACCCTTTCCTTCTCCGTGGGGGAAAAAAAAAGATACTTTCCAAGGAGTCATGTCATAGTTTCTGATGTCTAGTCCACAGTTTCTGCGTCTAGTCCTACAGAAACCCACCAAAGATGGCAACCTCCTCCTTTTCTTCAAGTCAGGGGTGGCAGCCCAGCAATTTGTATGAGCCAGGGAGAAAGTCTGGAGAGATTCATCGTGTACTATCAGGGATGCTCCAGGATTAAGTGTTGGGGTGGCCATGATCATAACCTGCTCTTGTTTATGGAGCACTGTGTGAAGGGCTGTACTCAAACTGTCTCACTTAGTCTTTGCATTAATCTGATGGGGAAGATTCATCTTCATTTGATAAAGTATCTTTATCAAATTATCTTTGACAAATTATCTTCATGTGATAGATGGAGAAGCTTAGGTTCCAAGAGATTAGGTAATTTATCTAAGGCCTTAGAGTCAAATCAGTGCTTGGAATACTTGCTCGTAGGATATTCCCTCTCTAACCCAGCTGCCATACTGTGGGAAGCCCAAGCCACATGAAGAGGCTATGTGTTGACATTTCAGCCAACAGCCCCAGCTGAGCTTCCAGCTGGCAGCCAGCATCAGCTCCCAGCCATGTGAGTGAGCCAGCTTGGATTCTTCAGCTCTCTCTTCAGCCCAGTTGACACCCCAGGTGGCTACAGCCCTAACCAACATCACAGTAGTAGAACTGCTAAGTTGAGCTCAGCCACTCCAAAGACTGGTGAGAATGAGATAGTTTTTGTGTCAAGTCACTGAGTTTTGGCAAGATTTTTTATGTAAGAGTGACTAACCAAAACAGGTGGGGAGCTACTCATTCTTGGATGAATCCCAGCAGAGTCTGAGGAGGGGGTTACTGCTCTGCGGGTATCACTAGAGTAGGGGGTCTTTGATGATTCTTACAAGCTCAGTGCACTAGGCTGCATCTGTATATGACAGTTTTGCTTGTTCCCTGCCCTAGATGGGGAAAACTTCATTGAGTCACAAGTCTGGGAAGAGAAACTGTGTATAAATAAGTTGACAGAAATCTGGGCAAGATTCCCAAAGTAAATAATGTTGATTCTCAGCACAAAGAAGACATTGCTTAATGCTACAAAAACTCACATAAACAGTCATTTCTTTATGACTGATTTGCTATATTTTCAAATTCCAAAAAAGTAACCATAATAACCATCATTTTAAAAAGCAGCACTTGGAAATGCTGGAACATTGTGTGCAGTTCCTGAGGTCACAACAGTATCCTTATCTTTTGGAGCTTCCCAGTCCTGTGGGCTGGAGGTTGTGCCAGTTTGACCTTTGGAAAGCCCCAGTTGGCACTCAGATCCCAAAGCAAAATCCAACTTTTCTCTCCCAAAGAGCAGAAGAGAAGCTCACAACAGTTCAATAAGATGGTGGCCTTTACCAATCTTAGGTGTTTACTCTCCTAACCCTCACCTTTCAGTCCCTTTCAGTTCAGTGGTTCTCAAATCTGGGGGCATAAAAATCATCTGGGAAGTATGTAAAAGGTGTAAAAATCCAGGATTCTTCCCTGAAGATTCCCAGTTTCTAAGTCTGGGGTTGGATCTCAGAATTTTTATTTTAAAGAGAACCAGCTGGGACCTCCTTGGCAGTCTAGTGGTTAAGACTCCTCGCTTCCAATGCAGGGGGTTCAATCCCTGGTTGGGGAACTGAGATTCCACATGCCATTGTGCATGGCCAAAAAGAAAAAGAACTGGCTAATTCTTCCACTGTTGGGCCCCATACCCTAAGCTGAAGGCCTTTCCTGAAAGTGTAGAATAGAGATGGGGAGAGGCCTCGATAAGCCAAACCTCCAGAGACTGGGATGGACCTTGGAAGGGGGTCAAGATGGGATATTCAGATTCTGAGCCAGGAAGGATATAACAAACTCTGTAGCAAACGATTTTCAAAGTTTGTTTCTTCAGACCCTAGGGGGTTCCTCAGATGTACTATCACCTCCAACCCCAGCAGTTTCTCTTTGATCTGTTTTCTCATAGTAGGTTTCCAAGAAAGATTGTGTTAGAAGAAAAGATTTTACTACTAAATTCCCTTCCTGCTTAAGGATATAGTTTGGTGAGGGTGAGGAGCAAACAGAACCCTCAAACCTTGGTGGTAAGAATGAAAAATGATGCAGCCACTGTGGAAAAGCTTGGTGGTTCTGTAATAAGTTACATGGAGATTACCATATGTCTTGGTTTGCTCAGGCTGTTGTAACAAAATACCATAGATGAGGTGAATTAAACAACAGACATTTATTTCTCACAGTTCTATTGTAAACGTTTGGCTCTTTACAGCAGTCCAAAGGTGGAAACAACCCAAATTTGACCATAACTGACAAATGATGAACGGGTAAAAGTAGTATATTTCTACAATGAAATACTACTTAACTATACAAAAGAATGAAGTATTGATACATGAATGAATGTTGAAAACATCGTGCTATGTGAAAGAAGTCAGTCACAAAAGGACAAATAATTGCATGATTCCATTTATATGAAATATTCAGAATAGGCAAATCCATAGAGACAGAGATGGAAAGCAGATTAGTGATTGCCAGAGATTAGGGGAATGGGGTAATGGGGAGTGACTGCTTAATAAATGCAAGATTTCTTCTGGGGATGATGAAAATGTCCTGGAACTTGATAGTGGTGATGGTCGCACAACATTGTGAACGTGCTAAATGTCAGTAATGACAAGCTTTATGTTATGAGAATTTCACAAAATACAGCAATGAAAAAAACCCCGATCAACAGACCTAGGACAATCATCTCATTATTATTACTATTATTTTTACTGATAAGGTAGCTGAGGTCAGAAAGGGGAAATGGCTTGGTGAGGTCACCCAGCCTGTTAGAGGTACAGCCAAGGCTGGTGACACCCAGCCTGCCATAGCAGGCTGCCTCTCTTCCTCAACTTGGTCCCCTACCCCCAACCCCTACCCAAAATGCTAAGATTCAGGGACATGCAATGTCCTGATCCACACATCACACCATAGTTTTTGCAGCTAGGCCCCCTGCTTCCCAGGCAGAGGTCCACCTTACCCCCCATAGAGCTGGGCTAGCCTTTTTTCTGCTGTCACCAGTGTCTATTGCCTTCAAGTGTGTTGATGAAAGACAAACCCACCTCTAACTTCGTACTTGAGTAAATCTTCCTAAGGGGCTCGCTAAGCTGCATTCTTCGGACAGGGTTGATAAGGGCTGGGTGCATCAGATTCCTTACATTACAGACATTGCTTAGCTTCCCAAACTCCAGCTGGGCAGAGATTCTGGAGGAGCTGGTGATGCTCCCAGGGCTGGGTCGGATTTATTCCAGCCATACGCATTTGTGTGGTTGGCTCTTATCTCTGGCTTTGGACCATATGCTTCTATCCCACAGTAGGTGCTTAATAAAGATTCATTGTAGGCTTCCCTGGGGGCTCAGTGGTAAGGAATCTGCCTGCCAACGCAGGAGACACTGGTTGATTCCTGGTCTGGGAAGATTCCACATGCTGCAGAGCAACTAAGCTCGTGTACCACAGCTACTGAGCCCGTGCTCAAGCCAAGGAGATGCAACTACTGAAGCCCATTTGCCCTAGAGCCCGTGTTCCATGAGAAGCCTGAGCACTGCAACTACAGAGTAACTTGCCACAACTAGAGAAAAGCCCACACGGCAATGCAGACCCAGCGTAGCCCCAAATCAGTCAATCAATAAGATTATTTAAAAAAAATTCACTGGCACCAGTTGTCCCTGTTTTGTGGTCATCCTGGGACTGTCTTCATTCTAGTTAAGAGAGTTCAGGAAAAGGCCTCACTTTCCTTGGTGCCATTGAGAATAAAGGACTCAGGGTAAGTTTTACATGAAGTGAGAATTGTTTATCTGGTAGCCAGCCATCTGTCCTGACCCTTTGTGACCCCATGGATGCAAAAGTCAAGTCCATGGAATTCTCCAGGCCTGCAATACAGTCATGTCCAACTCTTTATGATTTCATGGACTGTAGCCTGCCAGGCTCTTCTGTCCATGGAATTCTCCAGGCAAGAATACTGGAATGGGTAGCTGTGCCCTTCTCCAAGGAATCTTCCCAACCCAGGAATCGAACTCAGGTCTCCTGCTTTGCAGGCAGATTCTTTACCGGCTGAGCCACCAGGGAAGCCCAGGGTAGCCATCTGAGATGGAATTATTCACCATTTTGGAGGTGGGGGCAACAGAAGGGTTTAACTCATCTGCATTTGCATTACTGTGAACTTTAGAGGTCAGGTCTTTGGGAACAATCCCTTCAGCCTCTTACCTAGGGTTTCAAAAAATTGCTAAGGGTTTTGTTCTGTCTCCTCAGATCCTGACCATTCCTTACATCTCTTAGTCTCCAGACAAATCATGGAGTTTTTAAAAAGTGCATAAACATACGAAAGGGCAATTGCAGGACCCAAGAAAACTGGCTCTTTGGCAATTTTCTAATCTCAGCTGAGAACCCTGGCTGAGAAGGGAAACCTAGTTCTGCTCATTTGTATTCAGTATCTGCTTCAGCGTGGGGATGGAGAGGGCGAATTCCCTCAATCCTCACATGGTGACTCGCTTCACTCAGCCTCTGAAGATGATCTAACTCCTTGAACCTGAACTTGGAAATTGACTTCAGGCAGCAGGGATGGACGGAGACATTAAGGAAGACAGCAGGGTAGCAGTGGCCACAGTTTCTAAGTTGCCATTTGGGATAAAGCAGGAAAGGCGAGAGTTGCTACAGGGCAGACAGAGGTTTGGGGGTGAGTATTTACAGTTCAGCCTTGGTGGTTGTATGTGGTTTCCCTGCTGTGTGGACAGATGGCTTATGTCTGGTTGCAGACTTTCATTTTACAGGACAGAGAGGTTTAGAAATGCTCTATTCCTGTTGGGAGATTTCAGTGTATGACTCTGTTCAATGATCCGAGGTGTCCTGCAGAAGAGAAATCTGCCTTGGTGTTGTTCAATCCAGTCTTTCCCAGTTATTTGACTTCAGAATTCTTCCTCCTTCTCCCATTATAGCACTCATTTATACTCCGTGATAGCCAGGTTTCCAAGAAATAATGGGAAATGCCTCCTTATATCCTGTGGAGTTGGTTCTGGCCACTGATGCCCTACAATGAGCAGCAATGGTGATATTCGGGCAGGACACAGGACAGGGGACCCTGTTATAATAATCCAGGAAGTAGCATCACATGTTGTACCTATCAGGCTCCTTCCTACACTGAGATGTTTTGATTCTCTACACACAGACCAGGAAACCACTATTTGCTGAGCACCATGCACTAGGAGATTTTTGTATGTCATCTGTGTGATTTTCCCTCAAGTCTGTTGTTTCTATTCTATAATGAGGAAATTGGGACTCCAAGAGGTTGTGTAAGGAGGTCACCCAGTTGAGTTTGTGGCAGAGTGAAGATCTGGGCTGAGGACGATGGGACCACACTGGTACCCCCTCCTCAGACACCAATGGTGGGAAAGGAAACCGGGGCAGCCATAGTTCAGCAGTTCCTCCATCAGTTAAAGAGAATTGCCAAATGTCTTGGGCTGCTATGATAAAATACCATGGCCTGGGGGGCTTAAACAGCAGGCGTCTGGTTCTCACAGTTCTGGAGGCTGGCGAGTCCCACGTCAGGGTTAGTGTCTGGTGAAGACTGGCAGGTGGCTGCCTCTTGCTGTCGCTCGCCTGTGTCTCGCCACTTCACTCATAAGCTGCATTTTCATGTTGTTCTTTCCAGAGTGTCTGGTTCCCATGAGGAGCTGTTTGGCTGGTCATGTGACATTGGGTCCCTGGGCCTCAATTTCCTCATCTGTAAAATACGATGCTGCTCTCATTTTCTTTCTTCTGAACTTTCCCACATTTTCTTCTTCCTTCCCTCCTCTCCTCTTTCCTTCTCCCTTAATTCTTCCTCCCTCAGTTTGTTTTTCCACGTTGTCATAAACCTCCATCTCCAGCATTAATTTTCCCCTGGAAGATCCTTGAAACTCCCCTGTGGGATCCTCCCTAAAGTGGCTTGAGAGGCACCGATGGTTTTTCAGTAACAGAGACCAGACACGAAGGCGACTGCTGAGGAATTTCATGTCAGTCAGGCGCTCTGTGCTCTGCATCTAGAATAGGGCAGTTTCCAAGGTGACTGAGCCTGGAGTGTGAGGATAAGGTGATAAGGTGAGGGCCTGGAGTTATGAGCTGCCAAACTCATAAACCATGCGGGCTTCCTCTGAGCCACTCGCCAAGCAATTTAACAACCGACTTGTTTCAAAGTGTTCCAAACTATTTAATGATCAGTGCATCTATAAATAGGGTCGTAAAAACAATCTGGATAGATATTAATGTATGGGTTCAGTCCTGGAGTAACTAAACCTTGAGTTGTTTTGACCTCAGAGAGCCATCAAAGTCTGCTGCAAGGGACAATTCTGCAGCTGTCTTGTGGCAGGTGTTTTGTTCCTGTTCAACGTGTCCTTGTGTGTATAATTTGTTAACATGACAATAATGTGCTGCTTGGCACTCGCAGTTTAAAACTAAGTGCCTTCACACACATGTTCTCATTTGATCCTGGCAAGCCAGGCATTATTACGAGGCTCCAGGGAGATAAGTGACTCACCTCAGGACATCCAGAATGTGGGGTGAATGGGGCTGGGGTGGTGGTGGGGTGATAGCAGAGTCCAGATTTCAGATAAGGACTATGTGGCTTCCAAATTCATTTTCCTATCTTATTCCATCAAATCCTATTTCCTGGTTTAAAAGACTGGATACAATCAGTGACTCTTCTGTCCTCAAAGGGGCCAGCACCCAAGTTTCTCCTTTGATTGCTTTACATTAAAAATAGGCTGGCCAGATTTAGTAAATAAAAATATAAAACACCTCATTAAATTAAAAATTCAGATTAAACAATGAATAATTTTTTTGGTGTAAGTATGTCCCATGATACCTGGCAACTGTGACTTAAAGTACTTGCTATTGTCAGATAAGATAATTCTTACCTGTTCCTCTTTTTGGAGGGCAGAATAGAGCGTGATGATTGGAGCTTGCGTGATTTTTGATTAAGGGCTCTCCATAATCAGGACTTGCAACACCCTGATTGCGCCTATCTGATTAAAAAACAAAAAATAAAAAAATAAGGTACTTGCTATTAAATATTTTTTCTTTTAAAAAATAATATGAGTTACAGAAAATTTTGAAAAATCAGATAAACAAAAGAAAAGTGAAAGTGAAAGTCACTTAGTCATGTGCGACTGTTTGCGACCCCATGGACTGACTATACAGTCCATAGAATTCTCCAGGCCAGAATACTGGAGTGGGTAGTTTTTCCCTTCTCCAAGGGATCCTCCCAACCCAGGGACTGAACCCAGGTATCCTGCACTGCAGGCAGATTCCTTATCAGCTGAGACATAAGGAAAGCCCATAAGCAAAAGAAAGAAAATATAAATTAGTCCTAATTTTACTGTCATGTACTTTTAATATTTAAATATTAGCTGTTAATACTTTGCTATATTATTGAGACCTCTTTTTCCATTATGCATATGTTTATATGCATAATTCCTTTTTAAAAAATAGAAAAATGAGTTTACTGATTATATATTACTTAGTTCAGTTCAGTCTCTCAGTTGCTTTGCAATCCCATGGACTGTAGCATGCCAGCATTCCCTGTCAATCACCAATGCCTGGAGCTTGCTCAAGTCAGTGATGTCATCCAATGATCTTATCTTCTGTCGTCCCCTTCTCCTCCTGCCCTCAATCTTTCCCAGCATTGGGGTCTTTTCTAGTGAGTCAGTTCTTTGCATCAAGTGGACAAAGTATGGGAGTTTCAGCTTCAGCATCAGTCCTTCCGATGAATATTCAGGACTGATTTCCTTCAGGATTGACTGGTTTGATCTCCTTGCAGTCCAAGGGACTCTCAAGAGTCTTCTCCAACACCACAGTTCAAAAGCATAGATTCTTTGGCACTCAGCTTTCTTTATAGTCCAACTCTCACATCCATGCATGACTACTGGAAAACCACAGCTTTGACTATATGGACCTTTGTCAGCAAAGGAATGTCTCTGCTTTTTAATATGCTGTCTAGGTTAGTCATAACTTTTCTTCCAAGGAGCAAGCATCTTTTAATTTCATGGCTGCAGTCACCATCTGCAGTGATTTTGGAGACCAAAAAATTAGTCTGTCCCTGTTTCCACTGTTTCCCCATCTGTTTGTCATGAAGTGTTGGGACCAGATGCCATGATATTAGTTTTTTGAATGTTGAGTTTTAAGCCAACTGTTTCACTTTCCTCTTTAACTTTCATCAAGAGGCTCCTTAGTTCTTCACTTTCTGCCATAAGGGTGATGTCATCTGCGTATCTGAGGTTATTGATATTTCTCCTGGCAATCTGGATTCCAGCTTGTATTATTTAAGGTCTGCGTTTTTTTCACTCAATAATATATCTTGGATATCTTTCTATGCCTTGATAAATTCTGTACTATTCAAATGACTGCAAGGCCATTGATGGCATAACACACTGCCTTTAGTGAATCCCCTATAGGCGAACACTTAGGTTGTGTCTAATGTTTTATTATTACAGACTTATCATGAATAACTTCACTGAGTCTTTTGGACATCCCTGGGGTAACTTTCTGACAGTAGAATTTTTCGGTCAAAGGATATGCAAACTTTAAAGGCTTTTTTATAGGTTGTCAAGTTGTGCTCCAGAAAAATTGTACCAGTTTATATTCTTACAAATAGTGTCTGAAAGTGCCATTTCCTTGCATACTGTCAATATTGGGAATTTTCAATAAAAACAAAAAGAAAAAATAACTCATTTGATTCTGAGCCTATCCTGACTCCATAATCATATTCAACACTCTGCCCTCAAGTATGTAATCTTACTTCTTTCTACTGAGCCTTAAATTCTCAAAAAAGGGAGTAGATTAGATCAGGGGTAGAAATCACTACTACTGTCCCATCACATGCTGAATTTCCATCCAAGTACTAACAGGCCTTATCCTGTTTAGCTTTTGCGATTAGAGGAGTGCATGTTCAGGGCGATATGGCTGTAGACCACCTGCTGAATTTCCACAGTGTTCAGAATCTTATTCACCTTAGCCTTACAGGTGGCCATTACTAATGTAAAGAACTTGCTCATTAGGGCAAATTTCCCTTTATGTAGGAATTCAGTTAATAAATGGAGACAGAATGGTAGAATTATAACGTCATCAGTATTTGTTTATTTTAGGTATCAGTTCAGTTCAGTCGCTCAGTCGTATCCAACACTTGTGACCCCATGAACCGCAGCATGCCAGGCCTCCCTTTCTATCACCAACTCCCAGAGTTTACTCAAACTCATGTCTATTGAGTCAGTGATGCCATCCAACCATCTCATCCTCCGTCATCCCCTTTTCCTCCTGCTCTCAATCTTTCCCAGCATTAGGGACTTTTCAAATGAGTCAGTCCTTCGCATCAGGTGGCCAAAGTATTGGAGTTTCAGCTTCAACATCAGTCCTTCCAAAGAACACCCAGGACTGATCTCCTTTAGGATGGACTAGTTGGATCTCCTTGCAGTCCAAGGGACTCTCAAGAGTCTTCTCCAACACTACAGTTCAAAAGCATCAATTCTTTGGTGCTCAGCTTTCTTTATAGTCCAACTCTCACATCCATAGATAACTACTGGAAAAACCATAGCCTTGACTAGATGGACCTTTATTGACAAAGTAATGTCTCTGCTTTTTAATATGGTGTCCAGGTTGGTCATAACTTTCCTTCCAAGGAGTAAACATATTTTAATTTCATGGCTGCAATTATCATTTGCAGTGATTTTGGGGCCCCCCAAAATAAAGTCAGCCACTATTACCACTGTTTCCCTATCTATTTGCCATGAAATGATAGGACCAGATGCCGTGATCTTAGTTTTCTGAGTGTTGAGCTTTAAGCCAACTTTTTCACTCTCCTCTTTCACTTTCATCAAGAGGCTTTTTAGTTCCTCTTCACTTTCTGCCATAAGGGTGGTATCATCTGCATATCTGAGGTTATCGATATTTCTCCCGGCAATCTTGGTTCCAGCTTGTGCTTCTTCCAGCCCAGCATTTCTCATGAGGTACTCTGCATAGAAGTTAAATAAGCAGGGTGACAATATAAAGCCTTGACATACTCCTTTTCCTATTTGGAAACAGTCTGTTGTTCCATGTCCAGTTCTAACTGTTGCTTCCTGACCTGCATACAGGTGTCTCAAGAGGCAGGTCAGGTGGTCTGGTATTCCCATCTCTCAGAATTTTCCACAGTTTATTGTGATCCACACAGTCAAAGGCTTTGGCATAGTCAATAAAATGGAAATAGATGTTTTTCTAGAACTCTCTTGCTTTTTCGATGATCCAGCAGATGTTAGCAATTTGATCTCTGGTTCCCCTGCCTTTTCTAAAACCAGCTTGAACATTTGGACGTTCACAGTTCATGTATTTCTGAAGCCTGGCTTGGAGAATTTTGAGCATTACTTTATTAGCATGTGAGATGAGTGCAATTGTGCGATAGTTTGAGCATTCTTTGGCATTGCCTTTCTTTGCAATGAAAACTGACATTTTCCAGTCCTGTGGCCACTGCTGAGTTTTCCAAATTTGCTGATATATTGAGGACAGCACTTGTACAGCATCATCTTTCAGGATTTGAAATAGTTCAACTGGAATTCCATCACCGCTACTAGCTTTGTTCGCAGTAATGCTTTCTAAGGCCCACTTGACTTCAGATTCCAGGATATCTGGCCCTAGGTGAGTGTGAGTGAGCACACCATCATGATTATCTGGGTTGTGAAGATCTTTTTTGTATCAGTGTATCAGTGTATGTTTATTTCAGGTGCAGAGGAAATATTAAACTATTATGAACATGTAATCAGTGAAATTCAGACTAAGGGCAACTCTATAGGTCATATGGCTTCTTTTCTTTAAAAAAAGAAACAAGTGGGAAAAAGAAAAGGATACAGGGGAAACAACATAAAAGATACATAAAAGATATATTCACCAATCAGAATGTATGGAGCATTCTTGAATCTTTAGTTTTTTTTAAAAAAAACTATTGGAAAGAATCCACCATTCATGAGACGATTAGAAATGTAAACATGGAATGGATATTTGGTTAAAGTAAGTAATAACTACTAATTTTAAAACACATGTTAATAGTATCATCTATGTTTTAAACAAGAGCCTTCATCTTTTAGAGCAGTGGTTCTCAGTTTTGAGATTTTGCTTCCCAGGATATTTGGCAATCTTGAGATATTTTTGGTTGTCATAACTGGAGGGAAGGTGTTACCAGGGTCTAGTAAGTAGAACCCAGGGATGTTGCTAAACATCCTATAATGCACCAGATAGCTGCTCACAGCGAAGAGTCATTTGGCTCACAATGGTAATGATGGTCAGATTGAGAGGCTCTGTTTTAGAGATACATATTAAAATATTTGGGCAGTGGTGAAGAGTCCACCTGCCAAGTAGGAGACACAAGTTCAATCCCTGGGTTTAGAAGATCCCCTGGAGAAGGGAATGGCTACCCACTCCAGTATTCTTGCCTAGGACATCCCATGGACGGAGGAGTCTGGAGGGCTATAGTGTGTGGGGTCACCAAAGAGTTGGACACAACTTAATGACTAAACAACAACAAACTGAAGTATTTATGGGTAAAATGATATTATGGGTGGGATTTGCTTTAAAATAATACAGTACCCCTCCCCTCCCCACTTTAGCAGCAGTTTTGTTTTCTGCCCTGTTTCAGTTACCTGTGGTCAACTCTGGTTCGAAAGGATTAAATGGAAAAATTTAGAAATAAACAATTCAGAAATTTTAAGTTGCACACCATTCTTTTTTAAAAAATTATCTAATTATTTATCATTTCTTTTTGGCTGTGCTGGGTCTTTGTTGCTGCGAGGGCTTTTCTCCAGTTGTGGTAAGCAGAGGCTACTCTCTAGCTGTGGTGTGCGAGCTTCTCATTGTGGTGGCTCCGTTTGGTTTAGAGCACGGGCTTTAGCGTATGAGGGCTTCGGTAGCTGCAGCATGTGGGCTCGGTAGTTGTGTCTCCTGGGCTCGGGGGCACAGTCTCAGTAGTCGTGGTGTCCAGACTTGATTGCTCCTTGGCATGTGAGATCTTCCTGGGTTAGGGGTTGAACCCCTGTCTCCCACATTGGCAGGTGGATTCTTTACCACTGAGCCACCAGGGAAGCCCCTTGCACACTATTCAAGGTAATATGATGAAATCTCATGGGATCCCACTCCATCCTGCCTGGGACATAATCATCCCTTTGTCCAGCATATCTGCCCATTAGTCATCTAGTAGCTGCCTAGGTTATCATGTTGCCTGTCATGGTAACCCAGTTCTCATGTTCAAGTAACCCTCATTTTACAGAGACCACATTCACATAACTTTCATTCCAGTATATTGTTAAAAATGTTCGATTTTATTTTTGGTTACTGTTGTTAATCTCTTATTGTGCACAATTTATAATTGTATTTTAGGCAAACATGTATAGGAAAAAAATCATACATCTAGGGTTCACTATTTCATACATCCACTGGGTGTCTTGCAACCCCCACAGACAAGGGAGGATAATTGTATGTGACAGAGGAAATGGATGGAGGTCTGGAGGCATGGACTTGTTGATGGTTGCTGTTTGGGGCTGGGTAAATGTTATAGGACTTCATTATATTCTATCTCCTTTAGGTAAGTTGGGGCTCCCCTGGTGGCTCAGATGGTAAAGCATCTGCCTGCAATGTGGGAGACATGAGTTTGATCCCTGGGTCAGGAAGATCCCCTGGAGAAGGAAATGGCAACCCACTCCAGTACTCTTGCCTGGAAAATTCCATGAACTGAGGAGCCTGGTAGGCTAAAGTCCATGGGATCACAAAAGTGTTGGACACAACTGAGCAACTTCACTTTCTTTTAGGCAAGTTTGAAATTCTCCAAAATAAAAAGTTTAGGGAATTCCCTGGCAGTCCAGTGGTTAGGACTCTGTGTTTCTTCTGCAGGGGACCTGGGTTCAATCCCTGACTGGGGAACTAAGATCCTGTAAGCCATGTGGTGGAGCATTCCCCCCCATCCCCCCAAAATCTTCCGATGAGGTGGATTGCCATTTCTTCTGGATTCCTTTTCTAAGAACCATCTTTTTCTTTCTCTAGTAACTTTAAATTTTTTCTAATCTCATCCATAGGGAACTGTGAAATAGCTTAATTTGTGTGTCCTCCTATCTCTGCCTTCCCTACCACCAGAGGGGAGGCGTGTAGGTCAAACTTCCCCACCTTGTTTCTGTGACCAATTTTTTTTTTTAATCTGCAAAGCAGGGACACACATGAATCTTGTTTACTGCCTGGAGTTTTTTTAAAAAAATTTTGTCTGTGCCATGAGGCATGTAGTATATTAGTCCCCCAACCCCAGAGATTGAACCTGGGTCTCCTGCATTGCAGACAGATTTTTTGCTGTCTGAGTCACCAAGAAAGCCCAGAAAATTGAAGAGGAGAGGTTATTTACCAATTAACCATTAAGTTAAAATTACACTGAAATTCAAAGACTTTACTTCCAGACCAAAGACTGCACTTAATATTAAGGGAAGAAAAAATGCAATTTTGGTAATGCCAGATGAAATGGAATCCTTGGTCTTATAAAAGCTCCATGGGAGACTTCTCTGGTAGTTCAGTGGCTGGGCATCTACATTTTCAATACAGGGTGTGGGGTTCTAAAATAATTTGTATAGAATTTATATTACTTTTCCCTTACATGTCTGGTAGAATTTACCTGTAAAGCCATATGAACTTGGAGTTTTCTTTGTGGAAATGTTTTAAACTATAAATTCAGTTTCGTTAATAGACATGGTATTCAGGTTATCTATTTGTTCTTTCATAATCTTTGGTAGTTTGTATCTATCAAGGAATTCTTCTATATCATCTAAGTTGTCAAATTTATTGGCATAGAAGTTTTCCATAAGCATCTCTTACCATCTTTTTAATCTTTGTAGACTCTTTAGTGATGTCATCTCTCATTTCTTAAATTGGTAATTTGTGTCTGAAATAAAGTTTTTCTTTTTCTTTTTTTTTTTGGCTGTATATTGTAGCATGTGGAATCTTAGTTCCCTGGCCAGGGATCAAACCCGTGCCCCCTGCATTGGAAGCATGGAGTCCCAACTACTGGACTTCAAGGAAAGTCCCTGAATTAAAGTCTTTTAGAGGACAGAAATTCAACAAGGAAGACAGAATTTCTTTGTTCATATGAGAAAATCTATTTATGCTTGAAGTATTTGCTTTTACACATTTTATAGAATTATTCCTTATGCTGAAATAATGCAGCAGGAGGCTTATGGGAAGCAGAAGGGAGACAGCCAGATGAAAATCTGATTTGTAACCAGGCTCTGTCTTTATGAAAGGAGGAAGCAAGAGTGATAGGTCACCTTGAAGTTTTTTTGCATACTGGTTGCTTCAAAGAAGCACATAGTTTTTGTCAGGGTCATTGACTCCTACATTCTGGATTCTTTCCAAACCACACTATTATTTTGGGAACATGTGATCTTAAATAATGCCACTGTGCCTGTTCATTCTCAAACACTGGAGATTCTGACAACATTGAACAGCTCAGATAATATTCTAGGTCTGCTTTTCCAGGAAGAGTTGGGGGACGTTTGAAATTGTGGGAAAACCATAGGTTTTAGAGTAAGACAACTGTGACTTCAAAGTATGGCTGTGCTGCTCACTAGCTATGGACTCAGGGTACAATTGTGGAACTTCTCTCTGAACTCTACTTTCCTCACGTACAAACTGGGGACAATGAGACCTACTTCATAGTGCTCTTGGGGTGTTTAAATGTGATAATTCATGGGTCTAGCACATATTATCAACTCTGAGTGGATCTCACGCGGTGGTCCCTGGACCAGCAGCATCAATAGCACTTAGAAGCTTGTTAGAGATGTAAATTCTTGAACTCCAGACCTACAGAATCAGAAATTCTGGGGGTGAGTCCCAGTAATCTATGTTTTCATAAGTCTCCTCGGGGATCATGAGGACCTGCCGCGTTGGAGTACATGGATTAGCATATTCTTTGGCAGATGGTAGAAGCTCAAGATATACTCTTTTCTCCCATTATTTGTGCTTTCTTGAAAACTAGTCTTTCGGTTTATTATTGGCTCTCATACTAATTAAACTTATCAAGAGTTAAGAGAGTCTTTCTCTGTCTCATCTTTTTTTCCCTTTTTCCAAAGTTTCTGGTGCGTGTTAGCATTCAGTAGAACTCAGAAAGTTAACTGTATTTCCATGTGTCACAAAGGACAGAACTGCCCTTGGCTTTCCAGACCTATACTTATTTATTTGATTTATGTAGCACCTTGGCTCAATCGTGTCTCTGAAATATGAGGTGTTCTGTGTGTGCCTGGAGTGAATACCAATCTATGTATGATACCTGGGATGTCAGAATATAATGTCTTACTTTTAGTGTCAGCCAATAAACATAAAGGCATGAGCAACATCATAGGTCATTTGGTCCTGATTAAAGAAGAGATGTCATAAAACCTCACAAAACCCAAGTGGAGTGAGAGAGAGAAGAGGGCAGGCCAATAAATAAATCAAAACCCTAAGATGCACATAAAATTCTTTTGTTTAAAAAAGGCAACTTTGTTTGGTTTAAGAAAAACCTTAAGCTGAGAGACCAGTCACAGCTACCCTATAGGATGGTTGTGAGAAATGAATGTGATAATCCCTGTATTTGAGCATGGTACACTTTATTAAGCACTCAATATATTACTAAATTATTACTAGTAATAGTAGTAGGTGGTAAGTGAATGTTTACTGGATAAATGGCTCATTAAACGAGTGCTTGGTTGAATGAAATAATGAACTATCAAGTTGTTTGATCACAGATAATTTTTCTTAGTGCAAAAGCAAGCTTCAGGGAAAATTATTCATTTTGTAGTGAGTCCCATAGCAGCTACTGGATAAGTATAGTTGAAATTCAAAAAAGGAAAGAAAAGTTCTATTTATAATAGTCCCAAACTAGAAACCACCAAATGTCCATCAAAAGCTGAATGAATAAAGAAATTGTGGTTCGCCCATAAACTGGATACTCTTTAGAAACAATAAGAAAAAAGCTAAGGTGTCACACAACTTAGATGAATCTCAGAAACATTATACTGAGCAAAGAAAGCCAGACACAGAAGGGTGCATGCTGTATGATTTCATTTCTGTCACATTCTAGAAGTGGCAAACCTAATGTACAGTCAGGAAGCTCATCAGTGGTTGCCTGAAGTTGGGAATGCAGATTGGGATTGACTTCAAAGGGACCAGCAGGAACCTGAGAAGGTGCTAGTGAAACTCTGTATCTTGATTACAAGAGGGTGTACATTTGTCAAAACTCATTAAACTGAATATTTCATTTATTTTTAGAAATTTTATATATTTATTTGGCTCTGCTGGGTCTTTGTTGCTGCACTTGGGCTTTCTCTAGTTGTGGTAGGCGGGGCTACTCTCTAGTTGCGGTGCATGGGCTTCTTATTGCAGGGGTTTCTCTTGTGGAGCACAGGCTTTAGGCACATGGGCTCAGTATTTGTAGCCCTCAGGCTCTAGAGTTTAGGCTCAGCAGTTGTGGTGCACAGGGTTAGTTTCTCCGAGACATGTGGGATCTTCCTGGATCAGGGATCAAACCCATGCCCCTTGCATTGGCAAGGCAGATTCCTATCCACTGTGCCACTAGGGAAGTCCAAACTGTACATCTTAAATGGATGGATTTTATTTCAACAAAATTGATTTTAAAAAATCAGAAAACAACAACAACAACCCCAAAAGTCTCTCCTGCCAAGGCTTAGAATCCACTGTGGTGCCACTGTGGATTCTGAATCCAGAGTGAGATGGAGTGAACGCTACAGTGTGCCCTGCTCTGGCTGGAGAGGTCAAGGCCCATATGCCCAGGTGCCATCGACCAGGACTGATCACTCTGGGGAGACCAAGGAAATGGTGTGGGACAGTGTGCCCTAAAATGAAGTAACTGCAGCAAGTAGAACAGATATTTCAAGCTTGTTTTTCAGGCCTTCTTTTGTCTTGTTCTGAAACTAAATGTTAACCTCTAATTCATCCTGACCTGGCATATGTCCAAATGCATTTAAACATGATGTTCCAAGCCCTACAGGAATCTTTCAGGGGGCCTGGAAGAATCTTAACAAGATGTCTCACCTTGAAAGGCTATCTTACAAATCATTTTCCAAACTGCTATAATCACAGACATTCTGTGTGGCCTCCAGCCCTACTGCTGTGTGTGTTTGATCACCATAGAAGAGTTCAGACCAGTCTGGGAGAACAGGCACGAGGGAGGGTTGCTTCTATCCACCCAATTACCATTCATCTCTCCATCCATCTAAACACAGAATCCAAACATGGTCATTTAGCTTACTTGAAACATAGAAAAAAATACGTACAAAATAAAAATTCCACCCATCAGTGAAAACCACTGATAACATTTTGGTCTACACTTTTTTCAGGGATACACAAAAACACATAAACAAATTTATTTAAAATTAAAAAATAAGATCTTACTGTAAGAATTGTTTTGTAATCATTTTTTGCCATCATGTAATTTATTGGGAGCATTTCCTGATGAAATAATCTCAATCAACATCCTATTAGTCAGTTACTGCTAGGTAACAAGTAACCTCAAATTCTCAGTACACACACAGTTAGCACTGGTTCTCATTTAAATGTTTTCTGGTCAGTTGGGGTGACTCTGGTCCATATGTCTCCATCCTGCCACTAGGATCAGTTGATTAGTTCCAGCATGTTCTCATAATGATGAGAGAAACACAAGGGGACACACCCCACTGGCACACTGCAAATCTCTACTAATTTCACATCTGCTAACATTCCATTGGCCAGAACAAGTCACATGGGCCAGCTTGAAGTGAAAGGGCAAAGAAACAGACTCCACCACCTGTGGAGGAATTGCAGTCACGCGGCAAAGGCCCTGGATACAAGGAGGGAGATGAAATTGGAGCCAAGATCGCAGTCTACCAGAGACCTCATTTTCAATGCCAGACTCATGTGAATGTTCACAAATTTATTTATTTATCACTTGTAGTGCTATGTTCCAGCTACAATTCTAAGTACTTTATAAATATTTAATTCTCAAAACGGACCTGTTTACAGATGAGGAAACTGAGGTACAGAGAAGTTAAACAGCTTGCCCACAGTCATACAGCTAGTAAGTGGGGGAGCAAGGAAGTTTACATCCAGAGTCTGTGCACATGAGTATCATGCTTGGCTACGTCTCTTATGATTTGTCTGTTAACCTCCTGCTCCCACTAGACCGTGGACAGGAACTCAGCAAACAGAGTAGTACTTGGCCCTGCAAGCCTCAGTATATATTTGTTGGATCAGTTTCATCATTATCCTATCACTAGATATTTCACTTGGTTCTAATGTGTTTAGCTATCAGTATTCTATAATATTATGGGGTGAAATGTGTCCCCCCCCAAGATTCATTTGTTGAAGCTCTACCCCAATACCTCAGCATGTGACTATTTGGAGATGGGTCTTTAGAGGTTTGATTAAGTTAAATAATGCTTTTGAACTGTGGTGTTGGAGAAGACTCTTGAGAGTCTTTTGGACTGCAAGGAGATCCAAGTAGTCAATCCTGAAGGAAATTAGTCCTGAATATTCACTGGAAGGACTGATGCTGAAGCTGAAATCCAACAATTTGGCCACCTGATATGAAGAATCAATTAACTGGAAAAGACCCTGATGCTAGGATTGAAGGCAGGAGGAGAAGGGACAACAGAGGATGGTTGGTTGTCATCGCCGACTCAATGGACATGAGTTTGAGTAAACTCCAGGCGTTAGTGATGGACAGGGAGGCCTGGCGTGCTGCAGTCCATGGGGTCTCAAAGAGTTGGACACGACTGAGCAACTGAACTGACTGATGCTGTTAGACAGGGCCCAATCCAATCTGACTGGTGTCTGTAAAAGAAAGGGAAGTCTGGACGCACAAAGTGTTACTGGGAAGCTTGTGCACAGAGAGGAAAGACCACATGAGCTACAGTGAGAAGGTGGCCATTTGCAAGCCAAGAAAGGTCTCAGAAGAAAACAAATCTGCCAACAGTTTGATCTTAGAATTTTAGCCTCCAGAACAATAAACTGTGACACAATAAAGGGCTTCCCTGGTGGCTCAGAGGTTAAAGCATCTGCCACCAATGTGGGAGACCCGGGTTCGATCCCTGGGTCGGGAAGATCCCCTGGAGAAAGAAATGGCAACCCACTCCAGTATTCTTGCCTGGAGAATCCCATGGACTGAGGAGCCTGGTGGGCTGCAGTCCACGGGGTCACAAAGAGCTGGACACGACTGAGTAACTTTACTTACTTACTTAAGCAGTTCAGTCTGTGGGCCTTTGTTATGGCAACCCTAGCAAATTAAATATCAAGTTGTTATAAGTATCCTAGGTGTGTCTGCTGCTAAGTTGCTTTAGTCGTGTCCGACTCTGTGCAGCCCACCAGGCCCCCCCATCCCTGGGATTCTTCAGGCAAGAACACTGGAGTGGGTTGCCATCTCCTTCCCTAATGCATGAAAGTGAAGTGAAAGTGAAGTTGCTCAGTTGTGTCCGACTCTTCGCCACCCCATGGACTGCAGCCTACCAGGCTCCTCCGTCCATGGGATTCTCCGGGCAAGAGTACTGGAGCGGGGTGCCATTGCCTTCTCTGGGGTGTGTCTAAATTTATCTAAATCTGTGTGTATATCCATAACTACTTGATAGATCATTTTAAAATCCCATTTAGCCATATTTTGGGGGGAAGGGTAGTGTTCTTAATCCCATGGGAATTGTGTATCTGTTTTCTCCATAAAACTAAGCTATTTTATGACCAAGACTGAAAACTCTTGGTCTGTATGCCCAATAACTCTGGAATATGTAAGCCATATCATGGACACTCAGTTAACATCTGTTATGGGAATCAATGGTCACAGTTCCTTTTTTTCCCGTCCTGCCTCAGCAAAGAATTTACCAGGAGCTTCTGATCAGAATGAATGGTGAGAGGTGGGGGAAGGAAATTCAGGGCTTGGACTCATCAGAAGGAGGAAGTGCAGGATGGGAGAGCAGGACAGAGAGAAAAGGCAGAGAGGAGACATCAGCAGCAGCAAAGGTGAGTTACTGTTAGAAGATGAAATCTTCCTTTCCTCATCAAATGAGATAATGAATAGGAAGAGCAAACAGCAGAACTTCCGGGGGACCATCTGCCTTTACTCAGGAATGCAGTAAGGGGGTAGGAAGCCAGCCAAAACAGGGGACTAGGCCTTCTTCTGATGAGAGCACTTCATTTCCTTCTGTAGGTTTTCTTTAACAAGGAATGAAAATAATAGGGCAAGAATTATGGGTAGTCTTTAGAAAATTAACATCCTTGGGTAAGGATTTGCAGAAAGTTAAGATTTAGAGTTTTTGTGGCCCAAATACTCGCTACTTCTCTTCCCTCCCATACCTGCTAAATCATTCATTCAACAAACATTTATTGAGTGTCCACTGTACTTGACACTGTGTGGGCTGCTGGAACACAGAGGGGCCAGGACAAAATGCACCTTTTCTTGTAGTGCTTGTGTCTAATTCTCATAAGCAGCTGAAAAAAACCTGAAATGTCCAGTATTGAATGAGAGTCACTGAATAATAGTCAAGTGATTTCCCGCTCATAAATTCATTGTCTCACTGTTTCATTCACTAGTATCTACGGCTTCCCTGGGGGCTCAGTGGTAAAGAATCTGCCTGTGTGTGCAGGAGACGGAGAAGGCACTGGCGACCCACTCCAGTCCTCTTGCCTGGAAAATCCCATGGACGGAGGAGCCTGGTGAGCTGCAATCCATGGGGTCGCTAGGAATCGGACACGACTGAGTGACTTCAGTTTCACTTTTCACTTTCATGCATTGGAGAAGGAAATGGCAACCCACTCCAGTGTTCTTGCTTGGAGAATCCCAGGGACAGGGGAGCCTGGTGGGCTGCTGTTTCTGGGGTTGCACAGAGTCGGACATGACTGAAGTGACTTAGCAGCGGCGGCAGCAGCATGCAGGAGACATACAGGTTCCACCCCTGATCCAGGAAGACCACACATGCCTTGGAGCAACTAAGCCTGTGCAACTATTGAGCCTGTGCCTAGAGCCCAGGCACTGCAACTACAGAAGCCCATGTGCCCTCAGCCAGGGTTCTACAACGAGAGGAGCCACCACCATGAGAAGCCCACACATAGCAACTAGAGAGTAGGCCCCACTCGCCACAACTAGAGAAAAGCCCAGGCAGCCACAAAGACCTAGCACAACCAAAAATAAAATAGAAAAATTTTAAAATAGATAAATTAAAAAAAAAAAAATTAGGGACTTCTCTGGTGGCCCAGTGGCTAGGAAGCTGCCTGCCAGTGCAGGGGACATGGGTTGATCCCTGGTCTAAGAAGATCCCGCATGCCTTGGAGCAACTAAGCCTGTAGGCCATAACTACTGAAGCATAACTACACCTGCTCTAGCACCTGTGCTTGACAGCGAGAGAAGCCCCACTCCCAGCAGAGAAAGCCAATGCACAGCTATAAAGACCCAAGACAGCCAAATATAAATTTTAAAATCTATATAGCATCTACTATATAGTTGTTCTAAGCATAAGAGAAGTGGCTTGAAGTGGACGCCATCACTGCCCTGTGAGGGTTCCAGTCTAGCTTGTGAGAAATCAGATGATCCTCATGGATGCAAGGGCAGTGATAGGAGTGTGACAGTAGTAGAGGCAGTAGTAGTGCACAGAGGGTCTGCACTGTGGTGGTGTACAGGAAGGCTGTGGTGGCACACAGGGGGGTGTGGGAGTGTACAGGGGCACTGTGGGAGTGTACTGGAGAACTGTGGGAGTATACATGAGGACTATGGTAGTAGGGGGACTGTGGTAGTGCACAGGAGACTGTGTAGTATACAGCAGGACTGTGGTAGTATACAGGGGGAATGTGGTAGTGTACAGGAGGACTG